>NC_081183.1:196121763-196481240 GCF_029867415.1 Vicia villosa | reverse complement strand
ATTTGATGCAATTGCAAAGACTACAACATCAATAAGATTGTAGTCACAATTGAAGTTTCAGACTACAATTTAAAATGATGATTCAAAGTGTAATTTTTTTAAAAGTAAGTGACAATGCATAAAAGTTAATTTATATGTAAATCCTTTAATTGGTAAGTTGTTCAACCCATATCACTTTTCTCCTTAATGACATGCTCAAATAGGCCAATAAATAACTCTTATTCTTCAATGGTTTGGTACAAAATAATGACCGTCTTTTAAATTTAGCTATAAATGTAAAATAAATGGTAGAAACTACAAAGTTGTTCGGTTATAATGAAAATCTTTCATTAAATGTTTCAATAGGCTGTAATATTTTATTGTCTTCTGCAGTTTGTTCAAAGTTGAGAAACAAGCAAGCAATCATAGTTAATTTCAAAGCAACATCACATGTGTCACAGCTAAGATTTCACCGAACAAAATTAATTATCAATCACATTACAATCATAAAATTTATTAAAATATTTATATATATGTCTTCAACAAGGTCGGCTCTAACCTAAAGTTAGGGATCTATATATGTCTTCAATAATTTAATCGTTGAGACGTCAATCTTTTATTTTTTATTTGAAGTTCCCGGCATGAATTATATGTTAGTCGAGGCCAACATGACAAACTATTAAAAGATAGACGAATTCTTATAAGTCGGTAGCAAGTTAGACGAGTATAAATATAGTTAAAAGTGAGTTATTCTTATGAAGTATTATAATCGTAAAAAATTTATACTAAAACAATTGAATAATAAAATCATGTTTGTGTTGTTTGCCTAACTAACAAAAGAGAATAAGGTGGAAATAGGTTGGCCGAGTTAGACTTTACCAAATTTAATTTTGATTTGTCAAAAAAAATTAAAGTTTAAACCTGACATGTGATCTATCGTAGGCTTATTTTTAAGTTTGAGTTTGACCTTTTCGAAGGCTTTGTTAGCTTGTTAGCCTGCATAAAAGCTTATTTGTTTTAGACATATATAAATAAGCAATTAAAATAATATTTACATAGACTAAATAATTAAAAGACCTAGAGACTAAAAATTTGTTTGCATTGACTTATTTTAACTAATAACTTACTTATTAACATAAGTTCTGGAAGACTTATTTTAACTTACTTGTTAACATAGTCTCATCAGGTGTTTTCATCTTATTTTCACAACTTCTTCAAGATAACCAAATTTTATTTATGTATTTTAATTTAAAGTACGAAATATAACATAATGATAATAAAAAATTATTCATATTTATTTAAATAGATCGGTCTGATAGACTTAAAAGGTTTTTTTGGGGGCTGAGCCCTAGTCTTTTAACTAAATAGGCTTATAAAAAAACTTAGGACTTTTCTATTTAAAAAAAATGCTTAGCCTGACTTGAGCCTATATAGGCTAGCATGTAAAACTCCTGTTATCGGTCTGTCCTATTTCCACTCATAAAAGAGAACAAAGATTAGAAAGCCACAATCTAAAGAAAGTTGCGAACGCATGGATAAGAATAAGATCAATGAAATATATAACAAAATAGAAGGCATTTCGAATGTGAGATGTAACGATCACCCACAAAAGAGATACTACTGCACTATTCGTTTAAATAGTCAAACATAGGGGTGGACATTCGGGAACCACCCGAAGAAAGTCGACCGATCCGAGTGGTTCGAAATTGTTGCGGTCGGTTTCAATCGGTTTTGCGGGCTGGGCGGATGATGAAATTGGGCTTGATCTGATATCCAAGGTCGGGTTTGGATGGTTTTGTTGGGCCCGTCAGAATCCAAACTCGTTCGATTTATTATTATTAGTATATAAATTGCATCAACTTCACCCTAAGTTCATAACCTTGTAACCCTAATTTGTAAAATCTCAACTTTTTTCCGCCGCCCCCTGTTGCACCCCAAAATTTGCCCTCTTTATTTGAGCTATAAGTTATGAATGGCGTTATTTCTTGTTCAAAAATGGAAGGAAAATAATAAAGAGTTTTTGTGGTTTCAAGAAAATATGGTGTGAAATTCGGTTTAAACAGTGAAAATACAAAGAAATTTGCAAGTCTTGTCCGGAAAGTGCTATGAGCTTCGTTCTCGCATTGTAGGGACTGTTTCGACGTTCTCTACAACTTTCATGTTTGGCTCAGAGACCATTTCTTTGAGGAAGGCCGTCGAATTTGGGGTTTACGAGTAGTCTATGGTGCTAAACTGTTGTTTTTCGGACAGTAAAAAATTCATATCTCATGATCCGCTTATCCGATTCACTCGAAATTTTAACTCCAGCTCCGTGCTATTATCCCTAACATTTCATGTGTTTGGACCGTCGATCAATTATGCACCGAAAATGCCCAGCATTTTGAAGAGCGTCATGATTTTTCAGTGAAAAGTGTGTTTTCAGGTATGTCGCGGCGTGTTTGAAAATTCATAACTTCTTCGATTTTTATCGTATGAAGCCCATTCCGGCGGCATTCTCTCTGAAATTTTTTTAGCTTCGATTCTTCACACGTGCTCAATCAGATTTTGAGCCAAAGGATTATTTTGATCACGTTCTTTGAGCGGTACTCACAATATGCTGCACTGTTGCGCTAGATGAATCGGCGTTTCTCGTCATTCAAACGCGCGTAATTTCTTCACCGCTTATCGGATCGAGACGATTCTCGCGGCTACGATCCACAAATTTAGTCATCTTCGAGTCGATGTTGGTCTCGTCTACGAATTTCACACTAATTCACATCTCTCCAAAAACGAGCAAAAAAAGAAATAGTTAAGGGCATTTTTTACATTTCACCACTCACACTGTATATACTTTTTTCCCTCTTTTTCTCTCATAACTTCAAATTCACCAATTCCCACTCTCTCTCTTCACAAACAATATTCAATTTTGCTCTCCATTCTCTCTATAATCAAACACCAATTTTCTTTGAATTTCATCAAGAACACCAACAATATGGTAACAATCTCAAGAACAAATTACACAAAAAATCACCAAAACTCGATCAAGCTTCATTCTCTCTCCCTTTTTCCTTCTCTGATCCGCACCACGTCCTCCTCACCGTGCCGCCGCCTCTCCGATCAACCTCCAACCGTGCAAGCACCAGACAGCCGCCGCGGTCCGCCATGTCCTCGTTTGTTCGCCGATCGTCGTTGAGTGATCTCCTTCTCCTCCTCTCGCGATTCAAGTGGAGATCCTCTCCTCGTCTTCGCATCATCTTAGTGCTTTGATTCGGTAAAATTTCTTGTTCTTGAACTTTGACGTTTGAATATGAAAATTGATAGTTAATACAGATTGTTGATGATTGAGATTATAATGTTCATGTTTGATTCATAATTCTTGATGTTTAGATGTTGTTGTTTGTTCATGAGAAATTGTTTTAAAAAAATATGCATTCCAAGTATTTGAATAAATGATTGTATGAGTTGTTGACAATGCAAATTGATGATTAAAAGTTGATATCTAATTGTTGCTTATTGTTGTGTGTTGATGATGATGATGTTTTTGTTGTTGAATAATTGAATTGAAATGGATAGTGAAAAATAGTGTGGATGTTGTTACTACTTGTTGATGATTCTTCATGAGTCAATGATGATATTGTTGTATTTTGTTGCTAATTTGAATTAATACAAAGTGTTGGGAATTCTCGGTGTTAAAATGTTGTTGTTGGCATGATATTTGAATGGAAATGGTTTGATTAAAAGTGTGTAAGTGCTAGAAAATTCAATGATACTATACTTGTATGAATTTTTGAATGTTTGGCTTGTTTGTGTGATTGCTACTATTTGATATCATTTGTTGCTAATTGTTAGGAGCTTTAATTGTTGATGATGTTGCATAAAAGAGGTATTGGTTTATTTAAATGTGCATGAGAATTGATTTTTGTTGATTGTTGAAAATGTGATAAAAGCTAGTATGGTTGAGACTTGATTCATGACAATTCAACGTTGTGTTGATATTTGAGTTTACCACAGAAAATGTTTCATGAGAATGAGTTGTGTTGATTGTATTTGTGTTGTTCTTACCACTTCGAAACCATGCTTTTATGCACAAAATCTCACTTGCAAATGTATGCTATTTTATGCCAATCATTATGAGTTTTTGCATTGAGTTCATGTGTGTTTCTTGAGCATTTTGAGATTGATTTTTAAATCATTATAGTGCAGCAAATTCACTTAATATCTCACTACACTTCATTTCTCACAATTCATGAAATTTGAGTTTGTGTTGCATTTTTGCCTAAGCTTGGTGGTATTGATTGTTGATGGTTTCTAAGTGATAATATGACATATTTGAGTGCTAATGGATGATGTTTGAATGCTGGAATTTTTCTGTCACGATTTTTCAATTTGCTTTTTGCCGGATTTTGCAAATAGACGCGGTGTGTCGACTTCACTTCAAAATGTCATAACTCTTGAACCGTGTTAAATTTTTGCGAATGTGAATAATGTTTCTTGAGTAGAATGATATTTTCAGAGCTCTTGGTGAGGGTTGTTTTCAGTTTCGGTCGATTTTTTTTACCGTTTTTGCTACTGTCCCGTTTCTGAAATTGTGCTTCCGAGCCGATTTAATAAATTCCGACTGCATATTTGAGTTTTTTGACACGTTTTTAGCTTACCATAAAATTTTGGCTTAATTCCGACAAAGTTGCTTTTTACCATTTTTACCCAGTTTCGCTGTTTCGATGTACCGTTTTACTTGTAAATACTTGTTTTGGCTTCCGTAATTTTAGTGTACATATTTGATATACTTTTGAGTGCCATTTCATGTTGCTAGCTTTTTTCATGTAGCTTATGCTTTAAAAGTTTATTAAATGTCGTATTTCCGTTTAAAACGTGTGTATTTTGTCTCCGTTTGCATTCCGCGCTCTTGCGTTCGTTTGTTACATATTCTCGACACATTTTATACATATCTTACTAGGCGTATATTTTATGCCCCGTGTAGTTATTATTTCCCTCTTATCGCATTTTTATTTTCTACTTCGTTATTCATTTTTGGTTTCGTTTATAGTACAATAACGCAATTCCGATTGTAGTGTCTTGTTATCTCTAACGTTTGGTATTGATCTCGTTTCATTTTATCTTCTTCCCGCATTTTATTTCTTTCATTCATCCTTTAACATGAGAAGTAGGACTTAGACATGCATTGCATTTGGAAATCCTCTGAGACGTGTGTCGGAGGTTCTGTTTTTGCGGGTGTGTTTATGTTTGTGCTTGCAGGAAGTCCTAACAAAGGCCATTGTAAGTCCTCAAGATGGAAAGCGAAAAGGGTTAGCAATCAACCCCCGCAACTTTTAGTCCCTAAGTCGTCCCTATGCTCACTTTTTGCAAGTTCAGAGCTCTGAACAAGTCCCCAAGATCGTCGATTCGAAGGCCCAATGGGTAAAGTGAAGCGGGTTCATACAATCAGACCCCCATGTTGACCGACATTGATGCTCGGTGTACGCACGCACCGATTTGCCTCTGCTCCTCTTTGCCCCGGTAATATAATGATGCGGTTAAAGACACACATCTCTTTGGTCTAATGCTCGGTTGACTTGGGTGATACGCTCCCTTTGGCTATGGCGGGTCCACTTTTCTACCACAAGGCCTGCGCCTTAGGTGTGTGCACGAGCCGAGCTCGTTTGTTTGATATTATTGTTTGTTTTTGTTTGTTTTTGCTTTTTCTCCATAGGTCGCTAGTTTAGCTTAGTCTTGCACCCTTTGTATGACAACAAAGGTAGCAAGCTTTCCCCCCTTAGCTTAGGTTTTCCTCATGCATTTATTAAAAATGCAAACCACACTCTTTGATTTTCTTTTCTTAAGAGCTCGTTATTTCCGCTCCATTCCCAGCATAAGACTCCAAAAGTCGAGCACTGGAGTGCGAATGTAACTTGTTTATCTAAAAAACACAAAACAAATAGAAACTAGTTAGTCGAGCTACGATACCTCTGATTCCTCAAAATGGATACGTAGGCAGCGGGATAGGGCCAGTGCGAGTATAACTCCTTCTTTTCCCTACATTTGACATGCATTTTAGTTCAGATTAGGCGTAGATTTGTTACATTGTTTGGTAAATTGTAGGGACACAAGATTGAAATAAATCGTCTTGCTGAAAGCGAAGAAGGCGATAAGAAAAAGAAAAGATTTGCACTAAAAAATTTAAATGCAAAAGAAAATGAGTCAAAAGATGAAAACTTCCAAAATAAAAATGATGAAGACGTGAATCTTCTATTTTGCAAGTTCAAAGAATTTCTAAGGAATAAAAAAAACATTCAACCTTTCAGAAGCAAAGTAAAGAAAGATAAACTTTTGTTCTGTTTCTAGTGCTAAAAGAAAGATCACATAAATTTAGAATGTCCACGGAATCAAAAGAAACCTAAAAGATACAAAAGACCTCCAAAACAGTGGCGGAGCCAGAAATTTTAGGCAGCCTGGACAAAAACTTTACACCATTGATTATTCACCTGTTTTATTTTTTACACCCTATTTTTATTAATTTTGCCCCCGATTTTGTCTAAAAATCGACTATTAAATTGGGGGTGTACAAAGAAAATAGGGGTTGAGCCTGAGCGCCTGCCCAAGCTAGCTGGGCCTTGGCTCCGCCCCTGCTCCAAAATAATCAAAAAGAGTTTATATTGCATGGGATAATAACAACATGGATAAATAATCAAAAAGAGTTTATATTGCATGGGATAACAACAACATGGACTCATCCAATGAATCTAAAAAAGAGGAAGAAATCAACACATGTCATGTGACAAAACCCAACAAAAATGAGGTAAAAAATCTAACTTATTAATTGACTTATAATAAGATATTCCTCATCAATAAAAATGTTAAGTAATTAATCAAGTTAGTAAAAATAAATTGTTTGGTCTCTAAAACGACTATTTCCTTCTCTCTTGAAAAATAAAATGAAAACTGAGAGAGAAAATAAAATGTCTTAAGAAAAACTATCTCTTTTAATTTAAGATTTCTTTGAAAATATGCATAACATATTTGATAAATTTATCAAAACGAGAGATAATTTAATATCATTCTAAATAATCAAAGAGGAATTTATGATAAAATGTGTTTAGAATATCGATTTGAAAATACTATTAAATCCTCTAAAAAGTTGTCATGCTAACAGAACATTTAACTGTAATATGCCTAAATATAAGTATTATGGTAAAAATGGTATCTTCATATTATTTTAAAAAAAACACGACTCTAGTATGAAATAGACTTATTAAATAGAAATCATGAAAATGACATGAAATGGACTCCTATTTTTTATTTATTTCACTAATACAAGAGGGACCAAAAATATTTTGGTGCCAAAGATCAAAATATTAAGTTGAAAAGTACATGTATTTGTTTACCCTTATTTTTGGTAAACAACTGTTAGTCAATCGATACTTCGATTGCTTGCAAGATCGATTAGATTGATCCTAAGACATATATGTGTATAGTTTTTGTGTGTTGTTTGGGGTTTTCTGGATACTAAATGTAATGGCAATCTTAAAGACAATGCAAGTTAATGTAAAGACTGATTTGTAAAGATAAAAGCAAAAACAAGATAAATTCGACTGAAAAGTAAAGGGTTTTGGCTGAAATGTAAAGAAAATATAATGAACTTTGAATGCGAATAAATTGCTTTAGAAATGAAAATGGTGTTTCAAACGCACATTTCTCATAAACTCGTTTCTCAACACGCTTAGATACGTTGAGTAATTTCGGTACGGTACAATATTGAACACATCAAAAATCTAATTACTAAGACCCTTATTTATACTAATTTGACTATAATGTTCTTCTGTTCAAAAGATGACACGTTCTCGTCTGCATGTGTTTTGTCTCTCATAAGTCTCCAGTCGTTCTTCTTGAGGAACAAATAAGGGCAAAATACTGTTACTGGCCAATTTTGAATTTCTCCATGTCGAACTCCAAGGCCAATTGATTCAAAACTTCCTAAGTCCCAATGTAACATAAACTTGCCAGCATGGTTAGCTCTTCGCCAATTTCTTGTCGAAAACATCCAAATGCTTCGTCGAAGTCAGCCTCTTCTATGAAATATTTCCTTTATTCTCTTAGCGTCTCTTCCTTAGTGAGCGTCAAATTTGCAGCTAACAAATTGCCTCCCAAAAATGTCTTCTTCGGTCATATGGAGAAATGGACTTTTTTTTTTACAGTCTTTGACGCGACTGTCCATTCACTGTTGTGACGTCATGGTCATCATGACCATTTTTCTCAAAATGTCTCATCGAGAGGTGCTACTTATTATTCTGCTCGATATGTCTAAAGCATCACTCTTTAAAATCAACTAACAAATTTGTGGTTTTCTACCATGAACTACGGAGCTCTGATTTTCTCATTGCACCTGGGAGTACGTAGGCATAGAACTTTGAAGTCTTGGCGAGCACAATAATAAAAAAAACAAAAATTAATTCATTCTTTCTTTCTTTTCTCGCATAATAAGTAGACGATCGTAAACTAACATCATGCTAACACTCATTCGCAAAATTAACTAAATGGTTTCTGTTGAGTACAACATATGTGAGGGGTGTTAATTTCTTCCCCTTGCATAACCGACTCCCGAACCTGCTTTTGGTTGCGACGACCATTTTCCTTTTTTCGTGGGTTTTATCTATATTTTTCCTTTTCTTTTAGAATAAATAAAGTTCGGTGACGACTTTATTGTACTTCAAGTGTTCCTTATGCTCGGGTATTTTTTTTGCTCGTGATAGTGTGAGACATAACAATGGCAATAAAAATAAATTGAATCAAGTTAAATTGAAAATTCTACCAAACAGTGTAATAAATCCCCGTGAGGAAGAATAATATAACCTACGAATACATAAAGAATTTGTTTATTCAGTTCAATTAAATTGGTTTACTCTGGGGAGAAAGCAACTCACTATACTTCAAAAGCTATTACAAGATATTACAAATGAATTAGAAGAAAATAGTCTTTCAAGAACTCAATAACAAATCTTGTTTTCTACCTAGGTGTTTCTAAATCCCGTCAGCTATCAATATATGAATCACACAAATCCAATGTGTTTAGAAATATTTCCTATCTCTTTAGATATCCCAAAAGGTATGTTGAACTCTAAACAAATTTCTACTTTTGCCTTTATAAATTTCTCTCACTAGGATTATCACTTATTTCCTTTTTTCTTTTATTCTAACAAAAGTGATAGAGAACCATATTTATAACTATTGAAATCCAATAATTCTATTTTAACCCAAAATAAGACCCGATAAAAGAGTAGTCTGTGAATCAAACTGATGTCTAACTGATCCACGAACTTCATCGGCTCTACCTAGTTACCATCGGCTCGTACCCTTGGTTCGCCTCCGCCGACGTAGGGCCACTGATGACCATCAATTATCGCTACCTTCTACTTTCGACAATACTGAAACATATTATTTTTCTTCTCTTTATATCGCTTAAATTTTAAGATATACTTCCACATATATCTTTGGTCTTTATTTAAATCTTTTATTTTCTTTCTTATAAGTTAACTAGTAACAAACCCGTGCATACGCACGGGTTCTGTTCGGTTATGCGCATTTGGATACATCATTTATTTTATATAAAATGTTAAAAAATATTTAGATAAACAATTGATTATTTCGTATATAAAAATATTTAGATCAATAATATTTTTTTCCCGTATATCATTTTTGGATCAAAAATATAAATACCCATATATTTTTTCCATAAACAGACTTCATTTTTGTTTAGGTATCATTTACAAAAATATTTGGATCAATATTAAATTTCGTATTTAAAAATATTTAGATCAATAATAGATTTTTTTCCCGTATACCATTTTTTACTAAAAAATATTTGGGTCATAAATACCATTTTTCGTAAATAATATATTTTTTCCGTATACAAATATTATTTTTGTTTAGGTATCATTTACAAAAATATTTGGATCAATATTAAATTTTCGTATATAAAAATATTTAGATTAATAATAGATTTTTTCACGTATATCATTTTTGGATCAAAAATATTTGATCATAAATATCATTTCTCATATATAAAAATATTTAGATCAATAATAGATTTTTTTCCCGTATACAGACTTCATTTTTGTTTGGGTATCATTTACAAAAATAATTGGATCAATAGTAAATTTTGTGTATAAAATATTTAGATTAATAGTAGATTTTTTCTCGTATACCATTCTTGAATAAAAATATTTGGATCATAAATACCATTTTTCGTAAAAAAAATAGATTTTTTTCGTATATAAATATTATTTTTGTTTAGGTATCATTTACAAAAATATTTGGATTAGTATTAAATTTTCATATATAAAAATATTTAGAACAATAATAGATTTTTTGGCTATGCCATTTTTGAATAAAAAATATTTGGATCATAAATAACATTTTTCGTATATAAAAATATTTAGATCAATGATATATTTTTTCTCGTATACATACTTCATTTTTGTTTAGGTGTCATTTACAAAAATATTTGAATCAATAGTAAATTTCATATATAAAAATATTTAGATCAATAGTAGATTTTTTCCCGTATACCATTATTGACTAAAAAATATTTCGATCATAAATACCATTTTTTTTTAAGAAAGAAATGAGAAAGTGATGAAAGAGAAAAAAATTGAGAATGGAGAGAGATTTGATAAGTTTGATAAAATATAAGGGTTGTATTATTTTAATAATAAAATTAATAACTTTAATATACAAAGACCAAATAACCACGATTTTAATGTGGTGGCAAAAAATCAAATATAGGTATTTTTTACTTTTTCACAACCATTAATTTTCTTATATTATAGATGTTCGCATATAATTTTTTTTTTCTTCTTTGTATCCTCTGATTTCTCTTTATTCTATCTTATTATTCCACTAGTTTTTATAATGACCGAAAAAAATAAGGGTAATAATAATTTAAATAAGTACTAATCTACATTATGCTTTACAATATTTGCATTGTGGGTTGTATTTGAGTATTGATTTTTTTAGATTTCAGTGTTACTAATAGTTTTTCATTATAAAAATAATGCTTACTTAGATTCATGCCATATGTATACATTAGTGGTTCATATTTTTTATATTCTTTTTAAATAGAAAAAAGAAATCGTAATATTTTGTTTGAATAAAAAACTAGCATAGATGTTATTGAAACATGCCCAAATATTGGGCTAGCAAGTTTACAATGTCTAGTACAGCCCATTTAGGCCCATGTAGCTACAAGCATAGAAAAATTGGTCACATGAAATCTTTGACATATCTTCCAATAATTGGAGGTATGAGGCGTTTGTAAACACTTTGAGTTGGATGAAAACTATCCCAAAATACAAATTCCATATCATTGGGACAAGTTGAAGCCAAATGATTGCATAAGAATACTACCTCTATTATACCTGTGCCACAACATCCTCTATCTTCCACTTTATATCCTGCAAAATATACCAATTTTTTTAAAATTATAAACACAAGTTATTATGTCTATTTATATCTATGATATTAACATATACTAACTTTTTTTTTTTTTATTGTCATTCATTTATAAAAAATAATAATTCTACTAAATTTATTTATAAAAGTTAGAACTAACCATATTTATTGGAGTTTAATATGATGTCAAGCAAAGGGTTATAGACATCAATGCAAACAGTCCTGCTATTTGGATAGTTCTGATTAAAAGAAGCTAACCCCTTTGACAATTTATTGTTGTATAATTCTACTGCTTCATTGTACTTTACTACAATTTTTCTTTCTATTCCTCCAGCTGCTGTTCTCTGAAATGGTAAACAACCAATTGGTGGTACATTGAATACTCCAATCCTCCTTGCACCTAGTTCATATATTTCCTTCAAAAAAAATACATAGTAACATAATTACTTCATCATTAGAAATGTTTGAGTTAATCTATGTAACATCGGCATTTTCATTTAAAGTGTGTTTCGTTTTAACACGTGATATTGACATGCTTATTGTGTTACGAATATCATTTTTTATTGTGTACATGTTTCATAAGAGGTCAAATTTAAATTATATTTTTAAGATGTAACTTAATTAACCGAACATACCTTTACAAAATTAGAAGCTGAATTGACCATAAAATCAGCGTAGTCTGGAAAATCATATTGAACTTGTCGAATACGGGATAAGAAATATGTGTTGGAAATGTCATTACTGCCCAATACCACAAGGAAAAGACTATTTGCCAAGATGAAATTTGTTCTGTCTTCTCCAACAAGTACTTCTAATTTTGTTATGTATTCTTTGAACAAGTCTAGTTGACCAGATAAAGATATTGCTGACTGATTATGATGAAAAGAAAAAAATGAAGTTAATAAATAGAAAAGAAAATTATAAAATTAATTGATCAATGTTTTATCAGAGGATGAAAATTATGTGTACTGCAGTTTGAGATGTCAACGGATCAAATCCAGCACCACCAGAAGCAAAGCAAACACCAGTAGGCAAATCATCAGGCTGGAGATTTGGATCCAAGTAGGCTGGTAGAAGCTCTTTAATGCCTAATTCTTCAACTGATCAAAATACAAAAGACTATTTAATATTTAATTTAATAAAAAATTGTTAGTAATTAAAGATTTGTTACAAGTTATAAACTAAGTTCTTCTTAATCACATTGATGATATATTAAATATCATTATTTTGTCAAAGTTTCGTCTCTTTTTTTTTTCATTCAATTCAATCAAGTTAAATATAAGAGTAATGCTATTCATACACCTATTCAACAGTATTTTATAATAGTCATTAAATTTGGTTAATGCACTGTAAAAACTTGGTTAATGCAGTAATGAAGTTGGTTAATGCAACATTCAGGTATTAAAAATAATTTTTAGCCGTCACTAAACTTGGTTAATGCAGTGTAAAAACTTGGTTAATTCAGTAATAAAGTTGGTTAGTGCAACATCCAGGTATTAAATATTTTTGGAAATTTCTTTCTCTACCTCCCTCTTTTCTTGGTCACCTCTGGTGAAAAACCCAAAATACCCTCACTTCGGAAATGCATTTCCGAAACGCTTTTTTTTTCAAAATTTGTCTTATTTCGGAAATGCACTTCCGAAAACACGAAAAAAAAGGTGTTTTCGGAGATGCATTTCCAAAAACACCCCTTTTTTGGATTTTCGGAGATGCATATCCGAAATATTCCAAGACCAATTTGGTGTTGGAATGTTTCGGATATACACTTCCGAAAGAATTCAATAATTATTAAAAAATTAAAATCAAGGTGAATCAATACAATTAATAGGTATAAAATCAAGGTGAATCAATAAAATCAAGATGAATCAATAAAATCAAGGTGAATCAAAATTTCCTAAACAATTTTAAAGTTCAAAATTATTTTTAACTTATATAAATCAAAAACATTTTAATTCCATAAGTAAATTTTGAATTATATAGAATTAAATATAAAATTTATTCATTAAATAAAATTAAGACAAAATCTTTTTTTAATTTTTTTAAACTAAATAAAAAATTATAACTCATTTTTAATTATGAATCAGAATAGAAATATATAAATATATAATAATAATGATTAATTTTGTAAGTGAAATATATAAATATATAATAAATAAATATATAATAATTAATATATAAATATATAAATATATAATAATTATTATAAATTAAAACACTCATTTTTCTAATTTTTATAATTATTATATAAATATATAAATATATTTATAATTAATATATAATAATTATTATATAAATATATAAATATATAATAATTTTTATAAATATATAATAATTATTATAATTATTATATAAATATATAAATTAAAACACTATTTTTTTAGTTTTTTTTGTAAATACATAATAATTATTATAAATATATAAATATATAAATAAAAAATTATAACTCATTTTGTAAGTGAAATTATTTTAGTCTTTTTAATTAAAATTATTTTAAATTTTAAAATATGAATCAGAATAGAAATATATAATAATTATTATTCATAACTCATAAATTATATCAAAATATATAATTATTATTATTCATTACTCATAAATTATTATTATTTTCTAATTTTTAGATTTTTTTTATTTTTTCGGAGATGCATCTCCGAATTAATCAAAATACAAATTTTTGAGATTTTTTCGGAAATGCACTTCCGAAGTCTAGAAAAATTTAGAAAAAAAAATATTTCGGAAATGCATTTCCGAAGCAGGGGTAAAGTGGGGTTTTCGCTGGGGGTGACTCCCATAGAGAGGTGGGTAAAGAAAAAACCATATTTTTTAGCAGTCATCAATCTTGATTAATGCAGTGTAAAAATTTGGTTAATACAGTAATGAAGTTGATTAATGCACGTACAGGTATTAAAAATAAACATCCGTACATAACTAGTATTCGCCCGTACATAAATAGTGTCGTCCGTACATAAACAATGACGTCCGTACATAAACAGTGTCGTCCGTACATACAGTGTAAGATTTGGTGTAAGAATAACATTTATGTAAATATAAAGACATAACTAAGTTTTTTTTAGTATTAAATGACTTAAGGGTTATTACCATTTTACCCCCGGCCATATAGGTCATTTCTGGTTTACCCCCATGTAAAAAAAAATTTTTTAAAAACAACCTTGCCATTTCAAAATACTAACTTTTTAGTCTCTAAAGTCAAAATCCGCAGGAAAATCTGCAGGTTTCCTGCGGATTTTCTTTCGGATTTTCCTGCGGATTTTGACTTTAGGGACTAAAATATTAGTATTTTGAAATTGCAAGGTTGTTTTTCAAAAAAAAAAAGTTTACAGGGGGCAAAATCAAAAATGACCTATATGACAGGAGTAAAATGGTATTAACCAATGACTTAAAATAACAAAGGCTCCGAAAGTTAATAAAGGAGACATATAGGATGATTTGAAAAGAAAAAAAGATTTGACATGTATATACAATTGTCGTCTAGTTCTTCGTTTTTCTTTTACTATATTTTAATGCTTTCATTAATTTTTATCTAAATATTTTTTCTGGCTATTATTATAAACAAATTTTTTTTTTAGGTTTATTAAATAATGAATGTATTTGATCTACATAAAAAATCAAATACACTTATTATTCAATGAACCTAAAAAAAATAATAATAGACAAAGGGTGTATATGTTAGATTTAATTATATGAACGTTATAAAAATTTGAATTAGTAGCTTATAAACAAAGAATTTTTAAATTTAAATTTAAACGTAGATGGTTAAGTCTCACATCTTTTATGAATGGATAGGATGTTAGACTTATGAAAGAGACAACTTATATACTTGTTGTTTTGAGTTTTTGAATAAAGATGTGTTGCTTTCTTTTTTTTAATCCTAAAGCATTGGTCCTGTTGTAACTCCCAACTTCCTATAGTTTAAGTGTGAGTGAAAAAATCTCACATCACATTTTTCTTTAAAATTCTTCTATTTTATTGGGATACGGATTAAATTTAGTAATTTAAACGTAATATAGAACTTTGAATTAGTAACATATCAACTAATAATTGTTGGATTCAAATTTGAGTGTTAAAATCTCATATCGTTTATAAATTGATAGAATAAAGATGACAAAAAACTCGTATCTGCGGATATCTACATATAAAATTCGTCACAGCTATGTGGTGGGCAGCTTAATCAATATTCATGGATAAAACAAATGGATATTTAAATACTCATTTGTTAATGGATACGGATGCAGGTTTAATGTTACATGTGCCCGCGGATATCCGTATCCGTTAATAAATTATAAAAATTATTTAAATATCATTAGTTTATTACAGCATGTCTTTTTATCTTTTAAAAAAATTAGTCTTTTTGTATTTTTTTTTCTTTGAAGAAAACCTTTCACACTCCTTACCAAGGTTGTCAGAATCGAGTTTTTACCTTGACTCGTTTTACTTAGGTAAAATCGAAAAGTAAAATCATAGAGTTTACCTCATATTAAATTTATATTAAATTTATATATACAACATATATATACTTATATAATATTCTAAATGCATTAATTATTTAAAATTTTAACTTAATTATAAAGCAAAAATATACTTTATCATCATAATAAAGTGTAATATTCACAAACTTGTAATCATAAAAAATAACATCCAAAAGATTATAAAAAAATAATAGTTTCATAAGTTTTTCAAGTTAAAAAAAAAAAAACAAATCTTTTCATCTTCATCTTCAACTAAATCAAAAGTTCAATCCTTCTATAACATCATCTTCATTAGAACATTCGCATTCAATTTGATTAAATTTATCTCCAAATGTTAAAGATTCATTAATATTATAACCAAGATATGAATGTGAATAAAATTAAAAATCCATAGAAAAAATTTTATTGGCCAAAATATAAAATGTGATTTATAAATTTTGACAAAAAAAAGTAAAATCAAGTCAAAGAGTAAAATCCAACAATTTTACATGATTTTACATGATTTCACCGATTTTAAAATGATTTAATTCACTTAAAATCGTTCTAGAATACGATTTTACATAAGAAGATTTTTACCTGCGATTTAACACGAAATGCTGACCTATAAACGTGAAATCTATGGAGTTTAGGTTTTAAATCTTAACAACCTTGCTCCTTACAAATTCTATTTGCTTATTTCATATTTAAGCTTCTTCAAAATTCCATAGCTCATTTCAACAATTACACCATTCAGCCAACCAATATCATCCTTCCTCTGTCCAATCAATGTCTTCCTTCTCACTCCTTCGTCATCCACTCATCCACCATAATTCACAGTCACAATATATTTTATTTGTTTTTGTTGAAAATGAAATGTATAGATATTATGTTTACATGTTATCATGTTTTGACGAAAAAGAAGGAAATTAATGTGGTGAAATATTTTTGTTAAATTGAGAGCGAATTGTATGATTGCTATGAGATAATAACTTTTTAAATCTTTAAAAAAAGATGAAAATATTTTTTTTCAAAAAATAATTTTAAAAAAAAATATCCATGGATATCTGTAAATATCTATGGGTACTTTAAAACTCGCGGATGACCCGCATGGATATGGGCGGATACATATATCATATTTATCCAACGGGACGGACATGGATATCATGGTATCCGTCCTCATTGATATATATTTACATTCCTAGATAGAATGTTTGATTTTTGATAAAGATGACTTTTATACTTGATGTTTTGAGTTTTGGGACGAAGATGTGTTGCCTCCTTCATTTGGTCTTAAAGCATTGGCCATATTGTAACTTATGAATTCCTCATAATTCAAGGATTAATGGTTAAGTTTCACATCGTATTGAATAGATTAAAATGTTGGATTTATAAGATGGGTGAGTCATATACATGATGCCTTAAAACTTTGGATGAAAATGTGATGTCTCTTTCTCTCTTATGGTTCTAAAGCATTGGTCGTACTGTTCTCCTTATTAGAATTGGAGTTTGGTTTAGCTCATTCCTACAAAACCGACTTATAAGGTGAGAGGTATCCTCTATATAAACTATTTATAGGTTTATGTCTACCCAATGTGAAATTTGAGATTTTCTCAATACACCACACACACTCAACTCTACTATTAAATTGAGTGTGTGGATATAAACGGTGGATCACCTATGGTCCAATCCATAGAATTTGATGTCATGTTAGAATTGATATTTGCCCTAATTCATTCCTGTTGAAGTTGGTATTTGTGAGTTTGTTTGAAGTCCCACATTGCTTAGGTTCCCGGACTGTTGGGTGTATAAATATGTGAGGACAACCTCACCTCTTGAGCTAGCTTTTGAGGTTGAGATCCAAGCATATTTAACATGGTATCAGAGCCGGGTTAAGGACTGCAATGTGGGCGTTTGGCCCATGCCCACGCTAGGCGTGAGGGTGGGTGTTGAAGTTGGTATTTGTGAGTTTGTTTGAAGTCCCACATGCTTAGGTTCCCGGACTGTTGGGTGTATAAATATGTGAGGACAACCTCACCTCTTGAGCTAGCTTTTGAGGTTGAGATCCAAGCATATTTAACATGGTATCAGAGCCGGGTTAAGGACTGCAATATGGGCGTTTGGCCCATGCCCACGCTAGGCGTGAGGGTGGGTGTTGAAGTTGGTATTTGTGAGTTTGTTTGAAGTCCCACATTGCTTAGGTTCCCGGACTGTTGGGTGTATAAATATGTGAGGACAACCTCACCTCTTGAGCTAGCTTTTGAGGTTGAGATCCAAGCATATTTAACAATTCCAACAAAAGTGATTTGTAAGGAAGAGATATTATTTTATATAAACTTTTTAGAAGTTTTATATCTAACTACAGTAAGACTTGAGATTTTCTTAATATTCCCATAAATTCCTTCGACTCTCCAATAACAATTCATGATGATCAACTCGAATTCTAAATAAATTCTCAATAAGAACTCAAAAAGATCTAACTAAAAAAATTTCAATCAACAAAAACATAAATTGGAAATCACTTAAAAGAGTGTAGTGAGAATTTGTCGGTGGTGTGTTTTTGGGAGTCTCAAGTTATAGTTGTGCAAGGCTGCATGCTATTACAAGACTCTATCTTATTATAACAACCTGCCCACTTCCATATTTTTGTTATCAGTTGGATCAGATTTCGGTGAGTTAGAGAGTTTCTTTTCCACTTTTAGTACTTTGACTAAAAGCATTTATTTCCCTTTTGTCTTGTATACTATTTATATGTTTTTATTAATTAAGATACTATTATTATAAAGTAAAAAGAGAGAGCATTTATATACCTATGAAGTCAGAGGGAACTTTTCCATTGCTAAATCTGCCAGTAGGAATCCCTCCCTCAAAATCTTTTCCATAAGGTGGGAAATTGCAACGAGCAGTTGTTCTCAAATTGTTATTATTGTTTCCTGTATCCATTATTGAATCTCCAAACACCAACACTGCTGGAATTGAAACATTTGGTGGCAGTTTCACCACACCTTTTGTTTTGCATGAAACAACAATTAATATTATTATGAAACGGAAAAGTAACAAAAGAAGAAACTTTTGAAGAGGAGAAGAAGAAAGAGAATTCATAAAAGGAACCATAATTTTTGTTTAATTCTGCTTTTTTCCATTGTCTAAATATAAGAAGGATGATAACTAAGCAAAGGATATTGGTCTTGGCCATAACGTACGGGTGTTAAATCGACAAGTGTATCAGTTTAGTTTAGCTCATTTAATGCAAAGGGATGATGCAAAGCTATAGTCTTTTAATGATCATGTCAAGCCACAAAATTCTTCTAAGCACTTTACATATATCTAAAAAGATTAAAAAATATTTTGGATAAAAATAGAATTTGATTTGTGACAAATTTTAAGTTTTTTTTTTTTAATTCATTTGTAATATTTTGTAACAACTTTGAAAGTATAGAAAATCAGAGAGTTTATCTCTCCCATAGAGTTATTCGTTTGATTGAATTAGGTAAACAAGTTATTGTGTTTTTGTCTTTTATCTTCCGCCTTATTGTGAACTTGTTTTCACTTTTGTCATGCTATTTGTTGTTTTAAGTCATTTATTTTGGTTGTCATTGTTGTTTGTCCCCATAAATTAATTTTTTTTGATGTGTTTGAATTTTGAATAATTCTTTTTAATTACTTTGAGTTATTTTACCACTTTTCACATCAAGTGGCGACCACTGTGGGGAGGTGTTGTTTAAACGCAAGCACCATGAGTAAATGGGAGGTCAACTTTTTTTAGTGAGAACAGTTTTGGGTTGTGGAAAGTGAAAATACAAGCAATATTCACTCAAGAGAAGTATATTGAAGCATTAAAGGGTGAAGCATTTATGCCTACAAACCTAACATAAGGAGAGAAACCTAAGATGGTGGATTAGTCCAAGAGTGTCATTATCTTGTGCATTGGGGATAAAGTTCTAATGAAAATCCAGAAGGAGAAGATTACGGCATCATTGTAGAAAAACTTCAATCCACAAGTATATTAAAGTCTTTGGCTCGCACATTGTGTTTGAAACAACAACTCTACTCATATCGAACGGTAAAGAACAAATTCGTAGTGGAGCAATTTACAGAATTTCACAATATTATTGATGATCTCCAGAATGTTAAAGTGAAGATTGAAGACGGGGACAAGACTATACTCTTGTTGAGCTCATTCCTAGATCATTTTAAAACTTTAAGAATGTCCTTCTTTATGGTAAGAAAAGTAATCTTTAATGAGTTTGAGATCTAAATAATTTTGGAGGTTAATTCAGAGCTCTTTAATGAGTTTTGCATAAGACAAGGCATAAATACACATTTGACCACTAAGTTGTTATTGAGTTACTAGGGTAAAGTTGGTGCCAAAGCAACTTACTTGGTTGGCAAGTGTTCATTTACAAATATAAACTTTCAAAAACATATGATAGTTTGTAGTAGGAAATATGAAAAGGTACTCTTATCCAAAAGTCGCAAAAACTTTGTTTGTTAATCAAATCAAGCCTGATCAACTTTATGGTAAAGTTTTGAATTGTGTTTTCAATGGCTATCCAAGAGAAAGGAAGGTTTATGAGTTGTTGGGAGTGGAACCCAGAGGGTCGAAGTTCATCAATCGCATATGTATTACTTTCAGTGAGTTGTGTTAGGAAAATAAGAGTAAATACCTGGAAATGAAGTTTTTATGAACTATGGCAGATAAGACTCAGTTTGAGATAGAGTTTCCTACTATGAATACTAGTAGTAGTGAGGAAACTCTGATTATCATTTGAATCGAGATCATGTAATGCGGGAGATTGTATTATCTCAAAGGGACAATTATGCTATCCTTGGATGTTATGCTTTGAATGTGGCTGAAGGGTTGTAAAACTCAAAAATAAGGACCTTTGAGAGGCATTCGAATGCAAGGAGAGTCAAAGATGGTTGAAGAACCATTGGGCTTCTATATTACTTAAGTAGAAAAAGTTTATTAGAAGCAAGTGGATGCAAGTGGCAAGATCAAGGTTCAAGGATGACTTGAAGTTAATCAAAGTTACCGAATAGTGTTTCAACGTAGTAGAGAGGTGATCGATTGATAAATTGGCATCACAACGGTTTCAAGTCAAGATGGAAATTGTAGAATTATGCCTTAAAATCTTTCATGATAAAGATAAAAATATATATTTCAAGACTGTCAAAAATCAAAAAAGTCCAAAAGCAATTTGGTCTAGACGATTCCCAGATAACGAATTTGATGGCTTGGTTCGTAGATTCGTTCATTAATATTAGAATGTTTTATATTAATTTAGAGATACTTTAAATTAATATAAAATATAAAATATTTATTTTATTTAAAATTAAAATAAAAGATATTATAAATATTAATAATATTCTTTTTAATATAAAAGATATTATAAAATATTTACAATATTCTAAATACATATCCCAAAATTTATTATAAATTTCACTTTGAATTCTTTTTCTCAATAATGAAGTAGAACTTAACATAGTTATGAAGTCACCTTTTCTGATCATAAAGATGGTTAGTAGATTAGTTGCAAGTTGTTTTCGCATAATTGGTACAGTTGGCTAGTTGTAAGTATCTATCAAAATAAGACTTACTATCGTGGGGTATATCTTTTTATGTCCAACATGCCACGACATCTCTCAAATTATGGTGGATATTCAGAAATTCATTTTTAAATAAAATTAAATCTAAAATATTAAAAAAAAAATTTAATGATTTTTTATCAAAGCAAAAATCAATTATAGAAACTTGAGTAGGATAATCTATTGTTCTCCAAGAGAGAATTACCCACAAATAAGCAACAAGAATTAAATATATTGACGTCAGACGAGTTTCTAACACAAGGTAGTAAGGTAGTAAGTCAACAGACCTTTGAAGGTCACCCATTTCAGCTTGGGTTTTCGAACTAATTTTCATAACTCATTTGCTTAAATTATGTAGGTAGTGGTGTGTCCAGGCACTAACTAATTAGAAAAATTAGTCAACGAGAAAATTGTCTCCCCCACGATTCAAGGGAGAACAAGTTTCCTCTGTTCCACATTTTTAGATGATGCAGCTCGTGAAACCGCTCTTCAGTATCTAGTCTAGGCGCAAAGGAGTTTCCTATTCATACCCCAATTCTAAAATGGGAAACGGAGCACAAATTTTCTCAAGAAACACACATTCATGGTCTCTCAAAACCACACTATCTCCCTCCACGGCAACTTCTACATACCATAAATATACCAAATCCTTCAAGAGTGGGGTTATCACCATTATTGAACTTTTAGAAAGTATAATTGGCCCACCGTAGGTCCCAATAAAACAACCTGGGTCACATCCTACTACAACTCACAAGCTACATCAGTCATCTCCTAAGCATGGAGTGGAAGAGGCATTGTGACATCCACCAAATAGGTCACGACCTTTTACAACATATTCGGGGGTTGTTAGAGGTAGAAAATACAACTCCTCTCGTAGGAGATACGCTCGACAAATTGTATCGTTGAATGGCTCTCCCTCTAGCCCACAAAAAGTTCGGGGAAGAAGTTAGAAACTGGACTTTTTTCTCTGGAAAGGATGCCACCGATATACATCCTCGTGACAACAACCCCATGGTCGTCATGGTGCAGTGTTATGATTGGGATAAAATGAGAGTTGATTGACCTAGGAAGCTCAATGGATGTCCTATTATAGGACACATTTCAAAGGCTATAATTTAATCCATATGACATGAGATAAGGGCCAAAGTATGAAGTATTTGTTCCCCCAACGAGATCGTTCAAGAATGCTACTTAGGCAGCCTCGAGATAAGGAGGGTGGAGATGGTCGCGAGCACCATTTAGAAACCAATTATGCAAGAAGTGAGTCCTATAAATTTAGATCCTATGATAGACCCCAAGAAAGAAATACTAACGCCGACATGAGATCTAATGTAGGTCTATATAGGCCTCAAGATTTCCAAACCCCCAAACTAGGTGCATCCTTGACCGAAGCTGAAGAAAATGAGTAAACTGCCTTGCTTAGAAAAAATGTTTATTTATTCCCTTGGGTTCCCTTAACATTTCGGGAATAGACGCCATGGTGGCCTATCCTCATCTCTCCATATATTCAATTGTGAAGCCTGTGGCACAGAGAAGACAAAAGTTTGGCAAAGTAAATAGGGTGGAGATTGGCGAGGGGGTTGAGAAGTTGAAGAATGCATGGTTCATTGTTGAAATCAAATACTCGACTTTGTTGGATAATATGGTCCTAGTTAGGAAATTGTCAAATAAATGGTTGATGTGCGTCGGCATCACTGATCTCATCGCATCATTTCCTAAAGATCCATATCCATTAGTAATATTTACCGGCTAGTTAATAGGTCCTTAGGTTATAAGACCATAAACTTTATGGACTCCTACTTTGGTTATAACCAAATAAAAATGGAACCTTTGAACTCGTCAAATACGGCGTTCATGTCCAACCATGGCAATTACTATTGCAATGTCATTTGGATTGAAGAATACAAGCATAGCCTATCAAAGGTTAATGGATGTGGTGTTCTCATAACAAATAGGGCGTAATTAGGAAGTATATATGTCGAAGATATGATTGTGAAAACCCTTTGATAAGAAATCCATTGTAAAGACTTGAAAGACATCTTAAAGTCAGTTTGAAGATAAAAACATATTTATAAACCCCGCCTAGTGCTCCTTTAGGGTTCGTGTGGGCAAGTTCTAGAGATTTATATTATAAAAACGGAATGACTAGAATCAATAAGTGCCATAATTATATACTCAAAATATCGATATTTTGGGACTTATCACCCACCCTTATCTTAGTTGATTTTCTTCCCTCGAGTTGCCTCTTTCTTCTCCTCTTTTTCTCCTATTAAAATATTATATATTTGATTTACTAAGTCATGATAAATCTCAAGATCAATCCAATGGCCAATAATGCTTGAAAAATGTGCATGAAATAGAGATAGATACAAGAATGGAAAGATTTGGTACAAAGAATAAAATCAATCTGTCTCAATCAAAGCAACTGATTGTTTCTCAAGATATAAACCCTAATATGTTCTCCTATATATAGAGAGATATTGCAGCCTCTCCAAGGACGAAAAAGCTAGCTGAAGAGGCAACCCTAAAGCTTGCAAAAATATCAACAAAAAAAAAGTGAATTTCGGGTTCCTTGTTGCAGCCCCATCCGAAGCTTCTAAATCATTCGGTCATATTCCCAAGGTAAAATAGAGTAATATTGAAGCATTAAGCAAGTCCCATGCTGCCCAGAACTCATCCCTCATGTTCTTTATACTCATTCATATTTGATTTTCGTTTTTAATATTCTGTGGTGTTTTAATGAAATCTAATGGCTTTGTTGAGTTTTTGGTGACCTATAGAGAAGATTTGAACCATTAAACCAAAGCCATATTGCCTAGAACGAAGGACACCATGGCTAGGGCATGAAGAAGGTGTTATTCGCGTTCATAGCTACACTGAATTTTAAGCCAAACGAGCATCACTATTGTATTCAAGAGGGAATTTCCAGTTGATCCATGCCTTTCTTGTTAATTTATCATGCGTTTTTTGTTAGTTTTGAATTCACAGGTTTGCTGCGGAAAGAAAAGGCAACTGAATCCGCAGGTAATTAGAAGACGAAGCATTGGCAGGGATGATGAATAGTGATGAGGGAGTGGGATCACGCGCGTGTCTCGTTACCATTCGTCCATCAACAATGCGTTCCCTCTCTCCTTATGTGATTCATTGGTCAACGTACCAGGGCCCACCTGGATTGGCTTTTGAATTTTTTCCATATAACACTTGTTTACTCATTTATTTTTATTTGCGTGATTCTCTAACAACAAATCGTTTCAGCCCAGCTGGCAGTGAAAGTTCTCCATTAACCCTCATGACCTGGGTTCGATCCCAGGGTTATGCGCTTTTCTCATGTTTTTTTTATAAAAGCATTTGCCTACAGATCCAGTGTCTTTATCCCGTGGTAGAACATCATGCAGCTTCAAATCCACGCCGTTGGATCTCCCTCAACACGTATCTAACGCCCATGACATGCTGATCCATCATGGACATCCAGGGGCGCACCACACCTGATCCAGAGCTAAGTTTTCCAAATTTTTACATTTAATTACATATTTCCTTTTTCTAAAAAACTATTTTCTTTTGTTTTTATTAACTATTAATTATTGTTTTCTTTTCTAAAAAACATATTAACTAAAAATAATGTTTTATTTTAACTATTAATTTTAATCGAGAACTCGTTTTTATAAATTTCATCAAAAATTGTTTTTTAACATTTAAAAATTAATTGTCTTGCATGTTTTTTTATTAAAATAATTAACTTAAAACATCAAAATTAATCATTTTTGCACATAATTTTAAATCAACTATTTTAATTAGGATTATGATAAATAGTTCCTTCATACACTAATCCTAGTACTATCCTTGATTTTCAGGTTATCGAAGATTTGATGACGATTCAAGTGTATTTAATATTTTTTAATGTAATAATTAATTAGGTTTTTTTCTTAATTTCCGTCTTTTATTTTCCGCAAACCCCCTACAGGTGTTTATTGTAAATCCCACATCCCTAAAACTGTAATAGCTTAGGGTTTTACTTTTCGCACTTTAATTCATGCACAATATTTATTGCGTGGTTAGTAAATTAGGGAGTGGCAAGACTAAAAACAATCGTTAGATCGCTAACTCAAAGATAAATATCTGAACAAAACACACATAATTGCTACACACACACACACCTTTAAGGTAACTACTCTTATGTTGCCTTCTCGATCAAATAGTCAAGTCCCTTCGAGCGTAGGGATACCTTAGCTTGCTGCCTTCGATTCAAAATCACCATGTCCCTCCGATAAAAGATCATAGTCCCTTCGAGTTGCCTACGATAAATATGATCCCGTCCCTCGATTAAATGGTGATAGTCTCTTCGATTGCTGAGGTATCCTTATTATTGCCTAAATGACTGTTAAGTGCCAAAATATAGTTATTTTGTATATATGTTTTGTGGCACCTATCGAGACTTTTTGTTAATACCGTTGAATAATTCCCCGTTTTGTGCATAAATATGTATACTTTGTGAATAGATATATTTTCATACCCTTTTATACTTTTTGATAGTTTTCTACTCTTTTTGTAGGTATTCTTGCGTATTTGGAGCATGAGCAATAAAGTGTCGAAGACACAGCTTCAAACGCGCGATTTTGAGCGACGGAATCAATTCATTCGGTGGTTAAGGCTCAAAATGAGGATGATAAAAATCATCAATTGGAATGCCATTTATTCATTAATAGATATTAAATTGAATAAGCTTTCCAACGCTTCGAACCGGGCACATATCGGAGTTACGGTTCTCAAGTTACGCCTTTTTTACTAAAAGCTGTTTTTTCAAATCAGCAGTTTGGGTGCAATGCGCGCTCTTGTGCGCGACGCGCGCTGGACAGAACTCAAAATTGCATAAATAGGCGAAAATTAGATTTTTTTAGGTTATGTTTTGGGTATTTTTGAACCCCAACTCATCCTAGGTCATTTTTGGGTAGATTTGGCTTGGAAACACCATTGGAGCTTGTAATCGGATGATCGGAGGTCGAATTTCTCATCGATTGGTGTTGACAAACCAAGAAATGTTTGGTTCCTCTTCTTCTCTTCTCTTTGTATTTCTCTTTTGGTGAGTTTGTATGTAAATTACTCTAAACCCATGGATGTTTGTTGCTTTTTCTACTAGTTGTATAAAGTTTGCTTTACAAATCTTAATCGGTGTTTTTCTGATCTTTTTGCTTAAATGCTTTGGATTTGTGTTGTTGTAGAAATAGACATCACAAATCTTGATTAGAGGGATATCTGTTAGCTTTTGATTCTAGACATAGGATTGGGGTTAACATCCACTTAATATCTGAGTTTAATGCCTTTGTGTTGTTCGATCGGTTGAGACATCGTCGAAATAGCAATATAGTTTAACTCTGTCGGTGTTGCAGACATGGACATTGATGTGAGGGATATGTGGTGATTCTGAAGAGTATTGTAGATTGAGTACGGCGGAGTGATAAATCTAAGTTTGTGAGGAGTAGTTTAGATTCGAACCAGATAAGCTATTCTATATCAAGAATGAATTCTTTTTATGTTCATAAGTTATATTTTCCGTATTTACCGTCTAAACCCATTTAACCCAAACTCATAACTAAGAATCCGTCGAACGGCAGTTCAGTAGCACCAATCTCTGTGGACACGATAAATTCCCGGATAAATATTTCCAAAACTTTTGTTGCTTGCCGCTTTACCGCTCCAACAATGACTATTATATCCTTTCCCGAGACTACCTGCCCTCTTTATGGTAGGGACAGTCTTATGGCGAACGATGACTCTCGATGACCCGATAAATCCAATGAAAGGACTACCTACCCTCCTTATGGTATGGATAGCCCTTTCAAACTAAAAAGCTAAAAGAACAATTTTTCTAACTTAGGGTAGGTGCTCATGATTCCTTGCTCTATTCGAATTCAAATTCAAAATCTTTTCCCACTTCTTTTCAAAGAATCTTTTCAAAAAGACTACGCTTATTTACAAGCTAAAGTTCTTATTCAAACATTTTCTTATTCACACACTACACTTCAAACATTTTGAAAACAAAAGTGAGCTAAGCAATTAAGAGCTCATGGATAACCATGGATACAAAGCGTGGTTACACCTTCCCTTTGTATAACCTACCCCCGAACTCAAAATCTTTCAAAGGTCTTTCCTGTTCTTTTTGCATTTCCAATTGGATAAAATAAAAGTCGGTGGCGACTCTTGCTATCCGCAACATTTCAAAAAGTCAGTTCTCCCACCGTATTACAAAGTTAAGACTCATTTGGTAAAACATTGAATAAAATTCATTGAGACCTTTCTAATGCACGATATTAATAGTCATTGAGACCTTTCTTATAGAAACATATTGTAGCAACCATACTATCTTTCATGTATACATCAATATTAATAATAAGTGGTTGTAGAAAAAAAACAGAAAAAGAAAAAGTTTTTCTATCGAACTTAATTTCGCATAATCTATATTGGTATGTGAATCAAACTAAGATAAATTTGAATATGATTTATGCTATCTTCTAAGTTATACAATTGTCATCTCAACATGTTGCGACGGCTATTTTGACATATTGCGACGGCTATTTTGGCGGATTACGACGGTTAAAACTGCCATAGTTTAAGATCTACGACGGTTGCAGTACCGTCGCGGAATCGTGTGTCCCCAACATGTTTCGCGACGGTTGCCAAAACCGTCACACCAACCGTCGCACTAGTTCACGACGGTATATAACTGACTTAAACTATAAATGGCGACGGTAATAAACCGTCGTGAAATTTGGCCGGATTTTTATTTTTGCTGTTATTCGTAACGGTTTAAAACTATCGTGAAAGTAATATCCCGACTGTTGGAACCGTCGAAAATATGTCTTTGATTTTTGTTTTCATTGTTTTTCGCGACAGTTTAAAACGTCGTGAATATGATATCCTGATGGTTGAAACCATTGTAATTTGACTTATACATTTTAGATATAATTCATTTGGTAACGGTTTAAAGCGCTACTAATTATTAAATTTTTAACGAGTTAAACCCCTTGTTAATTTTCTTTATCTATTATATTATATTTTTTATAATATTTTTTTCTTTGAATTATTTCTAGTGTAAATAAATTTAATATACTAAACAAAATTAATATTATTACTATACAACAAAAATTATTAATCAATTCAAAATAAATAATTTAACAAAATTATAATTATATTAACACACATTTTATATATAAAGTGAGGTACAACTTTTTAGTATAAAAGTTCATCTAAAGCAAACTTCTCTAATACGTGCATTGCAAGTATGCCCCTCCATATGTAACTATTTCTCAATAATCAAACACACACCAAATTGATAATGAGCAACTTATGCAGCGCCTTGCAACAGCGGGTAGAACTAGTGGACTTCATGTAAGGATCTATACAGAAAACGTGATGGAAATTTTAACATCAAATGCTTCATTGGAATCTAGTTACTAGTTTCTACAAGACAATATATAGTATAAAAATCATAACAAAAATTTAGGACAAGCTCAAGGTAAGAATCTTAATCAATTGTTAGCATCAGAAAGACAACAGTAAATCAGTATGTTAAACTTTGTGACTTTAATATTGCTTGTGGTTGTTATAAATATCAAACCCACAAGTTCACTTGTTGAAATAGAAATAACAATTACACAGTAGCAATAACACAAATAATTACACCTTACCTTTGCCCACTCAAGAACATATTTAGCAACAAGGTTTAGCAAACATCTCGAAATGGTGTCTTTAGAC
Organism: Vicia villosa; assembly: GCF_029867415.1. Lineage (NCBI taxonomy): Eukaryota > Viridiplantae > Streptophyta > Magnoliopsida > Fabales > Fabaceae > Vicia > Vicia villosa. The sequence goes on along the minus strand of NC_081183.1, from coordinate 196,452,039 downwards.
CGGTTATAGTGACTTGCGAGAGAGACTTCAGTTGTCAGTATAGAAATTAAATGCGAATAATAACTATTGCAGAAATTTAAGTTGTTAATTTCATACATATTTTAAGTTATGATATTGGATCAATGGGGGTGTGTGTGGTTTTAAATTATATTAACTAGTCTGAAACTCAAGACACTAACAAGTAAAAATTGAAATAGTTCCACACCCTTTTTCAATTCTACAAGTAACTTAAGCTTTACGACGGGCTCAAATGAATTTTATCAAGTGTTTATCCTTGGATACCCATTCTATTACACCAAGTTGTTGCTTAACCCATGCTTTTAGCCCAAAAAGATTTTGTATGAAGGGGCATGTTAAAGATTTTGTAAAAAGAAAATCATTTTTGGGACTTTACCTAGTTTACTTTAACTTCTGGATTGAATAAAACAAGAGAAAAATATTGCAAGGAGTCTACCTTATTCCATAGTATGTCTTTCTTAACTCAAAAGAAAAACCAAACTTCCAAAATAAAAGGATCTTGTCTAGTGAGTAAATGTAAACAACATTCCAAGTATCTGAAGATTTGAGAATAATAGGTATGAAACATATGCCAATTTGTTAACATAAAAAGCTTTTACGTGTTTCACAATGATATTTGAATGATGACAGAACTACAAAAATAGTATGACATTAGAAAGCTCAAAATTATGTAGATCACTACATTTTGTTTTTTCTACATGGATCATTTTTATTCCCCTTGTTAAAATATATTTTTCACATTTACTGGTATGTAAAATTCTCATAAGAATGCTTAAAAGGTCATAAATCATAAAAGTTTAAATCAATACAGTTTGTATTTAATTTGACAAATGCTGCTCTTATTTTTAGTACTATAAATCATATACAAGTATGCCTAATCACTTTATTTTATTGCGATATATGAAACCAATGAATTGATGTCAGCCACATTATCCTAGTCAGGGGACTTGAGCTCAAACCTTGGAAACCAATGTTAGATGAAATTCTGGCCATATAGTAATAGATATATCACATGACACTTTAATCCTCACACTGCTAATTAAGCTACAGAGAAAAGACAAAGACATGTCAAGAGTAAATAAAATTCCGTAAGAAAAATGAAATTCAAGTGTATGCCCCAAGAATATAAGCTAAAGAGAATTGGAGCATACCATGTGAAGAAAAGAGGCTAATGAAGGATCCATAGAATTATAGGCTGCGTATTTTGGAAATACATATTGCACTGATTGCCATAGAGAACTTCAAAAAGTCGTAGATGAAGTCGTAGCAGATGTTGATGGTGATGCCGACGGAGACGGAGCCGCAATTGTTGAAGAAGATGAAGCCAATGCCGGAGCTGGATCAGCCGTTAGAAAACAACTCTTCTCCAATAATAAGTAATAAGAGTAAGTTAGAAATATTTTTAATTTCAGCTAATACTAATACTTGCAGTATGTCAGCAAACATTAGTGTTGCCTCCTAAAGTTGAGCTCCCACCAATACAACTCATCGCCTCATAGTTGAAGAAAAATTATTCTATTCGAACATATAAAGTGTTTGATAATATCTAAAACATGTTCAACCTCACTAAGATGAACCCACGCGTAGCAAAACTCCCTCCCACTTTCTGACACAAAGTAATTAAAACACAGTGTACAAAAAACCAGGAAGTGAGATTGAGGGTTACAATATTTTTAAAATTTTAGGGGGTTTACTTCTAGATGTAATTAGAGGTGAAACAGTTAGCGAAAATGTTAATAATAATAATGATGTTCGTGAGAGGCTGAATAAGAGGAAGAAGGAATCGATGAACGTCTATTTGGTAGAAGAATCACCTTGTGATATAATGTTGTTGACAGAAGACGGAGTTTTCAACCAGAGCCCGAAAAAGCCACGGATAAACAATCCCAACATTGTCTTTCAAATCTAATTTTGTTGAAAACGAAAGGGAGAAGAGTAGGGGTGGCAAAACGGGTCGGGGCCCGCCGGGCCGCCTGCGCACCCGCCAAAATTTGGCGGGTTGGGTTGAGATTTTATGTTCGCCGCTCGCCAAAGCCCGCCCCGCCAAAATCCGCCGCCCGACATACGCGCCCTGCCAAAGCCCGTCGCTCGCCAAAACCCGCTCCTCCTCCAAAACTCACTTTTTTTTAGTTAATTCTAGTAATTCCAATTCTTGATGGTTTATTTTATACATTTAGTTATAAATATATGTAATATTTTTTAGAGTAAATTTGTTAAAAAAATACTTTTATAAAAAATTGTTTTAAAAAAATAAGTGAAAAGTTTAATTAAAAGGTAAAAAAACATATTAATCTATTAAAAAAATATAAATAAAAATAGGCGGGTAAGCCCGTCGTCCGCTAACCCGCCATCTTGGCGGGGCGGACATGATTTTGATGCCCATTTTATTTGGCGGGCACGCCCGACCCGCTTGTTTTTTGGCGGGGCGGGCGGTCCGTTTTCCCACCCCTAGAGAAGAGGATCATGGAAGACACTATTATTGGTTAAATTTGTAGTTGTGGATGGTTGAGTTGTGAGCAGCTGAAGGTACGTCAAGTTGTGCTAGGGAAATTCGTGAGGCTTAGGGAAAACTAAAATTAAATAATTGGATCTGACAAGAAAAAATGCAAAAAAAAATAAAATTAAAATTGTTTTGTAGAGGGGACAACGGTAGGTTCACCGTCGTGACCTTTGATGCGTTTTAGAGGGTGGCGACGGGTGGTTCACCATTGTGAATTTGATAAGTTGGTCCAGCTTCAAAAGTTGATTAGCATGTGTTAAAATGTTCTGCGACGGTTGTTATACCGTCGTGACCTATACTTCAAGACGGTGATAGTGACCGTCGTAGACTTCAATTTAGGACGGTTTATTGATAATTGTCGCAATTTTTTATTAATTTTTTAAAAATGTAAGGACGGTTGGTGTTAGCCGTCGTAACAATTGTCTCTATATGTGAATTACGACAGTTATCAAGTAACTGTCGTAATTTTTATGTCGTAAAACCTTAATTTTCTTGTAGTGCCATGGATACAAAGGGTGGTTACACGTTCCCTTTGTATAACTTACCCCCGAACTCAAAATCTTTCAAAGGTCTTTCATGTTCTTTTTGCATTTTCAATTGGATAAAATAAAAGTCGGTGGCGACTCTTGCTATCCGCAACATTTCAAAAAGTCAGTTCTCCCATTACAAAGTTAAGACTCATTTGGTAAAACATTGAATAAAATTCATTGAGACCTTTCTAATGCACGATATTAATAGTCATTGAGACCTTTCTTATAGAAACATATTTTAGCAACCATACTATCTTTCATGTATACATCAATATTAATAATAAGTGGCTGTAGAAAAAAAACAGAAAAAGAAAAAGTTTTTCTATCGAACTTAATTTCGCATAATCTATATTGGTATGTGAATCAAACTAAGATAAATTTGAATATGATTTATGCTATCTTCTAAGTTATACAATTGTCATCTCAAAAAATACTTTTTTTTGTCTATATAGTTTTTAATTTGTGTAAATTATCAAAATAATTTAGTTAATTGGAATCAAATATTTATAAACTGGAGTAAATTGCAAATACTTATATAAATGAGAAAAATATTATTGTTGATACAATTATATTTATAAACGGGAAAAGGTTGAAAATATTTTTATAATGGGGATAAAGTCTATTGTCGATACAATTATATTTATCATAAACGGGAATAAGTAACACATATTTTTATAAACGATTTTCTTTTTACCATTAATACAATTGATTTTATAAACTGAAATAAGTTTCAAATATTTTTATAAACAGGAAAAGTCTATGGTTGATATAATTGTTTTTATAAACGGGAATAGACCCGCATGTAGATGTGAACGTATAAATGAGATATCAGCTGTAGACAGTTCATTTTACGAATTTGCTTATAAAATCAAATTGAATCAATAACTTCACACACAAAAAGACGACAATATTACATAGCAACAACAACCATTTTCTCACTCCATTTTTTATGTAAGATGAAATACCCTTCAAATGTGTTGTATTCTCTAACTTAATCTTTTTTCTTAATTTTATAAGCAATTCAGTTTCTGTGTCATTTACTCTTTTGTTTATACCTACAAAGAAATGTAAAAAACATATTTAAGCATAATTTAAAGAGTGAGAATACGATGATTTTCAAATATATCTCTAAGAAGTTATTATAAATAATTAATTTAATTTTTAATTATTATCATTGTATATTATTACTATCAAGCATACTAAATTTTATATAAATTTAAATTTATTATTATTACTTACGTATTTTTAAAATTTTATTATATTTTCATTTAAAACTATTCAATGAAATATCAAATAATTTAAATTTTATAAATTTATAAAATTTTATAAATATTGTAGAGTTAAACTTCTATCATGAAATTCTCCTAGACAAACAAGATAGAGAAAATATTTATTTAGAACTGAAATTTCAAGATAACATGAAGTGTAGATATTTATTTAGAACTAAAATTTAACACGGAGCTGTGATATATTGAAAGTTTGTAAAAAAATGGAAATATGTTATAATAAGAAGGATTCCAAACTAATAATTGACGGGAAGCTGTTATAAATTTTAGATTTGGAAAAATTGACTAATATCTAAAAAGTAATGTTATTTGAATTGGAAAAATGATTTTATTCAAATATGTAGTTTTAAAATTAACTCATCTCAATTCAACTGAGTTTCGTTAACTCATCTGGATTCACGGGTAGATGTAAACATATCTATGAGATACCAGCGACAGACTGTTCATTTTAATGTTCATCTTTTAAATATTTCTCTTGCTGTTGTTTTATATAATTGAAGTTAGTGAATCGGTTATACGATCTTGCTGTTGTTTTAAATAATTGAAGTTAGAGAATCGATTGTACGATTTACTATAAGTACGAATCAATGCTTAAAAGTTGACGCATATTATTAGCTTATATTTGTAACTTTGTCAATGTTAAACAATTGAAAAATGAATTCAAACTTTAAAAATAATAGTTTGGTAAATATGTCATGTGAATCCAGATGGGAACCGTATCGCACGAGTTTGTTACTAGTATTTATAATAAACAGAGGACAAAATAGAAAAGAAAACAGGCTACACCAAAACATAATTTTCCCTTTATATATTGGTATAGATTTAAAAACGAGTCTTCTTTTGCTTCACTCGATACTTCAATATTAGCGATTTTCAATAGGACAAACATCAAACAAATATATTTCAAATATATTTCAGTGTGACAGTAAACGCGACCTAGTTTTAAATATGTAGAATATGGATGTAACTAGAAAAATATGTCATATTAAACTATTGTTACAAATGTCATATTAAATTATTGTAATTTATAACCGAATACAAGTATATAATTACTAGTATAGGGCACAAACACTTGATTTTGTCTCCTTTTTTTAATAAAAAAATATGTGATCTCCGCAGTTGGAAAAATTAGGCTTGAATTTTTTAACAAAATTATGTTATTTTAAAAAATTATAATTACTATATTTCAAGGAATTTTTTTTTTAAATACAATTCTTCAAGTGTGATTTATATATATTTTAAATTAAAATATGATAAGTGTATAAATTCTTCTTATACATGGAATAAGATCAAATGACAGTAAGGTGTCAAAATTTAATTTGACATCAAATCTCATCCGTTAAAATAACTGATCAAACGATGATACTAAATGAAATAAAAAAAATTATATATAGCCTATTTTTCTCCTAAAAATAGACTATTTATATGATCATTTGATCGAATACTATTAATGGGTAAGATTTGGTGTCAAATTAAACTTTGACTCCTTGAGTCATTTGATCTTATCCATATATATATATATATATATATATATATATATATATATATATATATATATATATTCCTTAAATGATATTTAAGTACATTTATCATATTTTAATTGAAAAAAAGTATAAACCACACTTAAAAAATTGTATTTAAGTTCTCTTCGATTTTAAATTCAAACTCTATCATGATTAATTAGATTTGATGATCAATTAAGAATGATTTAGGCGATTTAATTTAAAATTTTAGTTAAGATTTGATTCAATTTAAAATTAAAATCAAATTAATTTTTTTAATTATATTTAATAAATTTAATTGAAATACTCTGACGATGTAATTTTTTTTACACTATCACTAAATCATATTCGTTAAATTAATTTAATACATATAAAGTATCACCCGTTGTAATGTACTGACCGTATAATATATTTTACACTGACAGTGCATTACAATAATACTCATATTTAATATAATATTTAATATAATATATATAATCGAAAACAAACAAGTTTAAATAAAAGATAAAATAAATTTAAGAGAAAATATAATAATGTTTATATTACTATTTTTTATATACTATTGTGAATATGGACGAATGCAATTGATCTTCCTTAATAAAATATTAATAAAAAATGATTTAAGATGTAAAACTTTATTTTTATTTTAAAAAGTTAAGTTATTTAATCAAAAAAGGTACATCCAATACATTTATATGAATAAATAAAGAAAAAATTTTATAAATAAAATAACTTGACAAAACAATAAAATTAATTTAAAAATCTAGACAAAAGTTCATTGTTTTTTATAAAAAAATAAAAAAGAAATCAACATTCTAGTTACCGAAAATTGATCCAAAAAAAATACTAGTAACCAAAAATGTATACTTATTACTTATAATAAAAATAAAATATTTATTTTAATTTGAGTCTTTTTCTTAACATAATTTTATAACCTATAATAACAATAACAATACTAATATATTTTTACAAACTCACAAAATTATAAATTTAAATAATTTTTTAATTGAGTTTTTAAAATATAAAAAAATTGTACGCATATTTTAATTATTATTTTTAAAGTAAGATGTTTTAATTTATTTGTAATTTATATTTAAAAAATTTGAGAATATAAATGAGGATAAAATGGTAATAGGAAAATAGGAAAAATAAAGTGATTTTTTAATAGTTCCTTAGAGCATCTCTAATAGTATAATTCATATTTTGATTATTTTATAAGTCCTACCATGCTATATCATTTTGAAGGAACTCATATCATTTTGAAGGAACTCATTTAATTTTATTTTTAATGGAGTAACTCTAAAAAATATATATTGGATCTCACAATTTTACTTCACATAATAATATTTTATTTTATTTATTCAACTTTAACTCACAAAGTATTAACTTGTCATACCTCAAGGAATCGTAATGTCACTTGCCATAACTTTTCAATGCCAAGTGGAGGACTAGTTCAAAATAACTCTCATTGTATTGGAGGTGCTCTTAGACCATCTTAATGATAGTTTCTTCTATTGAGTTCACCACATTTATCCTTAATTTAATAATTAAATATTTAAAAAATTTGCCATGTCATAATAAAGTTGCATTGCAATGCAACAACTAAACGATTGTAGTACCCAATCAAATCAAGTTATGAGGTAAAGTTGTGGGATCCATATCAAATTATTATTAAAGTTAAAATTAAATAAATTCTTTTAATATGATGTGGCTTAGTGGATCCCATAAAAACTCAAATGTAAGTTGCACCATTGGAGATGCTCGGACGCTGAGAGTCATTTACTGACTTTGACTATAAATACAAACCCTTACACTTAATTTGGTTACTGTTAAAGTCATTATAATAGTAGTTTTTTCAAAATCATCAAAATATATAACCGAGTCTTTCTTTGCATCACCAAATACTTTAATATTTGGGGTTTTTAATTGGACAAATCTCAAACAAATACTATATTTTAGTGTGCTGGTAAAGGAAAACCACAAAAATGTCATATATTAGATTAGTGTAATTTTTAACCCATTACAAATATATAAGTACTAAAATACTCTATGAGCACAAACATGTGGATTTGTCAATTTTATTATTAAAAAAATAATTGACCTTCCAGTTGAGAAAAATTAGGCTTGAATTTTGAACAAAATTCTATTATTTTAAAAAAAAAATCCTTACTATCTTTTAAACTCAAATTGTATCATGATTAACTAGATTTGCTGGTCAATTAAAACTAATTTAAAATATTTGATTTGATGTAAAATTTAAGGAGTTGGACAAATTTTAAATTAAAATCAAATCAATGTTTTAATTATATTTAATATAATAAAATTGGAAACAAACGAGTTTAAATAAAAGATAAAATTAAATTTAAAGAAAAAAACATAATAATACTTATATTTTACTATCTTTCTTATATACTATTGTTAATATGGAATCAAGACATCTGATTTTTCATAATAAAATATTGATAAAAATAGTCAAAATTGTAAAACTTTATTCTTATTTTAAAAGATTAAATTATTTAATTAAAATTTGTATCCCTTACATTATTTAAATAAATCTAAAAAATATATTAGAAATAAAATAATTTAACTAAACAATAAAATTAAATTTAAAAATCTTTATAAAAGTTCAACGTTTTCATAACAAAAAGAAAACTATCATTCTAAATCATTGATTTTATACTAGTTACCAAATAAATTGTATATATAGTTACAACAAAAATATAAATGAATTTATTTGGAATATAAAATAAGTTTCACAATATATCAGTGAATCTCAACCATTGATTTGTTAAAATTATTTAATTTTTATTTTGTTTTTTATTAAAATAATCTATTTAAATGATAATGATGAATCTCAATATAAATATAGAAATAAAATATTTATGCCTTTCAAAAAAAAGAAATAAAATATTTATTTTTATTTGATAGTCTTTCTTAAAATATTATTTTTCGGCTATAAGAAGAAAATTAATATTTTCTTACAAATTTTAAATTCGAATCATTTTTTAATGAAGATTTTAAAATATAAAATCTACATCTTAAATAAAAAAGATTTGAGAATATATATGAGGGTAATATGGTAATAGCAGAAAAGGAGAAATACGCGTAATTGATGCTGAGAGTCGGTTAGTTTGGCTATAAATACAACGCTTTACCCTAGCTTTTTCTCATTTGTCATATGCCATTCAGATCTTAGGGTTTTCTCTCTCTATCTCTCTGCTCTGCCCCCTTTTATCGCCGCCACAGATCTATCTTAGGGTTTTCTTGCTTCTTCTTGAAATCAATCAGATTCTTCAATCGAAGACACACTCTTTCATCGAACATGTCTCGATGCTTCTCTTTCCCACCTCCGGGGTATTTGAGGAATACCGATACCTTGATCGAAGAATCGATTAAGGTTGGTTGAGCCTGTTTCGATTTTGCGTTTGTGCTCAACTTCTTGGTGTGATTTTCATTCTTTGTTTTTGTTTTATGATGATGTAATAACATGATTGATCGGTAGGGTTTTCTTGATTTCTGATAATGATTGATGGTCGTGATTAGTATTAATAAATCTCATCAAGAATGTTTAAAATTGGGTTTCGATTCGTTACAACGATCTTCGATTCTTGAACCGAAACTTGTGAATTTCTATTGAATAGATCTGGATTATATTAATTAGGGTTTTCTTTTGTAGTTTGTAAAATGGGATTTTCAATAAAATTAGGGTTTTCTGTCGTAATTTGTTAATTGGGTTTTCAATAAAAATATAATGCATAAGATAACACATTAGGGTTTGATAAACCCATGCAGTTCTTTTAAAATGATCTCTTGGTGGGGGTTTCTGACGTTTGTAATTTTAATTTTAATTAAAATGAAATAAATTTTCTAACAACAAAATAAAGTAAATTTTCTCAAATCTTGAACCAAAATTATTGCTAGGCGTGTGTTTTTATGTTAGGGTGTAGGTCATTTTGGATTTATGTGACTGATTAAGCTCGATTTGAGTATATGACATCGGTAGTGTTAGTCTTATGTAGGTAGTAATTCTTGACATGGATAGTCATTGTTTTTATGTAGGTAGTTCTTGATCTTCTGTTACAATATTGTGGCATGATACTTAAGAGATTTGATTACTTGATTTTTTTCGCTATCTGGTCTTGAAGCAAGATTGAAATGCTTGCATTTACAATGTTTGCTTCTTTAGTATTCCCTATCCTCTATTTGAAAATCTTGTTATGGTGCTTTAAAGATCCAATTGGATACGGAGAAGCCCAATAAGGACAGGACGGAGAAAAAGGACAAGAAGGATAGGAATGAGACTAAGGAGGAGAGGAAGTTGAGGAAGGAGAAGAAGAGGGAGAGGAAGGAGAAAAGGAAAAGGGAGAAAGAAGAAACTAAAAAGGACTCAAAGCTCAAGCTTGCAGATGAAGTAAAGAAACCAAAAGACAATGGGAAGTTGCAAAAGGGTCAATATTATGAAAATGAACATGTTGAGAAGAGTGATATTACAGAGGAACTTGACAAGCCCGTCTCTTCTCCTCAAGAGCCTTCCTCATCTGACAGCTCTCAAAGCAGCAAGAGGAAGAGGGACACCTTGTTATCTAGTAAAGATCATGGTGAGATAGCTTTAAGATTGGTACATTACATTGTTCAACTTATGTTGAAAAATATCTAATGTGTATTTTTATGTGAAACAGGAACTGGCATTAGAATTCGACTTCCATTGAGGAAACATACAGAACCTGAAGAAGTTAAGCAAGTGTTTCAATTGGGTTCATCTTCAAGAAGTGTTGGAATTTCAGATTCAATTACTCAGGAAACAAGAAGAGTTCAACGGCCACTGCAGGGTGTCACAAAAGTTGAGAACACAAATCAACTCCCTGTAAATTCTGCGTCTTGCAGACTACCATTGAAGAAAGTTGAGACCCCAAATGAGCTAGCTGGAATTTCTGCTCCCCAAGTTAGCAGGCCACTACTGAAAAAAGTTGAAACTCATTCTTCCTCCCAAGTTTGCAGACCACCTCAGAAAAAAGTTGAAACTCATTCTTCCTCCCAAGTTTGTAGACCAACACAGAAAAAAGTTGAAACCCTCCTCTCTGGAAATTCTGCTTCCCAAGTTTGCAGACCACCATTAAAAAAAGTTGAAACCCTTCTCCCTGGAAATTCTGCCCCCAAGGTTTGCAGACCACCATTGAGGAAAGATGAGACCCCAAGTCAGTTCAATGCAAGTTCTGCTTCCAAAGTTTGCAGGCCACCATTGAGGAAAGATGAGACCCCTTGTCAGCTCAATGTAAGTTCTGCTTCCAAAGTTTGCAGACCACCATTGAGTAAAGATGAGACCCTTAATCAGCTCAATGTAAATTCTGCTTCCAATGTTTGCAAAGCATTGAGTAATTCGGTTCCTGTTGATGCTCCTTCCAAGCCATTGAAGAATTTGGTTCCTGTTGATGCTCCAACAGCAAATGAAACAGTTGACAAAGAAAGTCGAAGGATGGAATCTTTATATAACTCCTTACTCAACATTCCGCCGATAAAGTATGATTGTTTTGATTCAGTTGATGAAGATTGGTTATTTAGAACAGAGTCTGTCTCGAAGAAACAGAAGATTGATGATGCCATCCAGTGTTCAAAATCCGTATGGCCTCCTAGGGCTCAATATATGCCTGAGATTGAAATGTATGCTTTGCCATACACAGTTCCATTTTGATTCATATGGAATTTTTTTTGTAGGCCGTAGAGTTAGCTTTTTTAGAAGCCAGTGTTCTGCAATATTGAAAGAACTCTGCATTATTTTTTCTGAACAGAAAAACATCTATATAGATCATTGTGGCACAGAATGAGATACACATATTATTTTGTCAACATGATTGATTATTGATGTACGTTTTACTACTATACCTGATCCCAGCAGTGGAATTGGGAGAATGTCTTGTACATAATGTGAAAAAATACAAACTTTTTATTCATTTATTATTTCACTGATGTGGTCTGTGTCAGTTCATTGATTATGTGATAACGAAAACTGGTTATGAAAGTATGTATAGGTTGGTTCTGTCTAAAGTGAATTGAGTTGAGTTGTGAATTGATTGAAAGAGAATTGAATTGCATGAAAAGTAATTTGTGCATGCCTTTGAATAAATTGGTTGAAGAAGAACAATACACATCAAATTTAATTTTATAATAATTTCTAGAATCACTTTTTGTCTAATATTTGAGATTGGAAGTACACGTAAACTTACTCATCACTAAGTGCTAAACTTACTGATCCCTTGTTCCACCAAATAGGAGTGTCATATAATTCGGCTCATTTTCAAATAAATTATTTCATCCTCTCTATTTTCTAACAACTCTAAATTAAATTAGATAAGTTTATCCAGTATATTCAACATAGTAAATTTTTATAACATGTTCAATTTTCAAACAACTTTATGTTAAAGTAAATAAATTTATACAATATATCAATATTCAGTAAATTGGTATAACATATTTAAAATGATGATAGTTTATCATCAAACACAAATACATGCATCTTGAAATTAAATAAATTTATACATTATATTTAAAATAATGATAATTTGAATATGTAATACTACCATTTTAAAAATAAGTTTTATAAAATTAAAAATACATTAAAATAAAATCTTAATGCATTTTATAAGATGAAAAAATAGAGATAAAAAGAGATAGAAAATTATTCAATAAAATATGAAACATAAAGACGACAATCAGAGGTTAGTAAAGTAATGGTGATGAATGGAACAACATAATGAATGATATAGAGATGGTCAACGGTGAAACTTAGAATTTGTGATAGGCGACAAATCTTAACTTATTGTTTATTGTAATTTGTGAAGGGAAGATGTGAAGTGAAATGAACTAACATGTGTGTTACCAGGGTAAATAGAGAAGTAGTTGATAATTGTAAAAAATGATTTATGAAAAATTCTTTATCTTCTCTACTTCAAGAAGATTCTGAAGTTAGGCAAAAAAATCCTCTTCATACATCACAACAACGACCTCCCGAGGAGTGCGTGAATCCCAGAAGTTAGAATAGTCGACATCTTGAGAAGAGAAGTGGTCGACCCAGAAGTGGCACCCCTGGACAACCGAGTTCGTTTAACTAAATATTCCTCTAAGAGGGGATTTGATCCAGGTCCCGCTCCCTTTTTGTATTAGTAGGAAGGGACCGATCTCAGTCCTTAGCAATCACAGCAGCATCCCTGAAAGAAGGCTGGTTAGGGCCAAGGGTGGTCAAGGAAACCCTAACAATGACAAGTATGCTAGGAATGATAGGAGGATGAGTGACGACCCGAGTCAAATGAGCGACATTAACACCTTGAGCCTCCCCGCTCTTTAGCAATAACTTAGACCTTCCTTAGAAAATTCATTTTAGAATCCATTTTATTTGCAAATATCAAACACCCATATAAAAAAATTACAAGAGGATGACTCCACCCACACTAAAAATCTTTCCTCTCCAGACTACTAGGCGCACCATGATAATGTGAGTATCAATGCCACGTTTCCTCTATTGATAAGGCTTAACCTTAATAGGCCCAGATCCCTCCTCATTGCCGAGACTCTAGTAAAAAGTCTCAAGATCTTTGTTCATCATTACTTTGTCAAAAGTGGGAGAATCTAATTGAACGACATATGTATAAGGTTCACGATTGAAATGGTCTCAAATTCAATATTTTTTGGAACCTATCCGTGAAAGAATGAGAATATCCTATATGAACTCGACATAACATGAAGTGGGATCCCGGAGTACAGGGCTTCACCAACACGAAGCGCCCTAGGAAATCGTCCTACTCAGAAAGGACTAAACAGGGGAAATTTTTGGCGTATCACGATAAGCCCTTGATCCCGGACATTATACCTAGAGGTGTGTATTATGACGAAAAAATGGAAGAACAGTCGACAAGAGGGTTGCCAAGACCGATACTTGGCCTAAAATTTGAGCGCCTTTACAATAGCTCAAGCACCAGGATGAAGCTGCGTGGGAGCAGCCTTCAAAAACTTCAACAACTCAACTTTAAACTTGGATAAGGGCAACCGTAGGTTCATCTGGGTGAACAAACATTCATAGAAAGGAATGAAGCACTCCTCTAAACAACAACATATCCCTTTTCCTGATTTATAGGGAGAACAAACTAGTTAGAATGGAGATCAACTTCGTTATTAGTCGTAGTCACGATCGCTGGATCACTTGAAATAGAAAAGGTTCCCAATGTTTTGGAGTCCACCCAACTATATTTGTTTACATTAGCTAGCTCCACCAGTGTGACTTTTTTCATAGGTATCTCATCAACCCAAAATTTTTTGAAGGGCTTCAGCCAACCAACACCTTTCATTTTAGCTCCACTTTCTAGATGATCCTTAATCTCAGCATCACTCGAATCCCGACCATAAATAGAGCGCTAAGTCTTGATGAAATTTTAGGCTTCTTCCTTATATATAGGTACTGAGTTCAAAACCCAGCAGCAGTTTGGAATATAAATAACATTTCATCACGATTACAATAGATAACCGTTGTGGAAAGTACCCAAAGTTTATTATATATTATGTAAATTGCTTGTTTTTTCATGCACATCACTAAAGAAATACAACCATTCAAATTGATGAAAAAGTATATAATCTGAAAATTAAACTATTCTTAAAAAACACCTTAAACAAATACAACTTAATTTTCAAATCATAAGTTTCTATGTCAATTTAAGTGAATATATTTTTAGTGAAGGGTTAGTGGAAAAAAAATCTACGTACAATGTAATAAAATCAACTTGGTCTTCTGTCAATCTTCATAAAAATTTAAAGAACAAAATATTGCTAAGTCATAAGATAGTCTCTTTCTTGTGACTTAACAATGTTTCATTCTTTTACTGAGAACATTAATCAACAACAATAACATACATCAACATTTATCAATAACAGAAGAATAACATACCACAACATCAAAAAATATACCTTTTATAAGCAACGCACATCATACACAACAATATTACAACAACACAAGAAATAATAAAATGTTTCAAGAACACACCTTTTGTTGAAAATAATCGTGGAACTGGAATCAATGATGAAGTTCATCTAGTTTATAATGCTATGAAAAAGAAATACAAGGTGAACAAAGTTTATATAATAGCTTCATACTTCTTGTATTGTTTTTCATAGCAACATAAACCATATGTACCATAACAAAAGTATGCGTTTTGTTAGGATGATTTTCTTCATTTACTTTCCCTATAAGTCAAAATAAATAAATTAATAAACACCATGACATTAACAGTATTACATGGAATATTCACCAAATGAAAAAAACGAGAAACCATTTTAACAAGAAACATAAACGAAATCGAAACATAAATAATGAACGAACCTGAAGGTAGCGATTCGAGAAGACGAATCTGAAAGTTGCAATATGTGTGATGAGTGACATGAATGTTAGGGTTTTCTTTAGAGATAGAAGAGTGAAATGTGAGGATTTTCTTTTGAGAGAAACATTTGTTATGTACTGAGTGGGAGATACTTTCGCTTATATAATAAAAAATATCACTTTTCATCACGGTTGACAAGATGAACCGTGATGAAATGATTGGACTTTACACCACGGTTGACTAAATTAACCGTGGTAATATACAAGGATATTGCCTTTTTGTGACGATAAAATGAGATAAGGTTAAATGTTATAAAATACTAAAAGTTATGAAATAAGCTCAAGTCAAGAAGGGTACCTAGAAGGAGTGGAGTCTGACGAAGAAAGTGAAGGTTAAATGTGGAATGGAAAAATTTGTAATGGGAAAGTCAAAAGCTCAAAGAAATGCTCTTGATAAGGGAAAAAATTACTCTTGTAAATGGAAACTGACTCTAAGAAATGACGGAAGCTCTCTCAAAAGTCAAGAGGCCTTTGTATAGAGGATAACGATCAATTGACTAGATCAACGAGGAAAATGAAGTTACAAATCAACCATCATATTTCACTGAGGGAATGCAAACAAACTCGAGTGCACTCGGATGCCCTAGGGAAAAACGACATGCCCTAACCTGCAGGCCTAAAGCCATGCTTTTGAAAAAACCGAAGAGACGTTTCAATGATGAGAAAACATTTGATGCGCTTGTTCCTCATTAATTTTGTAACTGCTCTACAAACTTTCTGCTTCTCACTAAGGTCAGACGTGGTAGCTAAGGACCAACCACAACTTTGAAAGATTTTTCGGCTAGTATACATCCGTCAAGCCTTGGGGATAATTGTTCTGGGCCGGCGAAAGATCCAATGCGATGGCCCAATCATGCATATCAACATACATAGGATTTAATATACACTTTATGATCTCTATTTTTTCACTACACTCATCTTAGACTTTGTAACCGACTTGCATGTTGTAGTGCTAACTTTGTAAGTCAACCCCACACTACTATATCGAAAATCAATATCACCGCTTTCAGAATCCTACATCAACAATCAACACCGATTATAGTTCTAATACAAAACATTACCCCTCACAAGAATATTTTTTTATTAGAAATTTATAATTTTACGTGATATTTTTTAAAACTTTAATAAAATTTAATCCCTATCTTCAAACAATTTTTTTTATATGAATTTCTTAAAAATATCTTAAAGAAAAATGTCTCATTGATGAATGCACTTAGAGTAGTTTTACTTTCACCAAAAACAAGTTAATCACTTTTGTCGCTAGTTGGCGTGTCACGTTGTTGGGTGGTGGCCTTCGTTTTTACCACTTCATTCACCCACCCACGGCCCACCCGTGATTCAAACGGCGTCACGTCAACGATCTTCTCCATACATTCAATTCAACTGTTCATGCTTTGAAACCCTAACCTCTTCTCGTGGCGTCTTCTCCGACCGATCTCACCAATTCCATCAGAAATGATTGCAAAAGACATCCACGACGAAGAGAAATGGCTCGCCGAAGGGATCGCCGCTATTCAACATAACGCATACTTCATGCATCGCGCTCTGGTACTTCTTCTAGTTATAGCTATTGTTACTTACTTTCATTTCTTCCATGAATTGAATTGAATTGAATTGAATCGAATTGCATTTTCAGGATGATAACAATCTCAGAGATTCACTCAAATACTCAGCGATGATGCTTTCTGAACTTCGAACTTCTAGGCTTTCACCTCATAAATATTATGAACTGTGTATAATTCTTCTTCGCTTATTCATTTACTACATTTTGCTCTCTCTCTTGATTAGGTTTGATTCAATTGTTGTTCATATGTATTTTGTGTTTTTATTTTTGTTTTGCTTAAGATATGAGAGCCTTCGATGAGCTACGGAGGTTGGAGATTTTCTTTAAAGACGAAAGTAGACACGGAGTTTCAGTAGTTGATCTGTATGAGCTTGTTCAACATGCAGGGAATATATTACCGAGACTGTAAGTAGTTTTTTCTCAATCAACATTCATTTTTGATACTTTTAAACATTGGTTGTGCTTCTTAATTGAAATTGAATAGTCATGCCATTTAACTATAGTCTTGCGGTTATTTCTGATTGGCTTAGATGAAAAGGATGCTCGATTGTGTGATCTACAACCCAATTTGAGTAGGGTTAGAGAGAGGAGCTAGAACTAAAAGAAATGAAATTGATAATATTATTCATTGTTTATAATTGTGAGACCATACACTGCTTATACAAGTTGACACACATACAGAGTAAGATCGCTACATCAACCACCCTATAGTCGTGCTACTAAATAAACTAATATAATATGCCTAAAGGATCCTTCTAGAGTAAACTTGTCGAGTCATTATTATTTTTGGTTTAAAAGACCCTATCATTGTGTTTCTGAATGAATGTGATGCTATTGCTGTTAATTTACTATCAGGTATCTTCTTTGCACGGTAGGATCCGTTTACCTCAGATGTAAGGATACTCCTGTGAGGGACGTTCTTAAAGACCTGGTGGAAATGTGTCGCAGTGTTCAGCATCCGATTCGTGGTCTGTTTTTGAGGAGTTACCTTTCTCAAGTTAGTAGAGACAAGTTGCCTGATATTGGTTCTGAATACGAAGAAGGGTGAGACCATTTTTACTTGGTTGTAATGCATCAGTAGTTTTTGAATATATCGTGTTAGTCTATATTTCTAATTTACTTATACAGTTGTTGAAATAATAACATTTGATTTAGAATACTTCCCCTCCTACATCATACATGTAACTATGTCTTAAGTTTCAATTTTGAATGTGGAAAATTTTATATTTTGGCAAGCAAGAATTAAATGAATGAGTACTGAGTATGGATGCTTTTGCCTGCAGGGACTATGGCAGTGTGAAGGATGCAGTTGAATTTGTTCTAGAGAATTTTTCAGAAATGAACAAGCTCTGGGTTCGATTACAACATCAGGTTCTTTGAGCTTCTTTCACTCTTATCTTGTCTTACAAGATGCATAGCACCACAGTACTTGCATGCCATAGCCATAGAGGTAAAAATAAATCATGAAAACATGATTTCTGGCCATGCAGGTGTTATGGTGCTTGTGAATCATGCTTAATCTTTGGTGCTCCTGAGCTCAGGACTTCAATTGGGCTTTCTGGTCTGCAGGGACCTGGTCGGATAAAAGAAAAGAAGGATAAAGAAAGGAACGAGCTTCGCGATCTTGTAATACAAAAATATGACACTATCCCCTTATGAAGCCGTGTGCTATACCTTTGTACAGATAAGTTACACATTTTTCTTGTCTCATTATTAGGTAGGGAAAAATCTCCACGTTCTGAGTCAGATAGATGGCGTGGACCTTGAGATGTACAAAGAAACCGTCCTTCCAAGTGTTCTTGAGCAGGTCTATTAAAGTATTTTTTCTCCTCAAAAAGTACATCTTTACCTCTTATTGTTAACCTTAATTTTACAATGGCTCTCAACGGTCTAAGTTTGCTTGAGCAGGTTGTTAACTGTAAAGATGAGCTTGCCCAATTTTATCTTATGGAGTGCATAATTCAGGTTTTTCCAGATGAATACCACTTGCAGACACTTGAGACACTCTTAGGTGCTTGCCCTCAATTGCAGGTGAGCAAAATGCTTATATTGGAAATAAATGACCCTTTATGTGTTTGTAATTCGAAAAGACATTCTAGCGGTGACCGGTCAACCTTGTGTGCGAGGAGTGAAAACTTTGTTGCTGTTTGTAATCTTAATGGAGGAAATTTCTTTTATCACGTCTATTTATCCGAAAATTTAAAATTCTCAATCCTAAACAATCCTCGTTTATTTTTTATTTCTTTAATGTGCTCCACCAGTGGTGGGTTTCCTTGCATGATAAAAGAATTTCACTGGATTCAGTGGTCATTCACGCGACATTCCTTTAGAATATGTATGTGGGGATAAGTGAAGAGGGAAGGCAGTGCAATGTTCTTTTTTTCTTTCTTTCTTAATGTTGAAACATTTGCTCTGCTCTGACTTTCTGAATTGTATTTGCAGCCCACAGTTGACATCAAAACAGTGTTAGCTCAGTTAATGGACAGGTTGTCAAATTATGCTGCCTCAAGTTCTGAAGTAAGTCTTGTGCACCTTTGTCATAAGTTAAGCTCCAATAGTTTATTGATATAATTTGTCTCAGGTATTGCCCGAATTTTTGCAAGTGGAAGCATTCACCAAATTAAGTACTGCAATAAGCAAGGTAAGCTGCATTTTCTTGTGTTTAAAACTTTTACACAAACTTGCTCTGTGAGAACTAAGAGAAAGATATCCTGATATAGCTACAAACTTTCTCCAATGGATTTTTTCCCCTTCTGTGATTAATGTTTTGCAGCAATTCCTTTGAACCAAAAGATAAAATGGTACCTCTAGAATTCATGAAGCATGGTTTCTGTACTAATATTTCTTTTTTCTTGTTTCAAAGTTCTTCCTCTGTTCTTTTTTAACTGCCACATTTGTTGGAAAAAATTGTTCCTATTTAGTTGTCGTTCAAAATTCATTATTTATTGCTGAGAGAGAAATCAATGAGATGAGACAATATAGTTAAGGGTATTGTAAGAAAAACAAATAATTCCATTATAAGTTGCAATTTATTGACTGTCCTGGTATGTATAAATCATCTTTAAACAACAACTTAAAAGGAATGGCGTCACATTATAGTCCTTTGATTTTAATAGGACTAGACCATTTCCCACTTGGACCAACCCACCAAATAAAAGAGAAAAGTTGGAGAGAAAAGAACAGTGTCTTTTCTTTGTGCATGCTAATTATGCTTTTTATTATGTGGGCTGTGGATTTGTAAGCCAAGACCGGAACCTGCATTTGACTGCAGGTGATAGAAGCACAGGTTGACATGCCTATTGTGGGTGCAATAGCTTTACATGTATCTCTTCTTACATTTACTCTCCGTGTTCATCCAGACCGACTTGATTATGTGGATCTAGTACTGGTATGTTATTTTTCAAACATCACTGACAGCATCTTCTTGATCTGCTATTTTCATATGATATTGTGTGAATAGGATTTTCAATTTGTAGCTAAGCTGCCTCTTTTATGAAATTAATGCAGGGATCATGTGTCAAGAAGCTGTCTGGAAAACCAAAGCTTGATGACAATAGAGCAACAAAGCAAGTTGTTGCACTTTTAAGCGCCCCACTTGATAAATACAATGATGTTGTGACTGCACTGACACTTTCTAATTATCCTCATGTAATGGATCATCTTGATAATGTGACAAATAAAGTCATGGCTCTGGTTATCATCCAAAGCATTATGAAGAATAACACTTACATA
This sequence comes from Vicia villosa, assembly GCF_029867415.1. NCBI lineage: Eukaryota > Viridiplantae > Streptophyta > Magnoliopsida > Fabales > Fabaceae > Vicia > Vicia villosa. Next base: position 196,431,489 of record NC_081183.1, on the reverse strand, counting down.
TCCACTGCCGATAAGGTACATTACCTTGCTGTTGGTTAATCATATATATTTTATCTCTATATAACAATATTCTACGTGCTTTTGTAGGTTGAAGTTTTATTTGAATTAATAAAAGGGCTTATAACGGATTTGGATGGAACTTCTAAAGACGAGGTATGCCTGATACTATCGTTGTTTTTTATCTTTGGCTTGTAAGGTACAATTTCTATACGTGTAACCTGTACATTTTCAAATGTATCTTGAAAATTCTTTATTTGACCAAACCAAACTTCTTAAATATATATCTGTGTATTTCTTGAACAAGCATGTTATTTGCTCAACCTCAACCCAATTTTAATACTTTTTCTAATCTTACCCATAGATCGATGAGGAAGATTTTAGCGAGGAACAAAATTCTGTTGCTCGCCTCATAAACATGCTTCATAATAATGACCCTGAGGAAATGTTCAAGGTAATAACAAGTTTATTAAGAGTCTTATTGAGTTCTTAGGTGTTTCTCTATCAACTCCTACACCTAACTTGTGACCCACTTTACTTCAGATAATATGTACGGTAAAGAAACATATTATGAGTGGAGGACCGAAGCGCCTACCTTTCACTATTCCTTCTCTTATATTTTCTGCACTTAAGGTATCTTTCTTCCTTTTTTATACTATACTTTCGATGTCTTCATTGTTTATTATATTTAGCATGCTTCTTAAGCAGAACTCTACATTGTGAATCATTTGGATAGGGCTGCCAGCTCTGCCAGGTCCATATTCCATAATAAATACATCAATCTATTATAGATGATTTTTTTAATCAGCCCCTTAAGTTAAGCTTGTGAAAGCATTTTGTACACATTTGCAAAATGTTGTACAATGGCAATGAGCCAATGACTTCAACTTTAGAGCCTCAAGGTTTTATATTTATGATTAAATGGTCAAATCTCAAATAACCTTGTGGTGACTTTTATTGTGACAAATAATATGTCATCATATTAATTATTACATAAATTGTACGCCTCCCTATCTAAGTGGATTCACATATTATGTGTAAAGTATTCAGCTATTTCTGTCTTGTTTTTCCATTTTGAATCATGCTTTACTGCAGTTGATCAGGCAATTGCAAGGCCAAGATGGAGACATAACAGGAGAAGAAGAACCTGCAACACCCAGAAAAATATTTCAGATTTTAAATGAGGTGAATTAAAAATGTACTTTGATCTTCAAGAGTAATTTAGTTTCGCTTCACAAGTCCATACTTACAACTTTAAAACATTCTTCATTGAACTATCTTGAAACGTTTATTTTTATCAAATTTTTCGGCATACTGTGTAGTACACTAAGTCATATCTGATATATGTTTTTTGCGCCATATATCATCGTCATCATCGTGTGATGGAATAATAACAGTATTTTGATGCAGACCATTGAAGTTCTATCTTCTGTATCATCGCCTGAACTGGCCCTGAGATTGTATCTGCACTGTGCTGAGGTATGCTCGAACTTGCAAACTTAAATGGTCAAATTTCTTTCGCTTTCCCTTCACTCTCAAACAATCATCACAGTGCAAATAAAATGGGACTACATATTAAGTTAGGGCTTGAAAACTGATTCTTTGTGTTTGCCACCCAAAACATATTTTATGGGCATACTTTTCTCCCCCATGAGATTGAGGCCTTAGCTCTTTAGTATGAGTAGAGAAATAATTTTTATGGTTTTTCGCACTTTGCTATTAATGCTGGGAAAAGAGCATGCAACCGCTTAAAATTTTGTGCCCTTTGCAAATTAATAAACCCACCGTTAGAAGAAAATGGTGAGGAATATTAAAAGTACCCACTCAAAATGGACAGCAAAATAACTGAATGTGCGGACAAGTGGTAACTGGGATTGGGAAGTATGATGGTGTAATCATGGAAAATGGTACGAGGCTGGTAGTTATGAAGGGAGTGAAAGGGAACACATGGAAGCATGTAATATTTTGGAAAAGGCTTGGGCAAGCATTACGCTTGAGAAAGGAGTTTATCTACTGATAGTTCCATATTTTCATATATTTTCTAATACAGATATCTGGACTCTCAAATATGCAACTTGAACTTTCACTTGTCTCCAAATTTAAACTTCTAATATCGTTATAACTGATAAGTATCTAAGCACTTCCAGAACCCTCCCCTTAAAAGCTAGTTATCAAGGACCCTTTTCTCCTAGAAACCTGAGGATCAATACAAAGATTAAAAAGAATGAATAATAAGAACAGACAAACTCCTGGATTTTCGATAGATCCAGACTCCCAATTCTAAACTCAATAATTTCCTCCATCTCCTTCTCAAGCCATATTCTATATATAGTTCACATGCCTAGTTTATTTCTTCTCACTAAGCACAACAAACCAAGTCTTTTTACTTACCTCTCAATTCACTACTAACCTATCATATTGTTGCAATAAACTCTTCTGTTAACTGTAGTAGGGGTTATGGGTTAACTGGGACGAGGGAAAAGTTCAAGATGCCTATTTGCGACAGGCACAATGTTTATGCTCTTCCCACAATCACACTACTATTAACTTTATTGTTTTCACGACATTATTATGGTTTCTTTATCCCAATTAAGATAAAGTCAGTCATTTTGCACCATTGTTTTAGTGACTTACTAAATACCTATTTTCTTTGATTATCAGGCTGCTAATGATTGTGACCTTGAGCCCGTTGCTTATGAATTTTTCACTCAGGCATTTGTATTATATGAAGAAGAAATTTCGGTACTTGCTAACAAGGACATCCTTTTACGTTTTAATGTTTTTCTTTGTAACCAAGGTGGCCTTTTCTAATCTCCATTTATAATGATTTAGGACTCTAAAGCCCAGGTAACTGCAATACATTTAATTATTGGGACTCTCCAGAGAATGAACATCTTTGGCGTTGAGAACAGGGATACATTAACACACAAGGCCACAGGGGTATGTTACTGATTACTTTTTTTCCTTTCTCTCCCCTCTTTCTATAAAGGTGTGTTTGGTTGTGAGATGATAATGAGAAGAGAGAAAGAGTGTGTGAATAGAAACAAATGTGAGAAATATAGGTTATTGATGTTTTGATTGGAATAAAAGAAATGAGAGGAATAGAAGAGAGATAAATGTTTTTATCTCTTTCTCTGCATTTGGTTGAATAGAGAACAAGAAGAGAAATGCTATTATTTTTTAAAAAGGATAAATGTCCTTCACTTTTATTATTTTATTCGACTTCACATGAATAATAACCTTCACTCTTATTATTTTATTCAACTTCACATGAATAGTAACACGTTTTTAAAAAATGCAAAACCCAATGTTTTTTTCCCAAAGTAAACCACCATTTGGGGTGGGGGGTGTCAAGCATTTTTTATGGGGAAGGGAACATTAGGGCATTATTCAAATTCTCCTCTTTCAAACTGAGCTTGTCAGAATAATAATAAATGACTATATTGAAATGTTACACCTCCCGTAACCCATTCCCTTCACTAATCTGTCATGCATGTGGATAAAAAATTCATTATAAATTAAAGTTGTATGATGAATTTTCTCAGGATCACAGCCGTTAGACAAATGGTTTGTGGCTGATGTTATTCAGCTTTTTAATGTATCAATGCCACAACCTTATATGACATTCTATCCTTTTGCAGTATTCAGCAAAGCTTTTGAAGAAACCTGATCAGTGTCGAGCTGTTTATGCATGCTCACATCTCTTTTGGGTTGATGATCAAGATGGTATTAAGGATGGAGAAAGGTATGATATTAAATACTCAAGTTGGTTTCATTGGGATGATTTGATTGATTTCATGCATTGATTCCTATCGTGTTTTTTGAAATGATTATGTCCTATACTCAATATAGCAGTGGGGTTCATGAAGCATTATTGTATTATTTATCAAATGTAATGTCACTGCACGTCTGCACCATTGATGCAGGGGCTTATGAGTTGCAACTTTTCTTGTCTTGTGGTTTTTCTTTTGGAGATGGGTTGTTGACAGTTTGATTACAGGGTGCTGCTTTGCCTCAAGCGTGCTTTGAGGATTGCAAATGCTGCTCAGCAAATGGCCAATGTAGCCAGGGGTAGCAGCGGCCCAGTTACGCTTTTTGTTGAAATACTGAACAAGTCAGTCACCTTCAGCTATTAACTGTTTGGTGTACTATTTTCATGGCTTTTTTATTGACGGATAGTTATGTTCCAGGTACATATACTATTTTGAGAAAGGAAATCCACAGATTACTAGTGCTACTATTCAGGGGCTTATAGAATTAATCAAGACTGAGATGCAGAGCGACTCTGCATCGGTTCTTCCAGTTTCAGATGCTTTCTTTGCTAGCACCCTGAGGTACATTCAATTTCAAAAACAGAAGGGCGGTATACTGGGTGAAAAGTATGATTCTATCAAGGTCTAAGTCTCCACTAGTGCTTTTAGATGATGCTCAAATGTATAATTATGCGGAATACCGATCATGTATTTAATCAGTGTTCATCTTCATCCCAACAACAAAAAAAGGTTTATCAATGTTCATCACTTATGCATTAAAATTGCATTGTCATCAAGGTCATTTCTACAACACAGTTTGCATATGCACTTTAATGTTTGCAGTGGCAACAGGGCCATTTTGCAGCACAATTGACATTTGCAGTTTAATTGAATGTTTGCAGTTCACTCGGCAAAGATTGGTTCCACTAATAATATGCCAGGTTCATTTAATTAAAAAAAAGGTTTAAATAATCATTGAAGATATGGTTAATCTACTATCTATCTATTATTAAGAAATTGACCAAACTGTCAAAATTACCCTTCTCACTAAAAAACATTACACTACAAATTGGACAAAATAGTAACTAACAAAATCACCCAACCACTTTTCTATTGTCCAATGAAAATCAACTTTATTGCCAAGTGTCATTGCATGTTTATGATTCAACTTTTTCTCCCAAACACACATCTTCTCTCTCTTCAAATTTCAAATTTCTTTTACATTTCATTTTCCCACACTTTCTTACTTTCATTTTAATTTTTCTTAATTTATTTATTATCACAAAAAATATTATAATCTATTTTTAAATTTTAATCTTACTAAAAATTTCAAATTTCTTTCGCATTTCATTTTCCATACTTTCTTACTTTCATTTTAATTTTTCTACATTTATCTATTATCACAAAAAATATTAATAATTGATAATTTAAATATTATCCCAAAAAATATTTAATTATTTCATGGGTCACTATCAACTCAATATTTAATTTTTTTAATTGATCATTACACATTTTCTCTATCTTAATTAAAATTTCAAATTTCTCTCATTTTTTTCACACTTTCTTACTTTCATTTTAATTTTTTCTCTATTTATTTATTATCTCACGGGTCACTATCAACATAATGTCTATTTTATTTTAATCAATCATTGTCTTTATTTGAGAGATAATATCTTTATTTTTGTTTTTTTCTCCATCTCACGATTTTTTATTATTATTCAATACAATTAAATTTCCATGATTATTGTTTATTTTACATTTGTTTTTAAATATATTTTATATCGCATCAAATAATTTTTTTATTTCACGGGTCATTATCAACATAATAGCTATTTTATTTTAATCAACAATTACTATTAATTGAGAGATAATTTTTATTTTTAAATGTTAATATTTCATTTTTATTATCTCCATCTTATAGTATTTTTTTTATATGATTATTTAATATAATTGAATTTATATGATCATTTTTCATTTATAATTAAACCATTCAGTATTAATTTATACGTATTTAATAAAATTTTATTCAATATTAAATAAATTTACCCGTGCGGAAGCACGGGTATCTTACTAATATTCAATTTGTCATTTGCCATTTGGGGGCGAATTAGAAAGAAGTTTCTATAAAAGACACATTTCACATGTCATAATAACTTCTTTTTTTTTTTTTACTTTCACATGTTGGATTTTTAAATTTTTTTTTTTAAAAATCATGTGACATTTAATTGATATAACTGATTTTTTTTTTTTAAATTTAATATTAAGATTCATCTTAAGTATTAACTCTTACAATAATAATTATTATATTCAGTTAATTTTTAAAAATCTTCATCCCTGAATTCAATTGTAGAATCCTTCCTTCATTCTAATAAAGCAAAATAAAATTAACCCTCTTCCAAGTCTTGCAAGGTTTGAAAAAAACTTTAAGCAAAAGCGAGTCCAAAGAAGAGTAACACAAAATAGCAGCAACAACAAAACTCACTAAACTAAGTACACCATCATACTCATATCCAATATAATTGGATTGATTTTAAATTTAGACCGTGCTCATATCAACAAAGTTTAGGTTTTGGGGATTGTTTAACGCAATTACTTATAACACTCGGAAATACATTTTTAGACGCATCTCAAATACATTAAATCTATGTGTTAATAAGTCATACCATCATTTTTTTTTCTTGAAAATATACTTTCGGAATAAACTTTGAATTACACTTTTGAAAACATTATTTGATGACATTTGGGGTGCGAGGCATTAGAATTGGTGTTTCTTCTTTTTTCATAGCGCATTGTGTAGAAAACATGTTTCCAACTTTCTCTATAGTTGGATGCCACGTGTTTTATTTCTTGCTCGTTCATTTCAAGATCTCAAAATCTGTTGCAAAGATAGGTTTTCTGGAGAGGATCCATGCGAAGCCACCAGTTTTGGATAGAATCCCCTATGGATGAAAATGAAGAGGAAGAGAATGAAAGGGACTTGGATATGGGAAATGACCAATTAGTTGTTGCTGCAAGGATGTTATTAAGGGAGGAACTTGATAGACATATATGAATGCTTCCTCCTTCTGAGATAACACGATCATCTTCTTTAGAACGAGCAGTGAATATAGTGAGTGCACTTTTAGAATTCGAGGGTCACTTTTAGGATTTTTATAAAGTGTTTCTCCACCACATAGGATGAGATTAGCAATTCCCTCTTTCTTCTTATTTCGGGCTTCTACAAGACCACATTTAGGGGTTTATAACAAATTAAAATTTTGCATCTTAAGGTTAGAGAATTGCTCTTCCCACCCTCATGTGTGCTCTCTCACCACAGTGAAAAGTTTTCGGACGTTCCTTTTTTAAACCATTTCTCAAAGTAAATTGAGGAGGCACTCTGTCATGTCAAAATTTAATACGGAGACACATCTCCATATGCATAAAAGGCGAGTCCGAATATGCATCTCTGTAAAAAATCATTTATTAAAAAATTATTGGGTGATCCAGAGATGCATCTCTGGACACTGTTGTTTCATATCCTCGTGTAAGACCATCTCCCTTCTTCTTCATTTTCTAAAGTTCTTAAAAAAATATTTGAGCTCTCACATACATTCAAACTTCTCAGCCATTCATTCAAGCTTATACCATTGAAGCAGAAGCTCTTTCTCCTTCTTTCAAGCATCTCAAACATTCAAGCTTCTCTTTCTCATCAATTTGATTTGGTAAGTTTTCAAAAATCTTTCTCTTTTTATGTTTTGATTCATAGTTAGTTGTTTAATCTACATTAATTGTTTAAGGTACATCAGGTAGTATTGAAAACAAATGGGTAGCATACAGGGACATATGCATTAACATATTTTTGGAGAGTTATGGCTGCAATGATGTTTTTGCCATGGCCGAGAATCACAACTTTGTTCGAAAATGCATCTCTAGATTTTCTCAAACAAGTGTACACTTGAATTTATGATACCTACTTTTGAGGTTTCAATCCACATCTTAGAAAGAAAAGAAAAAGTCAGGACAAGTCTCAAGCCACAATTGATGGTGATTAAGGGTAAAAGTAATAGCAGACCCCAATTAGACATTAGGGATCTCTAATAATTCAAGATTATTACTCTTGACATCCAAGACACATACTCCAAGGCTTTTTATTGAGAGAAGGGTGGGCTGACTTGAAAGACCTTGGAGCAAGCATCAACATGACACCGACCAATGCTTAAAGGATTATTGTTTTGTTTCGGTTAAAGCTCATACTTGCTTAATATTGAGTCATCCTGTCGTTGGAACTAAAGTATGAGATAATCATACCTTATCTATACACCTCCAACTAGGACCAACCGACTTTTAAAGACCACAAATAGCAAGACAACTAAATTTTTTGACGATCATTCTCTGAAGCAACTATTTCCAGAGAATGATCTATAAATTCTAGGCTTAATTACTCTTTTAGTCCCGTAACTTAATTTATTGTTTCAGTGATTCTGAGGAGTATGATACTGATGAGTTACCACTTGACTATGATAGTGAAGATGATGAGGTTATAAGAGATGATTTTCCAACTTTCAAACTTCCCAAAAAAATGGATGATTACAAATGGGAATTAGGGACTTATTTTGCTTCTAGTGAAGACTTTAAAGAAGGAATTAGAACTTATGCCATACACTCAGGTAGAAATCTCCAATTTAAGAAAAATGATAGGAAGAGAATGAGAGTCATATGTAAGCAAGGATGTCCATGGGAGTCATATTGTGCAAGGTTAGCAGACAAAAAAACATGGCAGCTGAGAAAGATTGTTGACAATCACACATGTAGCAGAGACTATAAGGTTAGGTTTTTGAATTCCAAATGGTTGGGCAAAAAAATTACCAGCACTGTGAGAGAGAATCCTGACTTGAAGCTGAGGGATATCATGGAGAAAACAAAACAAAAGTGGAATGTAGGGATCAATAAGACACTTGCATACAGAGCTAAGTCAATTGCAGTTGACATTGTAGATGGTTCTTTTAGAGATCAATATACAAGAATCCATGATTATGGACATGAGCTTTTAAGGTCCAACCCTGGTTCAACTGTGGTTATTAGTAGTCAACCTTGTCAACCCAGTCAAGGTGGAGAGGACAATACTGAGAATCTTGATAGGCCTTTGAATCCACACTTCCAAAGGATCTATATCTGCTCCAAAGCTTGCAAGGACAGTTTCTTCAAGTGTAGACCTATTATAGGTTTGGATGGATGTTTTTTGAAAGGCTACTATGGGGGACAAATCCTTGCAGCAATTGGGAGGGATCCTAATGATCAAATGCTGCCCATAGCATATGCTGTAGTTGAGGGAGAAACCAAAGAATCTTGGAGCTGGTTTTTGGAATTATTAACAACTGATTTGGGAGGTGTCAGAATATGCAAGACATACACATTTATAAGTGATCAACAGAAGGTTAGTACTAATACATTTATTCTGATATTGAGTTTGTTACATGTTCTAACCTATATGAGTTTGATACAGGGTTTGTTACTTGCACTTGAAGAGTTGCTACCAGGAGTTGATCAAAGGTTTTGTGTTAGGTAAACATATTTGATTGTGTATTTATTCTGGTTGTGTTAGGTAAACATATTTGTGTATTTATTCTGATTGTGTATTTATTCAGGCTAGTTGATAAACATATTTGTGTTAGGTAAACATTTATTCTTATTGTGTATTTATTCTGATTGTGTACTAATATATTTGGTTGAGTAGGCATCTATATATTCTGATTGTGTAGTTATTCTGATTGTGTACTAATATATTTGGTTGAGTAGGCACCTATATGTTCTGATTGTGTATCTTATTCTGGTTGTGTACTGATATATTCTGGTTGAGTAGGCACTTATATAGCAATTTCAAGAAGAAGTTTCCTGGTGTCAAATTAAAGGAGTTGATGTGGAAGGCTGCTTATGCAAGTCATCCAAATGCTTGGGAGAAAATTATGAGACAAATTAAAGATGAGAATCCAAATGCCTTTAATCACATTTGGAAGATCCCACCTAGGTTTTGGAGTAAATCAATGTTTAAAAGTGGTCCAAAATGTGACACTTTGGTGAATAATATGTCTGAAGCATTTAACTCTGTCTTTGTAACTGCAAGAGCCAAGCCCATTGTGACTATGCTTGAAGAGATTAGGGTGTATCTGATGATGAGATGGGAGTCTAACAGGAAAAGGATTGCAAAATATAATGATACTATTCTGCCCAATATCAGAAAGCAGTTGGCAAAACAATCTCAGCTGACTAACTATTGGATGGTTAGGTAATTTTCTTTCTTAACTCTGACCTGATACATGAAGTAGATTAACTCTGACCTGATACATGAAGTAACTCTTATGTATTGTATTCCTTTATTTGTAACAGGCGTGCAGGTGAGGTAGAATATGAGGTTAGGCACATAACAATCATAGAAGAAAAGTATTATGTGAATCTGTCAAAGCATGAATGTTCATGTAGAATATGGATGCTGACTGGGCTACCATGCTGTCATGCATATGCATGTTTGAATGATCAACGATTAGAAGTAGATGATTTTGTTCCTGATTATTACAAAAAGGAGTGCTATGAAGCATGCTATACTCCTGTGATATATCCGGCCAATGGAGCTACTCTTTGGACCAAGACAGATGCTGTTGACCTACAACCACCTCCTATAAAAAGACAACCTGGTAGACCCAAAAAGAAAAGTAACAAAGAGGCTGGGGAACAAGTAAGAAGTGCAACACAACTTAAAAGGGCAAAGTTTGGTATCAAGTGTAGTAGGTGCAATAAGGATGGCCACAACAAGGCCACTTGCAAGTTGCCACCAACTGTGACTACTGTTCCATCAAGCCAACAAACTGAGACCACTGCTCCATCAAGCCAACAACCAACAACAAATGTTTCTTCTGCTGCACCACCAACAACTGTTTCTTCTGCTACACCAACTACAAGCTCATCTCAACAACCACCCAAAAAGAAAAAAGGGACTTCAAAAGGGTCCCAAAAAGCAAGTTGCAAGTCAACCCTAAGTTTTAACTGCCACTTTTGTGCTGTGAATTAATGTCTCTTTTGTGTACTAGGTTTTAACTGTCTTTTTTTGTGCTGTGTTGACATTGGCTTATAATGCCACCTTTTGTGTACTATGGCTATGGCTTGTAAATGGCACATTTTGTGTACAATGACTATGGCTTATAAATGCCACCTTTTGTGTACAATGACTATGGCTTATAAATGCCACCTTCAATGTAACTTTCTTTTGCACAATTCTGTTGAAAATTGATACCAATTATGCAATTGACCTTGCTTCATACAGATTTATTAAAACTGCTCCTATCTTGCTAAAATTTTAGACATTCTTCACATATATATGTTGGTATTTTAATTGTAGGAAATCTATATATACATAAAACTGATACAACTCATAACACATAAAGTTATAGATGTCATAACACAATATTCTCTAAAACATAAAGCTGATACAACTATAAACAATATTCTCTATTTATAGATGTCATAAAACAATTCATAACACATAAAACTGATACAACACATAAACATTACACATAAAATTGAAACTGATACATTGTGTCTGTTGAAAACTGATACATTGTGTCTGTTGAAAATTGATACCAAACCAATTCATTACAATATTTCTCACAACACCAAAACATTACACATTAAGCTCATACAAGTTACCAACCTAAAAGAAAACCTAACCCCAAAACAACAATACACATTAGGCTCGTACACTAACCAATCTAAAAGAAAATTGTTACAAAAATAACATTACACATTAAGCTCATTATTCCAAGAATTATAGCCACTTTCAACCATCCCCTAGTGTTGTTGATCTCTTTCTTCAATTTCTGAATTTTCTTCTTTTGCCTCTGGATCTTCAAATCCCTTTCATCAATAATGTCGTCCTCGAACCATCTGAAGAAATTACAGCCCTTATTCACATGGTTTCGGAAATTTCGGCACCCCCAAAATTTTCCCCCAAAATTCACACTGTTCATGTCGCCCACAGTACGCAGAACACATTCATCTTGGCAAAAACATTCCTTCCTCTTGTTTCTGCGAATGACGGACGTTGTATTAGAATCACAACTTGACATTTACATTAGAAACAAGTGTGAAACAAGAAGAAGTTGAAAGAAGAAGATGAATACAGAAAGGATAAGAAGATGGAGCTCTAAGAAGAAATACATATATTTGATCAAAGAAAACCTAGATATAATAAAGATATATCGTGTGCTGACTCATGGAAACAGGTGGCATGCCACTGTGGCAATAACAGACGGTGTAAACCTGGACTCACAGAATGGGATCTAATTTGTTAACGGGGCAAATACTAAGGGACTTTAATGTTACTTTTTTTAATTGTGGGACTGTTTCGTAACTCAAAATTATCTTATGGGACTGAGGGATTAATTATGCCTAAATTCTAAATCATAAAACATTCACACTCTAGCCGTATAATAGATAAAAGTTGACTAAACGCTTGAGGACCGTGAAACAATAAAGACATATAGATTCCATGACACCTCATCTTTAAGACAAGTCTCTTTATAGAATATTTTAAAGCATTTGAACCCTTGAATATGACTATAAAATCTAAGGATGAGTTCATACTCAAATATACACTATTCTAAACTTTAAAATTTCACATTTATAACTGTCAATAACTTGATTGTCGGTGTGTTTACAGATACATTTCTACTATGGGATGTATCCAGAAAAGTTAGGTTCGTTGTACCACATTTCGTAAATATCAAGACCATTATCAAATTTTTTTTTTAATATTTTAAAATTTATTTAATACTCCCTAACTTATTGTAAATTAATTTTTTCTCTCTCATGTTAAATGGCTGAGATTTTACTTAAAAAAATTGAGAGAATTCTTATAGAGGTTTCATTTCTAACGAAAACCCAAACAACTCAACCTACAACAATTCAAACCCTTTAACACTCAGAACTAGGGTTTCGAATTTTCTTCTTCCAAGGTAAGTAAATTCCTCTCTTTCCAGAGCTAGGAGCAATCGCTGCAATCACATTCCGCAATTCAATTTCAATTTTTGCAAATATAGATTTTGAAATTCTCCTCTACTGTCACTGTAAAAGGGTGGTTTTTGAGAATTTCATGTTTGCAATTATATAGATTTCGATTTCAATTAGAATTGATTTTCTTGATATAAACAGTTAAACACTATTCTGTTGTTTGTTTATTAAATCATCTTTTATATTTTGCAGTAAGATCTCAATTCAATGATGTGGAGGACTTTGTTGCGTTCACACGCGCGTTCATTTGCCACACGTGCGTCACACTCCCACCACAACAACCACCGTGAAAATCACAAGTTCCTATCGCCGAGCTCCTTTGTTGGAAGCTGGCAAGCTCCGAAGGATCCTAAGGAAGCCGAAGCAATGCTTGCCCAGCTTCGGAGAGACTACGCAAAGCAAGTGAAGGAGGTTCGGAAGGAGTACATAAGAGAAATGGAGGCTATGGCGTTGGAGAAGCAACGGAAGGATGAGGCTCGGAGGGAAGCACTTAGAGTTGCTAATGAAGAGCGTAAGAAACTTAAGGCTCAGGCTGCAGAAGTTAGGGCTCAGGAACGGAATATTGCTCAACAACAGTTTCGAGAAACCCTTGTAAGTCATCTTTTTCAATTTAGTATTTTGGAAATTGAATCTACGAATTGCATGTTGTGAATGAATGTGAGGATTTTTTTAGATGAATTGAAGATGATGAAGAGTTTATTATGATTTGGATTAAGGACTTGTTTGGTTAAACAACTTAATTAAGTACTTATAGCATAGTCACTTTTTACATAACTGTTTATGTATAAACTATTTATATAACAATATGAAATACAGGTCAACTATTTTAATATTTGAAATAAGCTGTTTTCATAAGCTATACTAAAGAACTTATGGAAGTAAGCTGAAAAAAGCTTATGGATAAATCATTAGTTGTTTTCATAAGCTCTCCAGAACAGTTTCACATGTGTTTATGTCAGTAGATAAGCTTAAATAAGCCAATCAAAGCTGATGGAAGTAAGATGTAAACAGCTTATGGACAAATCATAAGTTTTTTCCATAAGTTATCCCAAGCAATTTTCCAAGTGTCTACGCCGGTAGATAACTCAAATAAGACAATTCAATCACCTTTCATTTGTATGCATTGTGAGTGTAACTTATATTCAATTGTGTATTCCTATATAAATATTTATGAAGATATTTTAGGAATGATCTGACAAAGTGACATTATGGTGTAATTTGTGCGTAAAAATGCTTTACATTGTCTACGTATATAAATTAATCTTCTCATTACAATTTTGCTTCAAATAGGGAAACAACTATTTATATAAATTAATCTATCATTACAATTTTGCTTTTAATGGTCAAAATAGCTATTTATGTTTGATTTTTTGATTTGCACTTGTTTATTTTCAATACTTGTTATTAGTTAGTTTAGGTGTTCTTGGTTTTCTTTATCACTATGATGACTGCTGATGTTGACCAACTATTGAGGAAACCTATCATTCTTATTAACTAGTAAATATCTCGTACAAGAGCACGGATCTAAGAAAAATAGTGGAAAACATATGTCTGAAATTCGGTCACGTGTCATTAGTTTAAACTTTTTTTATGATAGGTAGTCTCCTCCTTCTGATGGTTATGATAAGCTTTGTATTAGAGTTTTTCACTAGTGCTGTCCAAATCCTAAGCATGTCTTTTTCTATTGTCCCTGTTTTAATTTGACATTACAAATAATGACATTAGACTCTTGTAGTCTTGTTGTTGCTAGTTCACAGATAGGCTGGTCATTGTTTATGGGCAGTTTATTTATGTATCACGACTCAAAATCACTTACCTAAAAACTTCAATGAGATTGAGAGTATATGTCTCATTTTATTACTGTTTAATTAATTGAAAAGATAGCTGTTAATATATAAAACCAAATGGATGTTGGATTGTCTAACTCTATAGTTAACTTCCTAGCCACATGTAAGCGAGTGTAATTGGTCATAAGCTGGACAAAAGTAAAATGAACCTGAATTAACTTGTGTCTCTTTTTATATGTTCATATTTGAGATTTTTAAATTCAACTTGTTCTAAACTTTAAATTTTAAACCTTGAAGTCTACTCTTGAAGCAAGATAATGTTCTGTTGATATCCATGTGCTCTAACTAACCCCTAAATACATTTATCATACCTTACTCTGTGAAAAGTGAAAACATTATATGTCTACAGTATGTCTCTTTGGCTTAATACGTACATGGACCTATTTTTACTATAGTCAAGGTGGATTTCACATTGACAATATACAGGTTGGAGAGTCCATGAACTTTAACGACTAGTTTTTCAATCATAAATTAAGCGTCCACGTGTTGTATTTATACCTTACAGTTAACCACTTTTTTTGTCTTTGTATTACAATTATCTCTTAATTGATGCATTTGTAATCGATACTGAAAATCTATATTCAGATAAGTTATGTAAGTTGAACTCATTTCTTGTTTCCTTTAATTTTTTGTTTGAGAGAAACTTTGATCTAGTTTCTCTGCACAGTGTTTGTTTCAAATTTTTCAATAACCCAGTCATTGTTGGTATAGATTTTGCTTATTGCTATTGATACATTTTGTTTGTTTCATATTTTTCAGTAACCTAGTCATTGTTGGTATAGTTTATGCTTATTGCTATTGATATATTTCTTATCTTCGTGGATCAGTTAAAAGAGAGAGCAGAGAAACTTGAAAATTGGAGGATGAAAGCCAAAAAGCATGAAGAGAAGAAGGCCGAGAAGAAAGAATTATTGCATAAACGAAGTTCATTGTGGGTTGATGAAGCCGAACTCGAGAAGGAAATAACAAATGTTGTAATTGCTACAACATATCTTTGAGCGGTTGAGCCGCTTGCAGTTTCATATCTACTTGGTGGACCCCAATGTTCAAAGAAGCCTCGTAGAAATAACTCTTGTATGTTGAGCATGTCATGTGCTTAGTTGTTGTTCTACACTAGTTGCATCATGAAGCATGGACACAAGTCTTTAGTGGGTTGGTCTTTTCGAATTTTGAAGGAAGTGCATAGGCATGAATTGCTAACCATGCTGCAATCTTTTACATGACTTGGTAGAATAATCAGATGGTGAATTTCATGCAGATTCCCTTCTGATTAACATTGTGAAACAGTGCTTTTGATTAGTTTTTTTTTTCTTCCTGACATTTTGTTAATTCAAAAGAGTTGTTTTGTTAATGATGGATATGAATAGTTTTCTGATATTCTGGTTTTAAGTGCAAATTTCAGAATTTCCAAGATTGTTAAATTCTGCAATAGCCAAATATAGACCTTTAATTATCTGGTAGCATTTGTGTATAAAAACAGTATGTATGAAAACATCTTTCATGGATGGATTAGTCATCAGCCACACTCTTAAAGCCTTACCTCAATTCAAGTTGCAAACTGCAAGTATAGTTTGAATCTATAATTCTATATTAACTTGGGGAACTCCTAATGAATTCATTAACTGTCTTCTTGTTCATGCTTTTCTCACAGTAGACAAACCAATTGCTTATAGATGCTTCCGGGTTCAGCCGTCAGCCTCTCTTGACTTCCCATTTCAGCAACCTTTCCGTGTTGCAGCACTGCAATGCTGTCTCTGTCGCAAACAGTCAAGAGACTGTGAGCTACCAAAATTTGCCTTCCGAACTTCCATAAGCTTATCAAGAGCTCCTTGGACAACTCTTTCTGTTATTGTATCCAGTTCATCCAACAGAAGAATGGTTGGATATTTCAGAATAGCTCTAGCAATTGTTACCCTTTGTTTTTGTCCTCTTGATAACTGTACTCTCTCACCAAGCTCGGTTCTGTACCCTTCAGTCATTCTACTGATGAATTCATGAGCATTTGCTGCTTTGGCTGCCTTCATTATCTATATTTTTGATAGGGCTGGCAAAATGAGCTGGTCGGCCATGCTTAAGCCCGCTTAAAAATGAGGTGGAATAAGTTGAGATTAACAAATTGGATAGAAGCATGGTCTTGGTCTGGATGAAATATTATGGCAAATTTTGATCCATGTAGCTGGGCCTTACTTTTGTGGGACAAAGCTCATTTCTTGCTGTTGTTGATCTCCCTGTAACTATATATTAACTTCACTGGATTTTTATAAGCCATCTCACAGGCTTATGTTTCTCATACAAAATGTCTCTCAAATTAACAAAATATCATGCATCATACATACAGATATATGAAAAATTAAAAGAATATGATTATGGACACTGACACAATTATTTGGTCAAGCCAATGGAAAAATCTTAGTTAAACCTATGAATGGTCTTGCTTCTCCAAGCTTTGACCTTCATGGTTGTCCCTTATGATTTTTCCTTCTTGTCTTCTCCATTATATTGCATTAATGAGAATACTCATTTTAATATGAGGGTATAATATGAGGAAAAAAAATGTACAAACATGGTCGTGGGTTTGATTCACGTTATATATTTATTTTGACATTTAAGGGGGTGTTATGATTTTTTTCTATATTATTTTAATGTAATTTAAAACTATTTTATTTTCTTACACTTAATATTTTTATATTTAATAATGTCTCACATTTTAGTAACACTTAAAAATTTAATAAATGGATTAAATAATTTTGACACTTATCTCCGTTTTTTATTATAAATCGTTTTGGATTTTTTATAAAAGTTTAAAATAATAATAATTATTGTATGAAAATGAGAAATTACGAAGGGTTTTACAAAATTATTCTTCGCTAATGACATTGATGATGTGTGGAAGATAAATCTACATAATTGAAAGAAGAGATAATAATAATTATTTAAGGATATAATAGAAGAAGTATCAATAATTATTCATCGAAATTATAAAACGACTTATATTTAAACACAATTTTTTTAAAAAGCGACTTATAATAAAAAAGACAGGGAGTACTTTACAAATAAACATAATAAAGAAAAGATTTTTATTATAAATAATAAAGATAGACAAGTTTTAAATTCAATCATAATTCAACGACATCTAAGGTTACACCTACAAATAGTTAGAACACTTTGGGCATCTTCAAACATTTATTATTCTTGTAATATATGTTAATAATTAATAAAATTAAATTAAAACGAAAATACTAAGACAATAATCATTCACCATGCAAAATAATGATATAAACATATCTATTATCATTAATTTTATTGTTTTGGGTTAAGTTGTATGTTTCCATATAATTATTCATTTTCAATTGTATACTTTGCATGATTAAAATGGATTTTAGTAAGAAAAAATCATTAGCCGTCTTAGCTCAGCTGGTAGAGCGCGTGGCTTTTAACCACGTGGTCGTTTTTTTATATATATTATTTAATGTAATTTAAAATTACTTGATTTTTTTATACTATTTTTATATTTATATTTATATTTAATAGTGTCTCACATTTAAGAAACACTTAACAATTTAATGAATGAGTTAAATATTTTTGACACTTTATTACTTTACAAATAAACATAATAAAGAAAAGATTATTACGATAAATAATAAAGATGATACAAGTTTTAAATTCAATCATAATTCAATGACATCTAAGGTTACACCTACAAATGGCTAAAACACTTTAAGCATCTTCACAAATATATTATTCTTGTAATATATGTTAATAATTAATAAAATAAAATAAAAACGAAAAGACTAAGACAATAATCATTCACCAATCACCATGCAAAATAATAATAGAAACACATCTCTATTATCATTAATTTAATTGTTTTGAAAAAATACATTTCACGAAGTTAGCATGGATTCCGTTGTATGCTTTCATATAATTATTTATTTATTTTTCAATTGTATACTGTTATAGACTACCCCAATTGTTCCAATTAGCCCAATCCACTCATTGGTATAAAACGACCCAAGAAGCATTGGCCAAATCCATGGAGCCAGCAAGAGCAAATCTCCCCTTCGACTGAGCACGGCTAATCAGTGGGTCCCCCACAACCAAGGGTTACAGGAGCACGTTGGGCATCCGTTCCCGCCAACGACTAGTTCATTCTGCTCGGCTAGCCAAGACCTAGTCAACGGTTTCCTATATTTTGGGCCCTGGAATTACGGCCAAACCCACAAATATAGCGTGACCCAGTCCACCTCAAAGAGAACCTTATAAATAGCCCTCTACTCCTAGAGGGCAAGGTAATCCAAACTTTGCCCAAACTTCATACTTTCTGTTGTACCTTTGTTCTCTTTCTTACTCTGGCATTGGGGTTCCTTGCAGGTACAACCCCTTTTTTTCTCTCATCCATCACCAAAGATCACTGTTCGTTGTTGGCCACCTGTTCTGCTCAAACCGAACATATACTTTGCATGACTAAAATGGGTTTTAGTAAGAGCAAATAACAAGTCGTCTTAGCTCAGCTTGTAGAGCGCATGGCTTTTAACCGCGTGTTCGTCGGTTCAATTCCCACAGACGGCGTTATATATTTATTTTGACATTTAAGGGCGTTATGCTTTTTTTCTATATTATTTAATGTAATTTATAACTACTTTATTTTTTTACACAAAATATTTTTATATTTATGCTCTGTTTGCCAAGACATAATTTTGAGCTTAATGCTTATAGCTTATAAATTCATATGGCAATTTAGACATGTTTGATAACGGTTTTTTCATCACGAACTTATAGCTTATTTTTCACACGGTGTTTTAACTTATAGCTTATCGTTTTTTTTTCCTTTTTTATCCTTATTATTTTAACAAAAATCCACTTTTATCCTTTATAATTTATTTTAATTTAAAATAAAATTATTATTATTAAATATCTTTTATGTTATTTTACATTTATAAGTTAGTTGAACCGCTAATTTTACCAAACACTTCAATCAGCTTATCAGCTATTAGTCTCAACCATCAGCTATAAGCTATAAGCTATCAATCATCAGCCATAAGCTATAAGCTATAAACAATCAGCTAGCTTATCAGTCAACCGCAATTTTTATCAAACAGACCCTTTAATAGTGTCTCACATTTAAGTCACAAATAACAACTTAATGAATGAATTAAAGGCATATATATTATTTAATGTAATTTAAAACTACTTTATTTTTTCACGCTTACTAATTTTATATTTAATAGTGTCTCACATTTAAGTAACACTTAACAATTTAATGAATGAGTTAAATATTTTCGACACTTTATTACTTTACAAATAAACACAATAAAGAAATTTTTTTTACTATAAATAAAAAAGATGATACAAGTTTTAAATTTAGTCATAATTCAATGACATCTAAGGTTACACCTACAAATGGCTAGAACACTTTAAGCATCTTCAAACATATATTATTTTTGTAATATATGTGAATAATTAATAAAACAAAATAAAAACGAAAAGACAAAGACAATAATCATTCACCAATCATCATGCAAAATAATAATAGAAACACATCTCTATTGTCATTAATTTTATTATTTTGAAAAAACACATTTCAGAAAGTTAACATGGATTCCGTTGTATGCTTCCATATAATCATTCATTTTTTTCAATGGTATACTTTGCATGACTAAAACGGATTTTAGTAAGAGTAAAACACAAGCCGTCTTAGCTCAGCTGGTAGAGCGCGTGGCTTTTAACCACGTGGTCGTGGGTTCGATTCCCACAGACGGCGTTCTATATTTATTTTTACATTTAAGGGCGTGATGCTTTTTTTCTATATTATTTAATGTAATTTAAAACTACTTTATTTTTTACATTTAATATTTTTATATTTAACAGTGTCTCACATTTAAGTAATACTTAATAATTTAATGAATGAATTAAATATTTTTGACACTTTATTACTTTACAAATAAACATCATAAATAAATAAAATTTATTATAAATTATAAAGATGATACAAATTTTAAATTCAATCATAATTCAAAGACATCTATGGTTACTGATCAGTGGTTTTTTACACGTTTATTTAGCATTGATTTTAGTTGTCTTTGATTTATATTGTTAATCGTTTTACTTCATTCTTCTATATTTTATGTTTTGGTTGTGTATTGTACTGTTTGCAGGCTTAAAGGAATAATATTACATATATTATTCTTGTAATATATGTTAATATTAATAAACCAAAATTAAAATGAAAAGACTAAGACAATAATCATTCACCAATCACCATGCAAAATAATAATAGAAACACGTCTCTATTGTCATTAATTTTATTGTTTTGAAAAAAACACATTTCAGGAAGTTAACATGGATTCCGTTGTATGCTTCCATATAATTATTTAATTTTTTTCAATTGTATACTTTGAATGACTAAAATGGATTTTAGTAAGAGCAAAACGCAAGCCGTCTTAGCTCAGCTGGTAGAGCGCGTGGCTTTTAACCACGTGGTCGTGGGTTCGATTCCCACAGACGGCGTTATATAACTTATTAGTGGTTTTTACATGTTTATTTACCACCATTGATTTTAGTGGTCTTTGATTTATATTGTCAATCCTTTTACTTTATTCTTCTACATTTTATCCTTTGGTTGTGTATTGTACTATTTTTACATGTTTATTTACCACCATTGATTTTAGTGGTCTTTGATTTATATTGTCAATCGTTTTACTTTATTCTTCTACATTTTATCCTTTGGTTGTGTATTGTACTATTTGTAGACTTAAAGGAATAATATTACATATATTATTCATGTAATATATGTTAATAATTAATAAAACAAATTTAAAACGAAAAGACTAAGACAATAATCATTCACCAATCACCTTGCAAAATAATAATAGAAACACATCTCTATTGTCATTAATTTTATTATTTTGAAAAAACACATTTCAGAAAGTTAACATGGATTCCGTTGTATGCTTCCATATAATTATTTATTTTTTTCAATTGTATACTTTGCATGACTAAAATGGATTTTAGTAAGAGCAAAACACAAGCTGTCTTAGCTCAGCTGGTAGAGCGCGTGGCTTTTAACCACGTGGTCGTGGGTAGGGGTGGCAAAACGGGTCAGGCCCGCCGGGTCGGCTCGTTTGACCCGCCATTTTAGGCGGGCTGGGCTGAGGTTTTCGGCTCGGTACCTTAAGTTGGCCCGCCCCGCCTAACCCGCTTAAAAAACGGGCCGAGGCGGGGCGGGGCGGGTTTTGCCCGCGGGCTTTTTGTTAAAAAAAATTATTTTTTATTTAGAATTAAAACAACTTTAACTATAAATATAACACTCTTCTCTTAAATTGTAAAAGTTTGAAATAAAAGAACAGTTGTATAACATGCATAATTATTAAGTTGTTAATACATTATCTCACATGTTTTCTTTAGAATTTTAAGTAAATGAGGGATTTGATGAGTCTATAAGTGTGACAAATTTTGGATTCAACTATTAAGGAATCGATTAATATAAAAGTTTATATGAAGTAATTAGTGAGAAAGTTAGGTGTTGATATTTTATGCACCGAGATGTATTATGCGGTGTAATTGTTATCATTGTCTGTCTTATGTAAATTCTTAATTGGGTTTTCTAGTAGCTAGTTTTTAAATAGAATTAGAGTGATATGTATTATTTATTTATTTATTTATTTATTTTGATACGCTTTTTTATTGTGGTCGAGTTTATTTTGTTATAATTGATCTTTATTTGTCTTATTTTTTGAACTGTTTGGACTTAAGACATGTTGAAGTTCTATTGTGCGTTGTTAAAAAAATATTTTATCGACATTTTTGGTAATAATTAATTTTTTTTGTTAATTATCTAGTAAATCAAACTGTAAAATAAAAAAATTAATAAAAATTGGCGGGCCGGCCCGCCAACCCGCCAACTCGTTAGTAAACGGGGCGGGCATGACTTTTGAGCTCGAACACCTAAGTAGGCCCGCCCCGCCCCACCCCGCTTTTGGACGAGCTTAAATGGGGCGGACCTAAACGGGGCGGGCCGCCCGCTTTGCCACCCCTAGTCGTGGGTTCGATTCCCACAGACTCCCACAGACGGCATTATATATTTATTTTTACATTTAAGGGCGTTATGCTTTTTTCCTATATTATTTAATGTAATTTAAAACTTCTTTATTTTTTACATTTAATATTTATATATTTAATAGTGTCTCACATTTAAGTAATACTTAATAATTTAATGAATGAATTAAATATTTTTGACACTTTATTACTTTACAAATAAACATAATAAATAAAAGATTTTTATTATAAATTATAAAGGTGATACAAATTTTAAATTCAATCATAATTCAAAGACATCTATGGTTAGTGATAAGTGGTTTTTTACACGTTTATTTAGCATTGATTTTAGTTGTCTTTGATTTATATTGTTAATTGTTTTACTTCATTCTTCTATATTTTATGTTTTGGTTGTGTATTGTACTGTTTGCAGGCTTAAAGGAATAATATTACATATATTATTCTTGTAATATATGTTAATATTTAATAAACCAAAATTAAAACGAAAAGACTAAGACAATAATCATTCACCAATCACCATACAAAATAATAATAGAAACACATCTCTATTGTCATTAATTTTATTGTTTTGAAAAAACACATTTCAGGAAGTTAACATGGATTCCGTTGTATGCTTCCATATAATTATTTAATTTTTTTCAATTGTATACTTTGAATGACTAAAATGGATTTTAGTAAAAGCAAAACGCAAGCCGTCTTAGCTCAGCTGGTAGAGCGCGTGGCTTTTAACCACGTGGTCGTGGGTTCGATTCCCACAGACGGCGTTATATAACTTATTAGTGGTTTTTATATGTTTATTTACCACCATTGATTTTAGTGGTCTTTGATTTATATTGTCAATCATTTTACTTTATTCTTCTAAATTTTATCCTTTGGTTGTGTATTGTACTATTTGTAGACTTAAAGGAATAATATTACATATATTATTCATGTAATATATGTTAATAATTATTAAAACAAAAAGACTAAGACAATAATCATTCACCAATCACCATGCAAAATAATAATAGAAACACATCTCTATTGTCATTAATTTTATTGTTTTGAAAAAACACATTTCACAAAGTTAACATGGATTCCGTTGTATGCTTCCATATAATTATTTATTCTTTCAATTGTATACTTTGCATGACTACAATGGATTTTAGTACTAGCAAAACACAAGCCGTCTTAGCTCAGCTGGTAGAGCGCGTGGCTTTTAACCACGTGGTCGTGGGTTCGATTCCCACAGACGGCGTTATATAGTTATTTTTACATTTTTTTCTATATTATTTAATGTAATTTAAAACTACTTTATTTTTTTACACTAAATATTTTTATATTTAATAGTGTCTCACATTTAAGTAATACTTAACAATTTAATGAATGGATTAAATATTTTTGACACTTTATTACTTTACAAATAAACATACTAAATAAAAGATTTTTATTATAAATTATAAAGATGATACAAGTTTTAAATTCAATCATAATTCAATGACATCTAAGGTTACTGATCAATGGTTTTTACACGTTTATTTACCATTGATTTAATCGTCTTTGATTTATATTGTCAATCGTTTTACTTCATTCTTCTACATTTTATGCTTTGGTTGTGTATTATAATACTGTTTGCAAGCTTAAAGGAATAAATCGAGACAAATCAATGCGAAAAAGTACTAAAAGGGGAGTTTTGAAGGAAGTGAAAAATCATGCTACATGAGGTATGATACGACCACCTGTGTCACTTGAAACCGGCCGTGTTAGGATGAAGCGTGGCTAAGAAAATGCAACAGAGATGAAAGTCAGGGGGCTGACACGGCCCGCGTCAGCAAGTGTGAGATCTGAAAAATTTTCAACATGTTTCTCTTCGTGACAAGCGTGTAGTATTTTGATCATAACTAGAGCTTCGTAACTCAGAATGACGTGGGACTGGCGGAAAATATTCACTAACGAAAAAGGGCTACAACTTTAATGAAGACATGAAAGCCAAATTATGAAGTTAGGGGCTGACACGGACCGTGTCAAGAGGCCTGAGACAAAAAAACAAATTTTAAAATGACAGAAGTTTGACATGGGTGCGCGTGTTGGCTGACACGGCACGTGTCAGCATGTAACGTTGATTTCATGATATTTTCATATTTTGTCCATGAGTTAAGCTGTAGGGGTGTTTTTGGTATTTCCAACAAACTTAAGTGAGTCTGCACTATTTAGAAGAGTTTTGATGATGAGTTAGGGATCTTTTTTGGCACACGAAGAATTATAAGATTGAGGATTGAAGTTTATGCAATTGGGGAAGAACGGAGAACTTTCATGAGCGGAAGCAATTGAAGATCAAAGTTCATCATCCATATTGTAATGTCTTTATTTGATATTTGTGTAATTTCTTTGAATGATATGAGTAGCTAAACCCCCAATGCAAGGGGGTGTCTTTGATTAACATCTGTAATGACTTTGATTTCTCAATTTCAATAATCTATTTGTCTTTCATATTCAATTTAATGGTACAATATTTCTAAAGCTTTCCTTGTCGGACCAACAGGATTGATGTATGACTAGCACTTAGATTGGACCGCCAGTGTTAGGGTTTTTGTACAATTATACTATAGTAGATATTGCCTAGGAATAGGGATATCTTATAGTAACCGGAACGTTGTTGATAACCCAATTGCTTAATTTCATCATATTTCGCTAAGGAATTAGGATTTAGGATGAATGATTAAAGGTTTGCTCGCTAAGGAATTAGGGGTAAACATTCTTGGAAACCGGTAGTTGATGATTAATTAGTTGTTATTAAAATAAGGATTCAGAGTTGTTACATGTTAATGCACACACTTACCCTGACATGTTACTCATATTTGGCCAAATCAATCTTTTACTTTTATTTGCAATTTAATTCATAATCTCCAAATCCAAAACCTCAAAGGCTTTTGTTTAATTGAATTGAAACATAACACTATAGCATCACGCAGTTCGTGAGATCGACATTCGGAGATTTTCCCAGTACACTTGATCAGTTACACCTACAAATAGCTAGAAAACTTTGAGCATCTTCAAACATATATTATTCATGTAATATATTTTAATAATTAATTAAATTAAATTAAAACGAAATCACTAAGACAATAATCCTTCACCATGCACAATAATGATAGAAACTCATCTCTATTATCATTAATTTTATTATTTTGAAAAAACAGATTTCACGAAGTTAATATGGGTTCAGTTGTATGCTTATATATAATTTTTTTTTCAATTGTATACTTTGCATGACTAAAATAGATTTTAGTAAGAAAAGATAACAAGCCATCTTAGCTCAGCTGGTAGAGCGCGTGGCTTTTAACCACGTGGCCGTGGGTTTGATTCCCACAAACGGTGTTATATGTTTATTTTGACATTTAAGGGTGTTTTGCCTTATATATATATATATATATATATATATATATATATATATATATATATATATATATTTAAAACTACTTTATTTTTTTACACTTAATATTTTTATATTTAATAGTTTCTCACATTTAAGTAACACTTAACAATTTAATGAATAAATTAAATATTTTTGACACTTTATTACTTTACAAATAAACATAATAAAGAAAAGATTTTTACTATAAATAATAAAGACATACAAATTTTAAATTCAATCATAATTCAGTGACATCTAGGGTTACACCTACAAATAACTAGAACATTTTGAGCATCTTCAAACATTTATTATTCTTCAGAGTCAGAACCTGTAAGCAAGAGCTACACACTAGATAGAAACCGTTAGAGTACTAAATTGTTCTCTAAGATATCGTGTAATGTTATTATCAAAATATTAGGCTAGATGCAGAACCAAATCTTGTTCTTACACATTCTCCTGGCCATTGAACTATCATACACCCAACTGCAGTAGACTCATGCCTCAAGCACACCCAACGATTCCCTGCATTCCATGCTTAAAAGATAGCGAGGTCATTATTCCTCTTTCATATATATATATATATATATATATATATATATAAGGGATATTCTTACTCCAGGAGTAAGTTATCAAGACTTACTCCTCATCATGACCATTGATTCTTTTCAATCTAATGGTTAAAGTTAATAAGTAATTAAATATGGAGAGAGAAAAATAATACTCATTAACTTTAACCATTAGATTGAAAAGAATCAATGGTCATGATGAGGAGTAAGTCTTCATAACTTACTCCTAAACAAGAGAAAATACTGAGGTTTAATATGTGACCCACGATCCATTCACTTTTATCTCCATCTGCATCACATCCTCCTGTTTCACATAGTACGTATGGACCCATCGCACCCATAAGGTGTCAGCCTTACTACATAAGTTCCATAGAAGTCTGCTTATACACACTTTATTCCACAGCTGCAAGTTTATAATGCCTAAGCCTCCATTTTTGTTAGGTGTACACACCCTGTCCCACGCCACCAGAGCTTTTCTTGTCACCTTATCAGTACCAGACCAAACAAAGGACCTGCACATGGCTTCAAGTCTTTTAATGACCCCTTTAGGAAGCGGTAAGCAACTCATCCAATAGTTAACACACCCAAATACGACAGTGTTAACCATTTGCACACGACCAGCATAGCTAAGTAACTGGGAGCTCCAATGTTTCATCTTCCCTCCAATTTTATCAGCCAGTGCCATACATTGAGTATTAGATAGCTTCCTACTAGTAAGAGGACTCCCTAAATACTTGAAGGGAAAGGAACCTCTACTGAAACCTGTGATATCTTCAATACTAGTGATTCCACTCTCATCCATCCCACCACAGTAGAGTTGGCATTTGTTTGGGTTAGCTTGCAGCCCTGTTGATATGGAGAACTCCTTGAACCTGTCCATCATCATATGCACAAACACATTATCCCCTCTTGAAAAGAGTAGGAGATCATCTGCAAAACTCAGATCCACAAGTTTCAGCTTTTCACAATAGCTATGGAACTTAAATTCAGGGTTAGTATTAAGGCATTCCAGTTTTCTATGTAAATATTCCATAATCACCACAAAAAGCAAAGGAGACACGAGGTCTCCTTTCCTTAGGCCCCTGGCTGCTCTCATACTCTTTGAAATGCTACCATTAATGTTGAATTGATATGATACAGTTGTCACACCAAGCATGATCCAGCTAATGAATTTCCTAGGAAACCCCACTTCTGCCAGAATACACTGCATAACCTTCCAGTCAACTGAGTCATATGCCTTCCTAATATCCATTAGAACCATCACTCTTGTCATACCTCCTTTCCTAGAGTATCCTCTAATGAGCTCATACGCCAACAATATATGGTCATGAATTTTCTGCCCTGGCACAAAAGCAGCCTGATTCTTGCTTATAATACTCCCTAGAACCTTGCTCATTCTGTTGGCCATAACCTTAGATATTATTTTGTAGACTGTTGTGCAACATGAAATAGGTCTAAACTACTTGATGGTTTCTGCTTTATCATGTTTTGGAATCAGAGTAACAAGAGTTTTGTTAACTCTTTCATCCAATTTCCCTTCCTCAAAGTAGGCTCTCACAGTTTGCATCATATCATCTTTCACCCGTTGCCAAGAGTTTTTGAAGAATTTCGACCCGAAGCCATCAATACCAGTTAGCTCACCGATAACAATTGGTTTCTCATAAACTAAGGAAGGTGTTATCCACTCAATGTCCCAAACAAGAGTCTCATCTTTTCACCTACTTATGTTTCCACACTTTCCTCACGATCAAATGAATTTTTTATTAATTATAATAAATATTATTTGTTGAGTAAAAAATCTAAATACTATATATTTTCTAAATATATTTACACATAAAATATATTTGTTGAGTATAAAATATGAATATTTCTATTCTTTTCAAGTCTTCAATTATGACAATAAGATAAAATAATTAATATAATTTTTAATTTTATATAAGCTTTAGAATATATCAAATTCGTAACTTTAGAAAATTTTTATTTAATTTTTTATTATAATATTTTCTCGTTTAAACATTTTGGATTATTCAAATAATTTAATTTATAATTTTATAATTTAATAACTAAATCATTGAAAAAAATTAATATTGTTAAAAATTTTAAAGTAATATTATTAAAAATTTTAAAATAATAATATTTTATAATTAATCGATTTATTTATAATCAAAACTAAATCCTTATCTTTATGATACAAAAATTTAAGAAAAGATTGTTTATTTCCTAAATTAGATGTTAGATATCAGCAAAGTTATCTTTATCCTTATCTTTATGATGGATGCATATACACAATAAAGACAAAAGTGGATGGTAAAAAAATAACAAAAAATTAAAAGCTCCAACGAATTAAAGGAAAAACCAATGAAAGGAACAGCATAAACAACTATTATTTATTTTGGCATATTTTACAATTGTTTAGGACACATGTGGGCTAAAGCCAAGACAAAGGGCAAAATAGAAAGCATATTGTACCTCTCTTTATTCCATTGCTTTTTAATATTATCACCATTATTTCATAGTTGGATAGATCATTATCTCAGGAGAATCATGCGTTTAACTTTAAAATACTCGAATATAAACAACAGATTTATTTTAAAATCTAATTTTGACCAAAAACTTTAACTATATTATTTTATAACTATAAAGGATTATTTTTTTGAAAACAAAATTATCCATTTTTTTGTTTGAATCCATTATGTAACTAATAATTTATCAATTTATCCCCTTCAAATAAATTCAGTTATTCAGATAATATTAGTGGTGTCTAATATGTTGGACATGAGGGAGGGAATGTATTGAGAAAAAAAATCTTCCATTGCTTAAACATTGATTAAACATATTCATATCCGTTAATATATTATATAAATTATTTAAATATTATTAGTTTATTATATCTTATCTTTTCGGCTTCTAAAAAAATTTTATATATATATATATATATATATATATATATATATATATATATATATATATATATATATATATATATATATATATATATATATATATATATATATATATATATATATATATAAAAGCTTAAACATTGATTAAACATATTCATATCCGTTAATATATTATATAAATTATTTAAATATTATTAGTTTATTATATCTTATTTTTTCGGCTTCTAAAAAAATCATATATATATATATATATATATATATATATATATATATATATATATATATATTTAAGTTTTTTCGTCATTTTATATTTAAGTTTCGTACAAATTATATTTCGTCATTTTATATTTAAGTTTTTTCACTACTCAAGTCTTTACTTCAACAGTTCTTCCGGCCAACCAATCAGTACTGACATTCTTCTGTATCAGTGTCTCTTTTTTTACTCCTTCATTGTCCGCTCTTTCACCATAACTCTCAATCACAATATCTTTTATTTGTTTTTGATTAAAAATGAAATGTATGGATATTATGTTTGGATGTTATTATGTTTTGGTGAAAAAGAATGATTAATATGATAAAGATTTGTTGTTAAACAGAGAGTGAATTGTATGGATGCGATGTGATGATAAATTTTTGTGTTTTTAAAAGAAGCTAAAATTTTTTATTAATATTTTTAAAAACAAATGTTATCCATGGATATCTGTAAATATCCACGAATATTTTAAAACTCGCGGATTACCCGCTAAGAGGATATTCGCACGGATATGGGGCGGATATGGATATCATATTTATCCAACGGGAAAAACACGAATATCATAGTATCTGCCCCCATGGATATCCATTTACATTCCTAAGATAGACGGATTTTTAATTCTAATTTATTAGAATATGTAAATATCTTTTATATTTAACAAATATGTTTTCTTAGCAAATCAATCTCATTAATCGAGAGATTACCATTACAATTCATTAACTTCTTGATAACTCAGATTTCTAGAATATATACATGATTATTATTGATAGTCAAGAAAGCTTTAGTTTCTAACCTTATCCTTTTACATTCGCCGTCGACAATCTCTTTCTTTCCTTTCCTCTAACCATCGGCCAAAATTGCCTTCATCATACCACATGATTGAATCTAATACTCCCTCTCCAACCACTTCCTCCCAACCAAAATCATCATTGTTCCTTACTCAAACTCATACTCGTATCACTCATGTTGCCCTCATTGTCCTTAATATAGCCAACATAATCAAAGTTAGGCTATATATGAAAAATAGTCAATATAGTATATGCCCATAACTCTTTAAGATATATTCCATAGTCTACCAAGTGATTGACCATAGCATTCCTCTTAATGGATGATACAAATACTCTTTATCTCAAATAAACTAACTCTAAACTTTGGTTGTGTATTGATGGAGTTGTCCTACAATGGATCTATGAGACTAAATCTAATGATTTTCTCAACACAAACATCAAACTTGATTCAACAATTGAACTCTCTCGGTGTCGACTATTTGAAGAAAAAAAAATTGAGAACAAGAATTTAAGGGCACTCTATTTGGAAAATAATTTTCTCGAGTGTAGATGGAAAAATTTCCTAATGCTTTGTCATATTGTCAACATCTAAAATCTCTCTCTAATCAATTATCTAACAATGGTGCTCCTGTATCAAACAAGTGACTGGTACTCCCACTTATTTTCCTATTGATTGATTCTTATGCCACCATCTGATCATAAACTTGACATGGAGACAAATCTTACATCTTTCTATAAATCCTGCTCAATGATCATTTTGGAGGAAACGACAAGGGTGAAAAGGAAATAACTATCATGGGCAATTTCATATTTCTCACATTTCAAGATGATAATTCTGTTGGCAATTCATTGCATCATCAAAATCATAACAACACAAATGATAGCAAAAACCTCGGTGGGGGTAACAAAGCACCCTTCAACCACGATAAAGGCAACTGTGGTGGTTGATGTAAGGGTCGGGGTGGAAGTCGCGATAGCCGATCACAACATCAACAATGGTCGCCATTTTCATCACAACAACATAAATGGGTCTTTCCGCCATAGGATGCTCCGCGAAAACCTTTGGCCAGACCACCGTGTTCGTACCCAACAATACCAAATTGGCATATTCAACCTCCTTCTCATCGCCTGCAAGGAATTCTTGGATCTAAGCCTTAATAGGCTCATATGGCAGTCACAATAACAACTAGTGTACAAACATTATATGCATCAATCGACATTCAAGTTGTGTTGCATACTCTATCTATGAATCCTCTTGATGATTAGGGATACATGAAATTTGGAGCCACTCCTCACATGACTGTAAATGGAGGCAATCTCACATCTTATTCCAATAATATTACGGTTTGTAGTGGTCATAATATTCTAGTTATTAGCTATGGAAATACATTAGTACCTAATTCTCATCATTACCTAACCCTAAAAAATGTTTTACATGCCCCAAAGTTACATCTATCCAATTACCACAAGACCAAAACCACTACCAAGTGTTCACCATCCACCTTTGTTGCTTTATTCAAAAAATTATGACACACCCGCTTAATTATGCGTTTGGCACCCCATTTTAAGTTCTCTTCACTGAAAGTCTAAAACAATTTCATTTTCTGGAATAATTCTTTTTTCATTCTTGTCCTTCTTGAAAAACAAAGAAAATTATCATTTTATGAATTTTTTTCCTATACCTTGTTACCTTTTGATATTGTCCATAGTGATATTTGGACGTCGCTTATTCTAAGTTTAGGTGGATATTGTTATTATGCTTTATTCCTTAATGATTTCAAGAATTTTTTATGGACTTTTCCAATTGCAAATAAATCTAAAGTGTCTTCAATGTGATAATAGAAAAGAGTATGACAATGCACATTTTCATAATCTTTATGAACTAAATGGAATAAAAAATTTATTTTCTTATCCCACACCTCAACTCAAAATAAAACAGCAGAAAGAAAAGTTCGCACCATCAATAATATAATTCACACTCTTCTTATAGTATTTTCCACCTCATTTTTGGCATCATGCGCTGCAAATGGCCATTTGCCTCCTTAACATCCTCCCCAACAAAAAGTTTACCCTACAAATTCCCGTTAAAATTCTCTACCAAAAAGATATGTCATAATTTCACCTTAAAGTCTTTGGTTGTCTTTTTTACCCTCTCATTCCATTTACCTCAAGAAATAAATTACAGTCTTGCTCAACCCATGTGCATTTTCGGATTATTCTTCAAATAATAGAGGTTATAAATGTTATGATTTGTCTAGTAATAAAATAATTATTTATAGGCATGTCACTTTTGATGAAAATATGTTTCTCTTTACTTCCTTAAATGTTGCTCAAACTTCTAATTATGAATATTTGGATACAAGTGGTACACTCTTTCTTAACTTTGTTTCAACCTATTCTCACAATAACACTATTATAACAAACTAACCATCCCTTATTCAAAATTCTACCCATCGGCAACAACTACCTCATCCTCAAATCCCATTATTACCTCCCACCTCTTAATAAATGACATTGCATACATAAAACTGCATCTCGTCCTCATAGTCGACCTCACCATAAATTGCCGACCTAATCTTTTCACTGTATCACCCACCTCCCTCACCCAAATGACCACTCGAGCATTACATGAAATTTTTAAACCTCACAAACTCTTTAATTTTCATACATCATCCCTAAACTTTATTTCTCCATTGACTACTTATCACAATCGTGCATTACATGATCATAATTAGAAAATGGACATGAAAGACGAATATGATGCTCTTATTCAAAATAAGATGTGAGACTTAATGCCTCGTCCGCCATAATTTAATAATATTTGAAGCTTGTAGGTGATGGTACTAGTCAACAAAACTTTATTGACTATGGTGAGACTTTAAGTCTCGTAGTCAAACAACCACTATTTAGACGGTACTCAGTGTTGTTTTATCAAAATCTCAATGTCTTCATCAACTAGATGTTAAAAAATCATTTTCGCATGGTAATCTTGATGAAAATCTCTAGATGCATCAGTCACCAAGTTTCCATAATCCTCAACATCCTAATTATGTATGATTTGTCAATAAGTCACTCCATGGACTTAAACAAGCCCGTCGTGTTTAGTATCAGTGATTTAATTACTATGTTGCTACCTTGGGTTTTTCTCACGTCATCTCCGATCATTCTTTATTCATTTACTGTTAAGGTAATTATATATCTTATATCCTTATCTATCTATGTGGATGACATCATTCAGGTTGTCCCCTGAGATTCCCTTTGTCAATCTATCATGACTAAACTCGATTATGAATTTTCCTCGAAGGAATTAGTTCATCTTAGTTACTTTCATAGTATTTTTGTTACCATACACACATGAGGTCTTTTTTGTCATAAATGAAATATGTCGAGGAAATTATTGAGTGTGCGGATATGTCTTCTTGCCAACCATACACTACACTAGTGGTCACATAAACCAAACGACAACCTACATTCTCTCATTCCACTATTAAAGTTGAATATCGCGGGGTCGTTATTGTAGTATCCGAGTCATGTTGTCTTAATAATCTTATTTTGAAAATGCATGCCATGTCTCGAAGGCCACGTTAGTCTATTATGATAACGCAAGCGACATGTATCTATATGGAAATCCTATTAAAAACCAATGCATTAAGCACATTGAAATGGATATTTACTTTGTACATGAGAAAAGTTACTTTTGGCCAAGTTCGTGTGTTACATTTCCTTTGACGATACCAAATAGCCGGCATCTTCACTAACTGCCTTCCACGAAAACTCTTTGATGATTCTCTACTTAATCTCAACACCCGACAACCCCCAGTTTTGACCGCAGAGTGCATTAGAATATGTAAAATCTTTCATAATTAGCAAATATCTTTTTTATTAAGTATATATTTATTTGTTTTTATTTAGCAAATCAATATTATTAGTTGAGAGATTGCCATTAGGATTTAATAATGCATTGACAATTCATACTGGTTTTTAAACCTTAAAAGATTTGATTGAAAAATATGAGAATATGAATTATTCAGATAATTATTACAGGCGCAGGAAATAAAAGGTTGATGTAGATTAGTCACTATTTTTAGAAAAAAGAATCTTTGAGATTTCTTTTGAAAAAATAAGATTTAATTTGATTTGATTTCGTGAGATCCTTTTTGATATATCTCATTAATTTGCACAAGTCAAAGAGATTTTATTAGGAATAATGCAGATTTGATGTTTTTTTTTTTGATAGAAAGACCACAAATATAGATTAAGAAGGGGCCAAATGAGCCAAAGATACATGAGTCTCCTCGAAAAGAGGGATAGAGCCTAACCAGGTACGCGAGCCAACTACACGACCCAACCTGACTAAGTTATGGGCAGCTGTTATATTGTTCCTACCAACAAATAAAACAGAACCCGAAACAAAAGAACTAAGCAAAACCTGACAGTCCGGGACAATAGGTTCAAGGTCAGCTGCATAATCAATGCCATTTACACAATCAACAACAATAAGCGCATCAGAGTGTAGAGTGACATTCGTGAGCAAGGACTCCCTAGCCAACTGCAGACCCCATTTAATCGCAAAAGCTTCGGCCATTCTAGGGGGAGCGAAACATGGCAGCCTTTGAGTAGCAGCCAGCAAAAAATCACCATTAGGAGCATTGATAATGCAACCCAGGACCATAACTCCTCCCTCAAAGCAGCCAGCGTCTGTCTAGATAGTCCAAGAATTGCCAAACAATCTCTCAACATGGGTCGGGAATGGAAAAGGAGAAGCACCCACCATGCTGACGTTAAATTCGTTAACAGCACCAAGAACATCCTGGGCCACCTGCAGCGGGCAAGCAGTCTTGTTTCTGAAAACCAAAGAATTCCTCGCCTGCCAAGTTAACCAAAAACCGAAACAAACAACCTGCAGCAGCTTAGGATCCTTAGATGAGACAATTTGCATTAGCCACTCCCCCTCATCCCCAATAGGCGGGACTCTCACCCCCAAAGAACCGGCAAAAAACATACGCTTAATAAAAGAACACTGGATAAAGAGGTGGTTAGAGGTTTCCGGCCCGCAATCACACAGGGGGCAGGAGGAATCTATCAAAATACCTTTCTTACTAATGTTATCGCGCGAGGGGAGAATATTCTTCAACATCCTCCAAATAAACTCCTTAATCTTGCTGGGAATGGGAGCTTTCCACAAGGGTTTCCAAAGGGAATCCAGGGAACAAGAGGAAGGGCCAGGCTTGTTGAACCGTCTCGAGGCAGACAAGAGGTGATAAGCAGTTTTCACCGAGAATTCACCACTCTTTTCAGCATTCCAGATCTGAATGTCCTTCCCCAAGCCAGCAGAGAGAGGGATACCCGCGACATGAGCAGCCCCAATATCACCCAGAATGTCCTTAACAACATCCATCTTCCAACAACCCAGGTTTTCATCAATAATAGTGCTCACTTTAGCATCACTAGGCCAGGATGACAGTCGGGATAGGGGTTTGAAGCCTGGCAGAGAAGAGATCCAATTATCCTCCCAAATACGAACACTCGCACCATCACCAATCCTCCATCTAGAACCCTTCAAAACCATCTCCTTGGAGCTAAGGATGCTCCTCCAAGCATAGCTTGGCTTGAAACCCAAACCAACCTCGGAAACGACCCCGTTGGGATAATATCTTCCTTTAAAAAACCTCTCCAAGAGCGACCCGTCGCCTTTCAGCAACCTCCAAAACTGTTTACCCAGGAGACTAGTATTAAAATCCCGGATTCCTCGAAAGCCCATGCCACCCTCGCCTTTAGCAATAGCCAATTTGTCCCACCTCATCCAATGAATTTTCTTCTCCCCATCTTTCGCTCCCCACCAAAATCTCGCCAACATTGACTCAATCTCTGCACAACACGAATCAGGGAGTCTGTAGCAACTCATAATATACGACGGGATCGCTTGGGCCACTGCCTTAATAAGGACCTCCTTCCCGGCTCTAGATAGGAAGCTTTCCTTCCAACCCTTAACTTTTTTCCACACTCTTTCAACCACCAAAGAAAAAACTTCCTTCTTAGACCTAGCGAAAACAACTGGCAGCCCCAGGTATTTGGTATGACTATTGACAGATTTAAAACCAAGAAAACTCCTGATAGCTTCTTTCGAGGCAGCACTGATATTACCACTGAAGGAAACCTCAGACTTCTCCACATTCACAAGCTGGCCTGATGCATTTTGATACCTTTGCAGGATTCCTAAAATTCGGGCAGCTTCAAATTCATTTGCCCTAGAGAAAAGGAGGCTGTCGTCCGCGAAAAAGAGGTGAGAGATTGTCGGAGCATGCCTAGCAACCTTGATTCCATGGAGAACTTTAGAGTTAGCAGCCATCTTGAACATACCTGAAAGGATATCAGCACATAGAATAAACAAATAAGGCGACAAGGGGTCTCCTTGCTGGAGCCCCCTTTGAGGGCAGAAACTTCTACTCGGATGACCATTAATAAGAATCTGATAGGAAACAGAGGAAATGCACCGCTTGATGAGATTAATCAACACGGGGGGAAAGTTGAACGCTTCAAGAGAACCATCCACAAAGTCCCACTCTAACCGGTCATAGGCCTTAGACATATCCAACTTAAGAGCCATCACCCCTTTCTTCCCTATCTTTTTGTTTTTCATCCAATAAAAACAATCCATGGCAATTAAAGCGTTATCCGTGATGAGACGCCCTTTGACGAAAGCACTCTATTCTTCACTCACTAAATCCGGGAGAATACCCTTTAGACGGTTGGCAATAGTTTTGGTGATCACCTTCAAGATAACATTGCATAGACTAATAGGGCGGAATTCCTGAGGTAAACCAGGATTCTTCACCTTCGGGATTAGGGAGATAAGAGTAGAGTTGAACACAGAAGGATCCTTGCCATTGTTCAGAACATCTAACGCAACCTTAGTGACGTCGCTGCCCACAATACTCCAGTACTTTTGATAAAAACCAGCGTTCAGTCCATCCGGCCCCGGTGCTTTACTGGGATGCATTTGAAACAGAGCTTCCTTTACTTCTTCCCCAGAAAAAGGCTTACCACACCACTCCTTTTGCTCGACGGATAGCTTAGAATGAGCCGCATTACAAACGCCAGCTATGCCAATAGGATTAGTCGAAGAGAAGATATTTTCAAAGTAGGCAAGAAGGATTTTTTCGCAATGACCCGAACCACTCCTCCACCTTCCATCCGGATCCTTTAGCCTTTTAATACGGTTGGTTCTCCTTCTCTGATCAGCTTTTCCATGAAAAAATTTCGTGTTACGGTCTCCCTCCTTCAACTAAACCGCCCTACTCAGCTGCCTCCACACAATCTCTTCTAACCGAAGAAGCTTGTTGCGCTGTACCTCAAGAGCCCTGTACTGAGAGATATCCTCCGCCCTACTAGACCATATCACCTCATCCTGGAGAAGAACCTCAATCCTTTTAAGCTCCTTAGATATATGACCAGATCTGTAGTGCTTGAAAACATCCTGCAAAGAGTGGAGAGATTTAGTTTTGGTACAAAAGGAACCCGCCGCAGACCAAAGATCTCGAACCAAAGATTCACAAATAGGGTCCTTGCACCAAACATCCTCAAATTTGAACAGATGGGGACGTTTATCCAAGAAGGCATCTTTCTCAACAACGATTCTCAACACGGCATGATCCGAACGAAATCTGGGTAAATGGAACACTTTAGTACATGGGAATTCCTCCAGAAAAGAACAATTCACCAGGGCCCTGTCTAATCTGCATTGGATGTTCTCTTGCCCTCTTCTACCATTGGACCAAGTGAACTTATACCCCGAAAAGCCCAAATACAGCAGGTTGCAGTCCTCCAAAGTTCGCCTCCCCCACGCCATTTGACTGACAGTCCTGCAATTGCCCCCCAATTTCTCCTCCTCCTGAACCGTATCATTCAAATCCCCAAAACAGATAAATTTCCCAGCAGCCTCCCGAAACACCTCCTGAATCAAAAGCCACGTATTCTTCTTTAAATGATCTTCAGGAAAACCATAGAATCCCAAAAAGAGCCACGGAACATCGTCATCCTCCAATTGGCAGCTACCAGCAATATGGTTATTAGAAAAGGAACGTATCTCGAAACAGCCTGGATCTTTAGATAAAAGACACAAACCCCCCGCTCTCTCCCTGCCACTCCCCCTACAATCCACCGTAAGAACACAATTGTAACCAATTTTAAAAGCTATACTCTACATCTCTTCCAACTTCATCTTAGTCTCCATCAAGAAGACCGAAAAGGGGTTTTCAAGTTTGATGAGCCTTGACAAGGCTCGAATTGCCCGAGGATGCCCCAAACCTCTGCAGTTCCAGCTCAGGATCTTCATTGAGATAGGCGGTGTTGGGCCTCCAACACCACCTCTGGTAACGGGGTCAAATTTGGGTCACTTTCAGCCACTTGCCTCCTCTTCTTCTCACCACTGCCGCAATCTTCCACAGAGCCATCAACAATCATCACATCTACAAGCTGTCTCTTAGAGTTTTCGTGCTCTAGGGTCTTCTTAGATGAAACCTTGTTTCGCCTCTCCCCCTTCTTCCTCACCCACTTTCGTTTTGGCATTACTCCACCCCTAGCGATGTTACCTGCTTCAGGGGTAGCACTGGACAACACCACTTCTCCCAATGACTCAGCCACAGTTTCGACGTCAGCTGATTTGGAAATATCATCCGAAAGCTTTGGGTTAATCTCCTTACTAAGAACCTTTTGCTTGGATTGTTGGACCTCATTCTCATCTTCTACCTCTTTATCTTTTGGTTCACATTTGCTGTGGCTAGAGGATGCGTTAAACAAGCTTTTACTACATGTTCCTGAGCTAGAATCCTTCTTTTTGACCTCCTCGAGCATTTTCGGTAAGGGGGAGGCCCTCAGCCATTGCCCAAAGGATAAATCCTGTTCTTCCAACTCTTCGAAACCTTCTTCCGTAAGATCTTCCAAAGATTCGCAATCCTTCAATTGATGACTTATCCTCCCGCAAACGAAACAGAACGTAGGAAGCCTCTCATACTTGAAGTGAACCCGCACATTCTTTTCTTTGAATTTAACCATTGTTCCCCTTTTCAATGGGAGCTTCAGATCGATAGTCACCTTTAGCCTCATGAATCTTCCATTCCTGCACGCGTCTCGCATATCCAACTCTTCAAACTTCCCGACCAGAGAGCCTAACTTTCTAGCCATGGCCTCAGATCTGAGCATCAAAGGCAAGTCATAAATCCTGACCCAGAATACTCCGAAATGCATGTCCAAATCAGAAGGTTGCTCTTCTCCCGAAACCCTGTTTAGGACCAGTAAGGCACGATCAAAACTCCAAGGGCCATTCTTAAGAACAAATTCAAGATCTCTCCTTGACGAAAACTTAAACAGAAATAGGTTTTTGCTCAGATCTTGGATGTCAACAGGGTTCCTCAACTTCCAAGCACTAATCATTGTGGCTTTGAAGGCTCGAGCGTTGAAGCTGCCTTCCAACCATAATTTTCCGGCAAGAGTTCTCTGAAAAGATTCCTCTTCACATACTTCATCATCCGCCACCACCACACCTTCCTCCTCCTCTTTTGAGAAGGTTATATTTTTCCACTTATCCATGACCACCTGAAAACTGACCCACAACCGAAAACACGCCGGAATAAAGCCGGGGAAAGAAACACCAAAAGAGGTGAAAAGACCAGAAAGCTGGGAGAGAGACCAGAAGAAATCTGGGGAAAGAGAGGCCAAGGAGCCGCCACCACCAACCCTAGAAGGGGGGGGGGAAAGGAGCACGATAAGTTTCTTAGAGAGAGAGAGAGACTGACTTCTCTCTAGAAAAAACACGTGGAAACAGTAAATTAAAGTACGCAATGCAGATTTGATGTTTATAAAAAAAAAAACATTTAGATTTTGTTTAAGAGTTTGGAGAAAGAAGAAGATAGTGCTTCAAAAATGATTTTTTTTTAAAATATAGAAAAATCTTTAACGTGTTTGAAATCTTTAAAGGTCATGCTAACGAGAGTCTCATGGGCACTCTTTAAGCATTCCATACAAAGAAAAAATCCTCAAATAAATGATTTATTTCAATATCCAATACATTGAATACAAGCAATTTTAATAAAACAACCTTTGTTATTCTTTAAAAAAAATCAGTTATTTCAATATTTAAAACATTAAATATAAGTATTACTTACCTTTTTTTTTTTAAATTCTTAACAAGTGCATCTAGGGCACTCGTTTGCATTTCTCAATCTTTAATACTATAACAACCTAAAATATATTTTAAATTTTTGTCTGAATGCTCCAAAACTCTCTTTCAATATATTTTTTAGCTCTACAAATTAAAATAATTTTGATTTATTTAATAAAAATAAATTTAACAAAACTTTCCTCACACCTAAATTTTATCATTTTCATTTGCAAATACATATGATCCCCACACCATAACAACCTTGTCGATTGAAGACCGCTGCATCTGCATTACACTTAATTGCACCTTAATTAAGAAGAAGCAATTATTTATTTTTCCATAAACCATAAAGTTTGTCCTTTTTAATTCATAATTGCATAGGGGCCAAAGTCAATACAAAAGAATAATATAAAATGCCAAAATCCAAAAAGGCAACAAAGAAAGCACACTGTACCTCTCTTTATGGATCATTATCTCAGGAGAATCATACATTTTAATAATTTAACTTTAAAATACTCAAACTTAAATATTATTTTTATTATTAGTAAAATATTCAATTTCAACCCCTATATAACATGATTAGAGAATTAAAATCAAATATATATTGAAAATATCTTGAAAGAATAATGTTGCCGACAGTCACAACAAACTTAGTTGTCAACTGTATATATGTGGATATCAAGTGGCCTATGATTTAAGGCAAACAAACAATGTCCATTAAATTAAATTAAATACCATTTTATTTCACTTTCAACATAATAATTAATTATACATGTTCCTTGTTTTTTTCTTTTTCCAATTTCAGAAACTTAATTCAAATCACTTCAAACTTTCCACTTTTACTATGATAACAGTTTTTGTAGCTAACTAGCTACCTAGAAATTGATATTGAAATTGAAATTGAAATGGGAATTTTAAGTACTATAGCTGGTTTCTTGGGATTTGGAATTGGAACTTCTGTTGGATTATTGATTGGTTATTATATTTTTATATACTTTCAATCAATACATGTTGAGGTTAGTTAGTTTTTTCTGTTTCTCACTTTTTTTTATTGCTGTTGACTTTTTTTTAATGAGATCTATGAATTTTTAGCTTTCAGATGGACTGAATTGAAATTTGATTAAAATAAAGGACTAGATTGAAATTAATTTGACTTGTTTTTTTGTATGATTTTATTTTTCAGGACCCTACATTTAGTCCTTTGGTTGAACAAGATTTGAAAACTGTGCAACAATTGCTTCCAGAGATACCTCTTTGGATTAAAAATCCAGATTATGATCGTGTATGATATTAATTTAATGAAAAATTTTAAGTTTTCTGGAAAATATTTATGTGATTATTGATAAATATTTTGTTTTTTTTTGTTGCAGCTTGATTGGCTTAATAAATTTGTTGAGTATATGTGGCCTTATTTGAATAAGGTATTTTTTGTATTGTTAGTTTGTTATTGATGCAATTGTTTTGAATTTTGAATTTTGAGGAATTATCATTAATTAGCAATAATTGGATGTTGTAGGCAATTTGCAAGACTGCAAGAACTATTGCAAAGCCAATTATTGCTGAACAAATTCCAAAGTATAAAATTGATTCAGTTGAATTTGAGGAACTTAACTTGGGTTCTTTACCACCAACTTTTCAAGGTTCTATTTTCACTTTAAATTATGTGTTTGTTGGTGATTTTGTGTATATTTTGTTTTGCTTTCTGTTTGTTTTGTTAGTTTTAGTCAGTTTTAATTTTGCATCTAATGTGTTTGTTAAAAAGCCTCAAAAGTGTTTGGCTTTTTTGGATACAGTGCTATTGGTGGTTGGCTGCCAATGTTACCATCCTCTCCACCTATCTAATGACTTCCAACCATGTGGTTAGACTGGTCATATTTGAGACCACTTTTAGTCAAAATGAGTATGCACAAGTTAGAAAAATGATTCGTAATTGGATAGATTTTAGGCCAATTTTGGATATTTTGATATGAACGGAGTCGAGTGGAATGAAATGGAGTAGCCTAGAGATCATGTTTGAATATTTTATGACGGAGCTAAGTAAGTTTCTCATTCTGCTCAAATTGGTTTGGTTGTTAGGATTTAGGTTTTGGTATAATAATGCCCTTTTGGCATCTATTTTGTCTGCGTGTAAAGTTGCTGCGTAATTGGTTGACTTAGTTATTTGTGCTTGTTTTAAAATGTGAATGGAGAGTGTCTCAACACAATTTGTTTCAAGCTTGTGGTGTGTTGACCATGTTTATAATTATTGAATGAAGTTTGTTTACCAACAACTTTTTTTTTTTAGAATTCATTGAAAACAGCTTTTTTTAAGCGTTTTCTGCATAAATCTTTTTCAAGCGTTAACTTTCATGATCCAAAATTTTTCCCCGTCTGATCCATGAATGACTCTTTCAGCAATGAACAAGAGTAATAAGTTTTGACTTTACATTCACCTGACTATATACTATGGCAGGAATGAAAGTGTATAGTACTGATGAAAAGGAATTGATTATGGAACTATCAATGAAGTGGGCTGGGAATCCTAACATTATAGTTGCAGTTAAAGCATTTGGGCTGCGAGCCACGGTTCAGGTATTTCATTAGTACCTTCATTCGTGCACCTTTTTAACAACCGAAAATGCAAATATTTTGAAGGATCTTTATATGCTTTAAATTAAACGATTTCAGGTTGTTGATTTGCAAGTATTTGCTTCTCCGCGCATAACACTGAGGCCTCTGGTTCCAAGTTTTCCTTGTTTCGCCAATATTTACGTGTCTCTCATGGAGAAGGTATATATGATGTCTATTTCTTAGGTCTTGTTTGAATAAACAGGTTAATCGAACGTTACATGTTGATTCATCGATTGCAGCCACATGTTGATTTTGGACTAAAACTGCTCGGAGCTGATGCGATGTCTATCCCTGGTCTTTACAGGATTGTTCAGGTAGCATATACTATAGCACTTCCATTAATATTATGCTTGTAAAACTACAAAAAAAAAAAAACTGCGGCATAGTGATCGAGTTAGCAACTGATTTAAAGATTGAAATAGTCAAATCAGGGTCTATCATCAGCAGTTAGTGGTCGATTTATTTAGCAAAATCATTTAACAATTGATTTAAAGACTGGTTTGGAAAATCAGTCAGTCACTAAAGACACTGATATATTTCGGTCGCGAAATTGTTTGTTAAATAGCAAAAATTTTAGCAGTGTAAAATTTTAGCATTGATTCTCTTGCCTCTTCATTTCAGGAAATTATAAAAGATCAAGTTGCAAAAATGTATTTGTGGCCTAAAGCATTAGAGGTGCAAATAATGGATCCAACAAAGTATGAA
Source organism: Vicia villosa (assembly GCF_029867415.1). Taxonomy (NCBI): domain Eukaryota; kingdom Viridiplantae; phylum Streptophyta; class Magnoliopsida; order Fabales; family Fabaceae; genus Vicia; species Vicia villosa. Next base: position 196,387,421 of record NC_081183.1, on the reverse strand, counting down.
TCATTGTTTCTTCATTTTATCTGTTTATTATAACAATATTATTAGGTGTTAATTAGATTGATTAATTTAACTTTATTATATAATTTGTCAGGGCAATGAAAAAGCCAGTTGGAATCCTTCATGTAAAGGTTGTGAAAGCATTGAAGCTTAGAAAGAAAGATATAATGGGAGCATCAGACCCTTATGTGAAGCTTAAACTTGAAGATGATAAACTTGGTTCAAAGAAAACAACTGTGAAGTACAAGAACTTGAATCCGGAATGGAATGAAGAATTTAAGGTGGTGATTAAAGATCCAGAATCTCAAGCCTTAATGCTTACTGTTTTTGACTGGGAAAAGGTAATTAGTCTATGAAGATGTTAATCAAGCAACTAATGTTTCATTGCATAATATTTCTTGTAACATATTTTCAAGAATCTTATTTTAATTTCTTATGGTTAATTAGGTTGGGAAGCATGAGAAGATGGGAATGAATAGAATTCCCTTGAAAGATCTTACACCAAATGAACCAAATGAACTTACTTTAAAATTACTCAAGACAATTGATCCTAATGATCCTGAAAACCTGAAGTCACGAGGAGAGCTCGTTGTGGAGGTTACTTACAAACCTTTTAAGGAAGATGAGTTAGCTAAGAATTCAGAAGACACAAATGCAATAGAAAAGGCTCCTGAAGGAACACCTGCTACTGGTGGTTTGCTTGTGATTATCATCCATGAAGCTGAAGATCTTGAAGGAAAGCATCATACAAATCCGTTTGCGCGACTCTTATTTAAAGGAGAGGAAAGAAAAACTAAGGTATTATATTATAAGATGTTCAAGTATATTCAATATTCGTCAAAAATCAAACTCGTATACTATATTAACGTTTGTTTATAATTTGTCAATTTCTGATTTAATGGTATCAAGGTTATTAAAATTTCTTAGTATATGAACAAATCTCACAACTGAAATATTTTTATAGCATAATTTGATTTCTAGAAAACACGTATACTCAAATATCAGTTATTGATTTCTTCATATTAGTCTCTACTTAGTTCATATGAATACTCAAATTCATTGTTAGATTCGTTGTTGACTATGTTGTTTTGAATTCATTTGAATCTAGTTTGACAATTGTTTATGGAAATTGAACAGCATGTGAGGAAAAATAGAGATCCAAGATGGGGTGAAACATTTGAATTTACTCTAGATGAACCCCCCACAAATGAGAGGATTTATGTTGAAGTGATAAGTGCCTCCTCAAAGCTAGGTCTACTCCATCCTAAGGTAACACTAATTATCAATTCATGCATAATATATTAGGGCTCTATTTCACTATATATGTTTTTCTTATGGTTTTTAACATTATTGTTAATGCTTTGTTCTAATCAGGAAACTCTAGGATATGTGGATATAAATTTGTCTGATGTTGTTAGCAACAATAGAATCAATGAGAAGTATAATCTTATTGATTCTAAAAATGGAAGGATTCAAATTGAGCTTCAGTGGAGAACTCCCTAATGAATGATTGGCATGTAGTAATAGTAAGGTACCATTGTGATTACCATTGTGAGTTTGTAAGGTAAGTAACATTCATGTTTGTAACATTTTGTTACTCCTTTGTTCTCTTTTAGTTGTTGTTTTTTGTTTAGAAAAAAAGATACATTTTTTATTTGCATGTTGTACATTAATACAATAATAACTATTATTTTGTCAATAATGCATTGACCTCTATAGGTTCAAACACATTTGGAAGAATGGGGTAGTTTAGGCTATATCCCAAAAAAGAAATTGAATGCTTGATCGCACTATTACTTCTTGATTGTTGAATCTATTTATTTTGACACTTTTAGTCTATACAATAATTATAGAGAAAATTTAACAAAAATATTAATAAGATAAGACTAAAACTTAATTGGCAAACTTAATGTGATTGATGGTATAGTTTATGGTTTAAATGTGCGACCGATGACAATTATGTCTCGGCCTGTGTTAGAAATAGAATCTTTGTCACCACACTCTTATTTTCTATTTTTTTTTCTTGTATTGAATTTTTTATTTATAATAAAAGAAGTTAATTTTGCTTTGTTAAAAAAAATATTATTATTATTATTTGATAATTGTTTGAGTTATTATTTTGTTTGTTGCTTTAATTTACATTTTATTAAATTGAAGTTTATATATTTTTTATTGACTAAGTTTATGGTCAAATCTATTTTTAATTTCTACCGATTTCATGAATTTTAAGTATAGCCCCTACAAAAATAAATCAACCGTTTATTTTTTATAAGGATTGAATATGTAAAAATAGTAAAATGAGTAACACAGAGAATATTAATGTGAGTAAAAGAGCAATGAAAAGTAAAATAAATTATCACTAAAATTAATGTTTTCAAATTAATATAATCAACAACACAATGTTGATGAGTGAAGTACGAAAAAAAGAGCAATGAAAAAGTAAAATAAATTATCACAAATAAAATTAATGGCTATTTCTTTTTCCATCCTGCCAACATCTTTCACACTTACTTAAAAACTCATAAATATCTTCGAAATTTTTTAAAAAGATATATCTTTGAAGTAGTTCCATTTCATTTTTGTCAAAATTTAATTCAGAGATTTATCTCCAAAAAAATTTAAGGTGAATTCAGAGATTCATATTCAAAAACACACCTTATCTTGTTTACTGCACTTTTTTATTGAATTGACGCCGTTTCCGGGAGTTCTATGTCATTTTTAATCAATATTGGAGAAATAGAAATTGTATCCTTGCGTGACCCTATGCGTTCATGCGTTTTTGGTCTTTAGCGACCTACTGTAAAAAAAAAATCGATTTTCTAGAAAATTGACTTTAAATCAAAATTTCACCGTGTCATTTTATTAGAAAAATCAGAGACCAAAATCCCTTATTTTGGGACAACATTTGAGACACCACCCTAAATTTTTTGTTTTTCTATTTTATTTGATTTATTTTCTATTTTCATAATTTCGAAAAAAATTCGGAAAAATATGTAGACACTTAATTTGATTTTATTTAATTTTTAGCTGTATTTTTATAATTTTATTTTAATAGTATTTTTATTTTCTAATTTTTTCCTCAATAGGAAAATTGTTGGTATTTACATATTTGTTGCATTGTTGATGCATGGCTACTAGGTGTGTCTATCCGGTTACATCTAATACTAAGTTATAAAAACACAAAAGGGAACTTGTTCGGATATGCATATCCAAAAATATATTCTTTAGTAAAAAATAAGGTTTATCCGGATATGCATATCCGAAAAATACATTTATTCGTAAAAAATAATATGCATTTCTGAAATGAAGTATAATAGAAATTTTATGAAAAATGGGTGCGTTCGAAGATATGTCTCTGAAAATAGGGGTATTTTTTACATTTCATCAGGGGTCTAGGAGAAGGTAACAGGGTGGGAAAAGAAAATGTCATTAATGTTTTCAAATTAGACCCACAAATTGGGTTTTCTTTATCTGAATCTTTATAAATGTGGTTCTATGTCATCTTTATGTCGATGGTAAATTCAAGGGAGAGAAATTTAGAAAGACCAAAGAGAAATTCTTATGATTCATTATTTTAAAAAAGTGAAAAAAAATAAGGATATCTGAAAAGATTGAGAAATATTTTTAAATACAATTTAGTTTGTAATTCTTACATTGAGAGAATGGGAGATTGAAAAATACTTAGGCAGAAAATAAGAGAAGTTTTTGTAAATTTTAAAATTTTGTTCCTGAGGGGACAAGTGTTGGACACGATGTTGAAATAATTGGTCTAACAAGTTAAACCATATTTGACAACAATGAATAAAGTCTTAGCTTATACAAGATGATGAAGCGGAAAAGGAATAAAGAGAACACAGTAGATTGGTAACTCAGTTCATTGCAAACAACACATACGTCTGGAGGACATTCTACCCATGAAAGGAAATTCACAATTTCGAATTAGTACACTTAGTCTTCTATAAACACCAATTCCATGATGTTCAATGCCTCTTTCTAATCCTAGTGGCTTTCTATTTAGGAATCCCTATAGAACTATTTCACTCATAATATTCAAAAGGACAAATGGGTTAACTTTGAACAATCATAGTTCAAGGTCACATTCCTAATACTACCCGTGAAGCTTCGTTTTACACTCACCCTAAATATGAGAACCCTTTTACTTCCTCTCAATCATTAATCCCAAGTGATCAACTTCAATAGCAACTCTATTGAATATTGAATTTACAACTCAACTAAGACAAACCAACAACTATGCAAAGTTACTGAAATAGAGAGTGATTTACACAAAGATTCAACAATAATCCTTATGATGTCATTAACGTAGAATACAAGAAACACTTTGTTATCAAGCTTATAGACTTAGTATATTGAAACAAAGTTTTACAACTCAACTAACAAACCAAATTCTAGGCCTTAAGATATGAATGAAGGTGTTGGAGTCGTGCACAAAAATAACACAAGCAAAAACTCTAAAGATAAACCCTAACACAAAGAATCTTCACACCTTGCACACCTCAAACCAAAGGTTTGAGTCTCCTTGTATAGCAATGTCTTTCGGGCTTTTCTCCTTTAGATATCTAATTTGATTTAGTCCAGAAAATATATGATTCTGTTGGATATGATCTTCTCTGTAATTGTCTCCAACAACAACATATGATTTGTTATATTTCAAATTCAAATCTAAATTTCCTTTTAAATATGATTTGAACATCTCCAAATGTCAAATAAATCAAACAAGCATTGCTAAAGTAACTGCAATAATATGATTAAAACCCAATCAGAAATTGAGTATCAAACAACATCCATATGACCTGTTGTCAAGGTCATATGTTGCACTTCATACATGTTGAAACCGTACTCAATATGTTACACCAGAACATCCAAATTAAATCTTCAACATGAATATGTATATCTTATTTGTAGAGTGAATCTTAGATAGAATAACTCAGAACCACAACTGCAATAACATATGTCTGTTGTAAGTGACCAAATGTTGCAACACACATGTTGGAACATCGGGTTGCACGTGTTACATAAAATCATCCAAGTAAACTATCTTCATATCCATCTTCTTTGTATAGTAGTTCTTGGACCAAATATTCATTCAAACCTAATCACCTTTGACTGAATATCACATAACACAAACTTCTAATCATAAATAGGCTTTTGCATCTTTTGAAGAAGTTAGCACCACATCAAGATTTTGCATCTTTTAAAGAAATCAACACCACAGTTCTTCTGAAGGACATCTCTGAAGATACTCAGAATCACATGTTAAGCCTTTTTTTTAACTAGTTCTATCAAGCACTTTAGCTACACCTTGGAAACTCTTGCTTCACTAGTTTTGTCAAGCACTTTAGCTGAACAATACTATTAAGAAATCAAACATAATCACACTCAAAAGGTAGAACATATACTGAACCATCTTGTTCCACATGTTGCCTAAAATACATCTTGTACAATTTTTTTTACCTAAGATAACAAGTTACAGGACACAATTATATGAATATTGACACAAAAGTTGGGATTTTATTACAAAATCGGAATGAATAGAATCGATAAGAGCCACAATTATATACTCAAAATATCGACATTTTGGCACTTACCACGCATAAACTTAAATGAACACAAGAAATTGTTCACCCAGTTCGGTATATAACAATACCTACTATGGGGCTACCAAGCCTGGGATAAGTCCACTATGATAGTATCAGTTTGAAGTGTTATGCAAACAACCTTCGGTTCATACGTAAACAACCTTCGGTTTACAACCTTATCTCCTATGCACTACCCGTGCTATACTTCTACCTAAGACTCACCTAGGTATGAGACCCTTCTCATTCCCCCTCAATCATAACCATGATAATCAACTACAAAACTTTAGAAGTCACACTTCAAAGACACGGCCACTCAATGCTTAAAAGCTTATGAATGATTACAAAACTTACAACTAAAAACACAATACTACTATTCTATCAAGAATGATATTAAAGAGGTTCACAAAAACTGCACAATTCCTAACACAAAATACACTCTAAGTTCCATGCCGCAATTAGGTTTGTTGGTTGATATTTAAAGTAGTCTTTTGAACTGGATTGGGCCTTCAAAATGCAGTAGGGAACTGCAGAAAATAGGTGGTCTATTCACAAATCCTCCTCCTTCCTTATCCATTGTACTAGATTGTACTAGAAGGTAACTTCCCTGAATCTCACCCAGAGTCAGAGCAGGATGTCTGCTCTGATACCAATTGAAATTATGGTATTTAGATCTCAAATGTCCTAAGAGTTGTCGAGACACTGAGCTCTGAATAATACACAATGGCAAGGTATACAATAAATAGTGCATTGTTGAAGTAGGCATAGCGGCAAGCAACAAAAGTTTTGGAAATATTTTTCCAGGAATTATCGTGTCCACTGAGATGGTTGTAGAATGTCGTTCAACGGTTTCTATGGTTTCGAGCTTGGGTTTAAATGTTTAAAAGGTAAAAAGATATAGACAGAAAAAAAATAAACACATTCTTAGAAGAGAAATAACTTATCAGGCATGCAAATATACTCACTCGTCACAAACTTAAACTTATCGACCATTTGCAATCAACCTACGATACTCGTCTATGTCATCACACATCTCTCACATCAGTGTCCATCTCTGGAGCACCTATGAGATCAACTCACAACCAAGGTTATCTCTAACGCAAAGCTGCGAGAACATCCGTATTCTCGCGTCGGCGATCTCTTGCGCGCCGCTCAAACACAAAAGCATTAAGGACAGATACAAACAGTGAATGTTAGCTCTAAATCTATCTCTAGAGTTCAGAAACTAACAGATAATCATCCTAGATAAAGATTCAAGCAGTTTATCTCTAAAGCAACCTAAATCCCTAGCACAAAGCAAAAATCTAGGACAACAATCAACACAGATTTGTAAAGCAAGTTTTATACAACACCATGAGCGATAAATATACATAAGATTCGAATAAATATACAAACAAAACCCAACACAAAAGACATACACAGAGAAGATAAGATATTAACGAAACATCTCGCGGGTTGTCAGCTCCAATTGATGAGAAATCCACCTCCGATCATCCAAGTGCATGACCCAGTGTTGTTTTCTAAGCTAATTCTAATCTAAGAATGAAGGTGATGAATTTGGGACAAAAAATCCCCAAACCCCTAACCTAAAATGTCTCAAATGAAGAGAATATAAACAAAATTTTGCGCAGGCTCGCTCAACGAGCTACACTTATTACACAAAATATCTAGTACAGTAAAAGCAATCTCGCTTAGCAAGCTCAGAAAATCTGCAACTCTCTATTTTAAGCCTGTGGAAGCTCGCTGGGAGTCCTCTTAGCGAGCTTCTGCAGAATTTCCATTTTATTGCTCCAAAATTGCGAAATCGAAGTCGTGCCTTTGTCACTTTATTCCTCGAGGCTCCGATAAGCATAAATACCTATAAAACACATGGAAAACTATCAAACGGTACATAAAACAAATCAAAACTCAATTATGTGAATATTGACACAAAAGTTGGGATTTTATTACAAAATCGGAATGAATAGAATCGATAAGTGCCACAATTATATACTCATAATATCGATATTTTGGCATTTATCATGCATAAACTTAAATGAACACAATAAATTGTCCACCCAGTTCGGTATTTAACAATATCTACTATGAGGCTACCATGCCAGGGATAAGTCCACTATGATAGTATCAATTTGAAGTACTATGCAAACAACCTTGGTTCATACGTAAACAACCTCTGGTTTACAACCTTATCTCCTAATCACTACCCGTGCTATACTTCTACCCAAGAATCACTTAGGTATGAGACCATTCTCATCCCCCCTCAATCATAACCGTGATAATCAATTACAAAACTTTAGAAGTCCCACTTCAAAGACATAGTCACTCATTGCTTAAAAGCTTATGAATGATCACAAAACTTACAACTAAAAACATAATACTACTCTTCTATCAATAATGATATTAAAGAGGTTCACAAAAACTGCATAATTCCTAACACAAAATACACTCTAAGTTCCATGCCGCAATTATGTTTGTTGGTTGATATTTAAAAGCAGTCTTTTGAACTGGATTGGGCCTTCAAATTGCAGTAGGGAACTGCAGAAAATACTCCAAAATCTTCTCCATGAAGATAGGCCTTCAATCATTAGTTTCCTAAATATTCTCCATATTTAGAAATTAATCATACATATTGAAAACAGAGAAAATCTCTTATCCCCAAATCAAGCGCTACATATGATTGCACAATATTCCAAAATATGCTGCAATTGTAACTTAAAACAGACTTGAATAGATCCAGCTTGTACCTATCAGTCACAATGTCGGATGATCCTGCATAAGACATCTTACTCGACATATCTCTTTAGTTGAAGTGAATAGAACATCTTGTTCAACATGTTCCCAGAAGTTAGTTTTATCAAACATAATGCCAACCATATAAAATAGAGAATCAACATAAATGTTAGAAATATCTTCCACATATCCTTTATATATTTTTTCTTGAAGCGAGACTTTTCCTTCTTTGTCTTTAACACACTTTAGTTGATCCAAATCTTTTATTTCTCTTTCCTTAGCAAGCCTATATAGAGATTTTTCTCCCTTCTTAGTTTCTAAATATTGGTATAATCCGTCAAAAGCCTGGGTTCATTCTTCTCTCACCGCCTTCTCGGTTTCGTATACTTTTCCCAAGTTTCGACGTTTTTACACCTAGACCATTATTTTTAACAATTCTTTTTTACTCTAACTTTAGTCTAACCACTTTCATTCCAACACCATGATTCTTTACTCTTAGGTCCAAAACTTTTTTGATTTTCCAAACACCACTTTAACTACTTTTCTAATTTTTTGGGTCATCTTATTCTACATATCATTTGCACTCTATTATGGTTGTCCAAACTCTCCCTCCAAGATCTTGTGTTGAAAACATCTTTGTTTTTCACCCTTCCAATGCCACCACTTGATATGCGACGCTTCCATGTGACTTCTTCTCTTTGCTCTCCTCTTAATTTTTACATTCATAATCAATACTTTATGTTGGGTAGTCAGTATCTCTCCCGAAACAACTTTCACTCCAAATAACTATTCCTATTTGACTTCCTACTAAACAATAAATCTGAAAACACATCACCCCACTCTTATATGAGATAAAATGCTCATCTCTTTTTTCTAAATTAGATATAAACATTAGTAAAATCAAAAGTCGACGGAAATTTCAAGATGGATTTATCCTCCATATTTACCTACTTGAGGCCATACCCCCGTGCATGCTCTTAAAACCTCTTGTTGCGCTCCTTATATGTCTATTTAAACCCCATTATAGAAAAAGTTTCTTTAATTGGGTATATCCTAAAGTAAGCCAAAATCTTCTCAAATTTTTACCTTAAAGTATTCTACGAACCAGACCTAAGATGCGTAAGCACTAATAACATAAAATGTGCCTTGTTCCACTATAAATTTCAAGGCTATGATTCGAACTCCTATTTTTTTTACCTCCACAACATCCTTATTCCATTCTTTATCCACAATAATCTCCACCTCATTTTCGATCTAACTTTTTCAAAGTATAAAAGCTTAAATTCGCAGTTGTCTAATTCTTTCACCTGTCCACTTAGTTTTTTATAGGCACATAAAATTGATCTTACTCATAATCATAATGTCCACTATTTTCATAAAATTTTAAGTAAGTGTGCATATATTTCATGATTCAAAACGAATCATTCTCTCTTGAGTTAACTTATTTTATGTAAATAAACATACAAGATAAATTTATTAATTAAAAACTATTTTCATAGTCCGCTAACACAAAATACAATAGATAAATTTATTAATTAAAATTTCTATAAGTAAATATATATTTTTTAAAAAACAAAAAAGAATATACTTCAAAACTAAAAAGAATATACGAATTGAAATTGGTAAACATATCAATATATATTTCATTCTAAGAAATAGGAAAAATATTGATTTATTTCTTTAAAAATTCTTATAATAAACATCTAAATTCTTAAGGTAATGTTTGGATTGATGAAACACGATAGAGTGAAGCAGAATGAAATAGAAATATTATGTTATATTGTTTGAATTAGTAAAAAGATGATGGAATAAAGCGGGACATGATAAAATGTATTTCATCCTATTACATTCAATTTTTCATTTTTTATTCTATTCAATTTGGAGTGTATGAAATAAAACAAAACATTTTAAATAAAGTAACCAAACAATAAAGTGAAATTTATATTTTATTCCCACGCAGCCATATTCTATTATCCGTTCCGTTGTGTTACATCAATCCATCCAAACATTGCCTAACAATAAAATCACATCTTTCATATTTATCATCAAATATATGACCATATATTTTTTTATCAACATCAATAAAAACACCAAAAAAAATTATAAAAATAATTACAATATGAATTTAAATATAAGTAAATAGTTGAATTGATTCTCATAATATACGGTATAGATATGAAATGAATGAAAAGCCCACATCACATCATTCACAAACAACTTATGGCGTCGCACGTGTTAATGCCCAACTTAAACCAAAGAGGAAATTCACACAAACAAATAAATCAAATCAAATCAAAACCAAAATCGAATATTATTATTAGTATTTTCCAATATCATCAACAACAACTAATAACGTTGTTTCTTCGTTCCTCTTTCTCTTCTTCATTCTTCTTCCAACATTCTTATAACACACAAAACACTAATTTCACTCACAACATTCTAGAATTCTTCTAAAACCTAACACTCTCCAATTCTTCCTTTTCCCACCTCCACCATACCTAGGGTTTCGATTTCGTCAAGGTAAAATCAAACTCCACTCTTTCTCTACCTCTATTTTATTTTCACTTTTCTGATTTACGTTTCTCTTACACATCTTTGCGTTTTCATTGTGATTTTTTTGTTGATTAATAACTTCATTCCTTTTTACATTTCGATACAACAATGATTTTTTTTTGTTTTTTTAGGGTTTCTGTTATCTTCTATTATACATCAAATTTAGGGTTTTGTAATTGGTAATATTTCCCCCCTTTTGCATATGTTACTTTTGGTTGAAAATTAAGATTGCTATTAGGTTGTGCTTTTTTAGTTTTGAATTTGTTCTTAATCATGATTTGTTTGTTAGGTTTAATTTGAGTTAAATTATTGCAATTTTGTTTGGGATTATGGTTTTGAATTTGATTCTGATTTGGCTGTTGTGATATTGATTCAGTGATCTTGATTGGAAAGTTGCCACCTTTTCATTATTTTATTGTGACTTGATACCTGCTCTTGAAGTGATTGTTAATCTTATTGCTGAAAGATTTAGGTTAAGGTTTAGTTTTTTTTCATCTGAAGATTTGGTTATCTTTGTCACTCGTCAACATTGGACTTGATTTTTCCAATGTTGTTTAATATTGGGTAGTTTGTGTTTGCTAGCTCATAGGTTGAACCGATACTGAAAACAATTATAGATTGATCTTCCAAACTTGTGCTCATTAATTCCACCCTTATCTTATTAATCTAAATCTGTTTGAAAAACTATAAAATGGAATAAAAATAAGTTATAATAAAACAGAGAATCCTGGGATGGGAGTAGAATTCTACATTCAATTGAAATAAATGTCATTAATGTTAATTAGAACTAAGATAAGATTCTGCAGTTGGGATGATTTATAATCAATCTTATCATTATAGATATCAAAATGCTTCTCTGCTGTCACTGCAAAAGGCTGATTTTGAGAATTTTTGTGTGTAGAATTATATAGTTTTGAATTAGAAGTGACCACTTGCTTACATTTTATCTTCTGAAAACTCATTTTCTCTTTATAAGGTATAACTAATTTACGATATGACAGGTTGTCAGTGAGCACCCTTACAATTTAGAGCAAAATTTATAGAAAACTATAGTATATAATGTGCCAGAGATTCTTATGTTAGTAAATGATTTTCATGAGTGAATCTGCAAGTATTTGTAGTTGACAATTTCTTTTAAGGCATTGATCATGTAGGCTTACAGACTAGGTTCCAGGGGCAAGTATTTGTTTGGTATTTCAATATGCTATAGGATGGTAGTAATTTGTTAGGTCTGGATATTGAAATGCTTTTCTTATTTTTATCTTGTTTTGTGGCCATTATCCCTCACTTTGAATCTTTTTCTGTCTCTTGTTTCTGTTATATTCTACTAGACTTTAATTGAGGACCTTCTGTAGTTTTAGCTGTTGTTTACCCTTTGTTATTTACTACTTTATGTTATTTCTGGTGTCTTTAGACTATCATCAATGCTATCTGTACTTGTTCTTAGTGTTGTCGATGGAAGAGAGCCAAAATCCTGCCATACCCGCCGCTTTGCGGCACTGCTATTGCTTTATGGCAGAAAAACCTGCAATATCAGTTGATATTTATCATTGTGGCGAGCCCTAAAACTGCCATGTATATCCACCATAGTGCCACCATGGCGGATATGGGACAACACTGGTCTTTTGCAAAAAGTAGAGTGATAAAAAATCCCAGTGTATATATTCTTTATATGATATTTTTCACTTAAATCCCAAAATATTATTGATGCAGGAAAAAGTTCTCCGGTGTGACAAAAGGGCAGCTTCACACATTGAGAAAGCTTATGTGACACAATATGACTCTCGAAGATTTCTTTACCTTGACTGAGATGAAAGATGGTCTCACAGCGCCTTCTCGAGTGCAGGAGTTGATCTCTATTATGAAGAAGGATCAAGACAGTATTGTGAAAAACACTGGTGATGCAATGAGACAGTGGGCTTCTGTTGCAAGCACTATTGCTGCTACAGAGAGTAAAGACTGCCTTGACCTTTTTATTCAATTAGATGGACTATGGTTCATCAATAGATGGTTAAATGATGCTCAAAAAGTTGGCGCTGATACAAATGATGTCTTCATTGAAGAGTCAGTTACTGCAATGTTAGGAGCAGTTGAAAAGCTATATCTAGACAGCGGAAAGACAATTTCATCAGAAATTTGGGCCACTGCAAGTAACCTGCTTGTTCATCAGAGCTCTAAGATTCAAGATAGAGCAAGATTATTATTTGACAAGTGGAAAGGAGTGGGAAATGGAGATGCTGAATCTCATGATATGGATACTGGTCAAAGAAACCATGTGAGTGATAAGAATATCAAGGAGGAAGGTCAGTTGACTTCAGTGAACGGGGCTAGTAATGAGAATGACCATGTCTCGCGACTTGAAGAGGGTGAGAAGTCTATATTGAGAAGCTCGGATACTCAGGTAGCAGATAAGGTTGCTAGTGTACAGAAAGAGAGTTCAGACAGTGCACACCGATCCTCTGTAAGTTTGGATTGTGAAGATATCAAAGAGAGATCTAACCATCTTGCTACTGTTCAAGAAAATGCTCCCATAAGTGAAGGTGAGTTGACATCAGCTGGGATCTCTAACATACCTGTACTGAAACAAGGAGGTTTCAGAGAACAACCGGATGATTTACAGTTAAGTGACTTATCCATGAAGGAGAAGCAAGAGCTCAATGATAATGGCCCTCCAGAAAAATTAGGAGCACCAATAAATCCAACGCCCGAGCCTGTTTCTGTTGGCGCCATCGAAGCACCAGTTAAGCCTGTGCCTGCATCAATAAGTCCTGAATCTTCTTTAGAACGCAGTGCTAAAAACAATGAAGAGGGAATGTGTGATGGAGTAATAGTTCCTTGTATCATGAGAACACCTGCCTCTGATAGAATGAATGTGGTGGATGATGCCAGACCCACAAATTCTAGCAATACACAGCCATCCAAAGCGTCAGTAAAGGAAGAAAGCAAGAGCCAAGTTTCTAGTCAAGGTGAAGACATCTCAAACAGTGCTGATTCGTTTAAGCAAAGAAAAGATCCCACTAGCCCCAACCTTATTGACAAGAGTTCTGACATGGAAGTTGATAGAGAATATGCTAGAACTGTAAAGGAAGACGAGGTCCAAGTTTCTGATCAAGATGATGATACCTCAAATAGTTCTGGTTCCTCAAAACAGAGCAAAGGTTCCAGAAGCCCTAACACTGTTAACAAGAATTCTGAACTTGAACTTGATTATGGTATTGTTGATGCTTTACAAGTCGCTCGACAGGTTGCTCAGGAAATCGAAAGAGAAGTCAATGATGCTTCTTCAGAGAAAATCTCAGAAGCTGGCAGCCCAGATTCTACTGCCAAAGATGTTGACCTTGCTTGTGCCTTACCCGAGGAGGTGTCATCCAGACAAAGCAACTCTGCTGAAGCATGTCCTGAGGAGAAGCGTATGAGTATTTCAGATGATATCATGGTTGAGCCAGAATGCCTCCCTGACTTGGAGTCCTCGCAGTTGACTGAGGCAGCTCAAGATCCAGGAGGTAATTCAGAGAAAAGCCTTTGCACCTTTGATCTTAATGAAGAATATGGTTCTGATGATATGAATGTTTCTGCAAATACCATATCTGCAACACCAATACCTGTTGTCTCTGCTTCAAAACCTGCACAGACTTCAGTATTGCCAACAGCCCCTTTACAGTTTGAAGGAACACTTGGTTGGAAAGGGTCGGCTGCCACCAGTGCCTTTCGTCCTGCATCACCTCGTAAAAATTCTGATAATCAGAAGAATGTTTCTGCTGGTGGGAACTCTGATATTTCCAAACAGAGGCATGCTTTTCTTGATTTTGATTTGAATGAGGCTGGGGGTGAAGAAGAATTAGTAAAACAAATTGGCGAATCTTCAGGCCTGCCTTCTGGGCAATCATCAGTGGAACATAGCCCTAAAAGATTTAAGAGGTTTGAACTAGATTTGAACAGTGCCGGTGATGATGGTGATGCCCAACCTTCAGATCAGAGGATGGAGGGGCAGCTCTTTTTCGGAAGAAACGGTTATTGGAGCCCATCACCTGCATCATCATCGTCGTCAATGCAGCCTTCAATTCGAAACATTGATTTGAATGATAGACCATACTTTCAAACTGATTTGGTGGACCAAGGGCCTACAAAATCTTCTTCAAGTATTGAAGCATATGGACTTTCCAAATCAGATGTCCCTGCAATATCTATAATGGGTGCCAAGGTGGAAGTTGGTAGAAGAGAACATGTTCCTCAATTTTGGTCTTTGTCAAATGGCAAGGCTGTTGAGCCGGCAATAGATCTTACGATGATGCCAGGAGCAGCTGGAGTTTCAGGAATGGGCCCTGCAGTATCCTACAATCATTCATCTTTTCTGGGATACAACGGACTGACATCAATGCCCCCTCTGTCTTATTCGTCAGCCGGGTATGGTTCAGGTGGCACAATTCCATACATGGTGGACTCAAGAGGAGCTCCGGTTGTGCCTCAAGTTGGGGGATCTTCCTCAACCGTCCTGTCATCATACTCTCAGCCCCCATATATCATGAGTATGAACGGTACACAGCTTGGTCTAAATGGTGTTGGACCTTCCCGTCCCAACTTCGATCTTAACTCTGGCTTCTTGATCGATGGCGGGAATAGAGAAGCATTAGCTGCAAGGCCGTTTTTCTTTCCGGGTCAGAGCAGACCTATGGAGGATAGGACCCTTCAACAGTCCTCAAGTTCAGGGGTTGGTGGGAAAAGAAAAGAGCCAGATGGTAGCTGCTGGGAAACCTATCCGTTCGGCTACAAACATCAGCAACCACCGTGGAAGTAGGTTCTAAATATATGTTTTTGTCTCTTCTGATCTGTTCATAGCTATAGCCTATCAATTGAAGTTTATATTATAGCCAATCCATTGAAATCCCTTGTTAAGAAAAGAACAAGAACCAATAAAAAGGTGGAGGGTGATGGATATTATATGATTCATATATTTATTGGCAAAGGAAAAAAAATCTAGGCTTTATTTCTGTTTCTTTTTTCTTCTTTTCTTTTCCTGCATTTTCATAGAAAACCAGCACAGGCATAGAAAGCTTGTCATATGTAGCTGTAATTTGTGTTTCATGTCAAAGAAATTATAGGCACAGTATCATGTTTATCACCATCAGTGGTACTTGAGTACATGGCCACAAATTTAGTTGATTTTAGTGAGTTTTCATTATCAAAGCAATAACCTGTAAAGAGAAAGCTTTTTGTTCAAAACTTTTCTTATATAAATTACAACCTAACTTGGGACAAATTGTTCTGGACAATTCATGATCTTTGAGTATGCTTTGGTTTCATGTCGAATGAATTATTGCTACCCCTGGTTTCCCTTGTGTGTATAACTAAATGTTTTTTTTTTTCTTTGGCATAAGTTTTTGGACTATGGTGTTATTTAGCTATCAGATTAATTGATGCAATGTAGAAGCATTTTTTATTTTAACTAAACTATGATAGCAATTTTTTTATTAAAAAAAAAGACTACATAAAATTTTGGTCAATCAACTAAACTTAGAATTGGTCTCATAGTCAGTTTAAAGGGTCAAAGTTGTGTGGAATCAGTGTCAAAAACTCTGATTACGATTAGTTTCAAACTACGAAGAGTCTCATAGTGATTTGAAGAAAAACATAAGTAGTTTTATCATAAATTTAAAATAAATAATTAGAATTGCCATACATTGGAATGGTGTAAAATAGAATTCAAAAACTCCTTTCCAATGTTTTAAATTTCGGATTTCTCCTAAACCCTTTCAACTTCTAAAAATACTCTTGCCTATTTGTATAATTTCAGTTAAAAAATAATTAAATGTGTTAACTTCCGGATACTATTACAAAATTGCAAGTAAATTCACATGAAATATAAAAATTTAAAGTATTCTTACGGAATAAAAATTGGTAGAAAATATTATAACATTTAAAAATATTATAACAGCTTTTTTTATTGTACCTGCAGATTTTCAATTTTAACGGAAATGGACATTTTTTAATTTTTATTATGTGAGATTAAGAATTGATTCAATTTGAAATTCAATGTGAGATTATCACGATTTTTTTTCTCAAACTCAACTCGATCAAAATTTATGAGCAATTCAGTTTAGCTCGATAACTCGAACTCGGCCCAATTAACATTTTTTTATAAAAGAAAAAGTCTCAAAAGTCTCGTGTTTTATGTTTGTTAGTGAACTCTATAGGTAGAAGAAGAAGAAAACATAAAATAAAATTGAGTAATAATATGACAATTAAAATAATTTTATTTATGTTTATAATATTCATAAGAATGATAGATAATATTTCCAACTTTATATAAAACAAATTCATCTCGAAATAATATTTATAGTTTAAGATATTATCACAAAAGTAAGTAATACGAACAAATAATGCAATATTATATCTTTAAGCATATAACATATATTTTACTATGTTAGATGTTGAATTTAAATTTTATATAAACAATAGAGTTTTAGGTATTTTTATCATCTTTTAAATAATATAAAATATATACTTTGGACAAGTATAGCTTAAAAGATGTGATATTTTATTTGAAAATTATTCAAAATAGTATGGTATTCGCTTATGAATAAGAAATATTTAATTAAAATTTGTTGGGAATATTTTTTTGAATAGTTCTGTTATGGAACTAGAATGTTCAATGCAACGGTGAAATATATTTTCATGGTGAAGCAAGTTTTCGGTGTGAAAGAGAGTGGACAGACCTGCAAAGTTAGTACTCCAACGCCTAAGTGAAAAAATTAAATTAATGTGAGAGTGAGAATAAATTTGAGTATATGAAATTTTGCGCTTTTCTCCTTATACAGTGAGAGCGGTTAAAATCGTGTGTATGAGGTAAGGCACATTGTGTGGGTAGTTGTTAGATCTAATCAGATGGTGATAGACATGTTTGGAGGGCAGAATTGCCCGTTCCTAGATGAATGAGAGATCAATTGTTTCACGCGATTTACCACTTGGTGGTGCTTGTTGGCCTTTTGCTTTGGCCTTGCGAACGATCCAAAATAGTTTCCCCAAAGCCTTGGGCTATGTTTTGGAGGGAAATGGTATGTCGTGTACGCCCTAGCTTGAATGCTTGACCCGAGTAGGTGAAGAGCTTTGATGAGACTTCATTATCATTGGGAACAATCATATTAAATGTCTTCCTTAAAATCAGTAATATTTTGTTTGAAGTCTATGACGCGTGTCTCTACGCTGGTCAGTAATGATGCTTCCTCTACCTCAGGGTACTCTAGTTATTTGAATTGTCTTAAATCAAATCTTGACTAGTGCGCGTCAGTAAAGCCTGTACCTTTTTTCTTGCTTTAGCTTTCTTTTGTGTTAGGTTTTTAGATAGTATCTTCCTAATATATCTAATGTTCGAAATTTTGTTATTGGAATTTTATAATGGACTGTTGAAACTTTAATGTTGCATGTGTATTACCCTATTTCTTCATATTTTCCTTTTATATGTTGACAATATTCTTTGGAATGGAGATTCGACCTATTATGCTTCATAAGGAAAAGGGGTGACTCTTCCTCGGTGTGGGTGAATTAGAAGACGTTGGACACCACCTCTACTTTCGTCTCTAAAGGTGGTTTGGATCAAGCTTTGACCTCGGTGGGGCCTCCGCTTGTCTGAGGAGTATTTGTTCTTGAGGAAGATAAGAGTGTGTACACTAAGTATGACATACGCGTCATTCTTCTTCATGAGTGTGAGTTTTCTTTCATTGGTATTCTAATACTGGTGCGAATATAAGAATAGTGTGCCAACTCTGATGCTCCTTTTCCACCTTTTTAAAACTCAATATGGCTTAGCTTGTTCTTAAAAGGGTGTGTACTTTATATCTCTTTGACAATACACCTAAATGTTCAATTGTTTATTTGAATAAAGTGAAACACTTCAAGGATCAAATTTTATTGGTCACCTCTATCTACGAAGAAGCTCACATAAAATATGTTCCATAAACCCCTGGAATTTCTTACCAATGCTTGTACATATTATCTAAGTTTTAGTGCTAAAGCCAATTATTGTCAGAGTTTAGGTCTTATGTTTACAAGAAGAAATTTTCTTGAAGACGAAGCTGGTGTACTTTTCGAGGATCTAGGTTATGCCAGCAACGTCATGCCTCTTGATGTGACAGCAAAGAAGCAACTAAAGTGATTCATAGAGAAGCGCTTGGTGTTGGAGGTTGGCTCAAAGATGTTAGGAAGGTTAGTTTTGGTAAGTGAGTTAGAGATTATTCTCTTTATCGACTATTGTTTGTGATTCCTTCTGCAACATGTATGTTCTTGTCCTGCAAATAAGATGAAATGTGAGACACCAGTGTAGCAAATGAGGACGACTCCCCGTGTTATCCCTCTTCTATTAGGTGCTACCAATATTCCGATCGCTGGGGGGTTCCAACAGCGAGGGTCCTTACTAGTTTGGTTACCCAAGACATGCCTACTCGAGCGTTGGTGGAAGTATGTGTGAAGACAATCTTTCTACAATTTGGTTTTGATGAAGACAAGATTTCAATTGCAAAAGGAATGGATCAATTCATATGAAAGCATAAAGATTCAAGTATTTCAAAAGAGTTTAAACTTCATTGATCAAAGATATTAAGGTATATAATATACAACTCTCTTAATGCATAAACAAGTGTTCTCAAACATTCATACATGTTCCATAATATTTGCAAGTCATTAGAAAAGCATTCAAATCATTAAAAATAAGTTTTTGGCATTTTTTACATGTGGGAACCGAGTTCCATATTGGAGGAACCGGTTCCCAGATCCCACTGCCCAGCATATTTGCGCATCACCATGTCCAGGAACCGAGTTCCACATTCTGGGAACCGGTTCCCCAGTTCATTTTTTCAAATTTTTATAACGTTGGATATAGGGAACCCGGGTTCTGTTTTAAGGGAACCGGTTCCCACGTGAATTTTTTTGAAAATTCAGAATTCTTTTCTTTCTTCAAAAGGTACCTCTTCATCTTTTATCCTTGCATCCTTCCATACAAAATAACCATTTGTAAAGGTGTCTTAGAGGCTATATATTTCAGATTTTTATATTTTATTCTTCACCTCTTTCATTCAAATAATTCAAAAAATTCAAGTGTCCATATCTTTCACAAAAATCATCAAGTGTCCATACTTCATTTTTATTTGAAACTTTGTTCATACAACTTTCACTCAAATACCAAAGTTTCATATCATACATCCTTTGAACACTTGTTTATCATTAAAAGGAATTATATGCTTGAAAGGGAAGATCAATCCAAGATTGATATATTATTCATCTTCATAAATTCTTGTATCATTCAAAAAATTATTTCTTCCTTACTATCCAGGATTGTTGGAAGTAAGTGTTGTGTTTGAAGAGGATTGTTCTTCATTCACATTAGTGTTGTTTTGATCTTAAAGGTGTTAAGAACCTTTGATCACCCTATAGGTTAGATAGTAGGCATAAGCTTGTACAATAATTCTAACTATAGTGAAATCTCTTTCGTGTTTGAAAGGGGACTGGAGTACTCTCGACTTGTGAGGGGAACCAGTATATATCGTTGTGTTCTTTATCTTTTTGCATTTACCGCTTTCATCACCATTACCAAGATAAAGATACAAACCATCAAAAGCCTTCAAACACTTAACAAAAAAAAGTTAGTAAAACATTCTCATAAAACCGATTATTTTTAAAAAACCTAATTCACCCCCCCCTCTTAGGCGCACTCTTATACTTACATTTGGCATCAGAGCAAGTTATAGGTAACTTGTTCCTAAAGATCCAGAATGGCTTCCGCAAATCAAAGACCGGTTTTCAAAGATGGTGGTTCTAACAACAAGCCTCCATTGTTTTGTGGTGAATATTTTGACTTTTGGAAAATCCAAATGAAGGCTCATCTAGAAGCACAAGGAGAAGAAGTTTGGGAGGCTGTCCAACAAGGTCCTCATGTTCCTATAACGGTCGTCAATGGTGTTGGATCGGAGAAACCTAAAGCGTCATGGGATGATAATGATAGAAAAAGGGTTCTTGCTGACAAAAAGGCGATCAGTCTTCTTCATGGTGCTCTTAGTATGGATGAATTCTTCCGAGTATCAACATGTACAACATCAAAGGAAATTTGGGATACTCTTGTAGAAACTCATGAAGGTACCGCTGAAGTTAAAAGATCAAGGTTGAATACTTTAAGCCAAGAGTACGAACTGTTTAGAATGAAGCCCGGAGAAACTATTCTCGATTTGCAAAAACGATTCGTACATTTGACAAATCACTTGAAGGCACTTGGTAAGACTCTTACTACCGAAGAACTTAATCTTAAAGTGCTCAGATCTTTGACAAGGGAGTGGCAACCAAAAGTAACGGCGATATCCGAAAAGAAGAATTTATCAAAACTTACTTCCGCAACACTATTTGGAAAACTTCAAGAATATGAGACAGAACTTGGAAGATTGGAAAAGCATGAGAACTTAGAGAAGAAATCCAAAGGCATTGCATTAAAAGTAGATTCAAAGGAAAGAAAAATGAAAGATACATCGGATGAAGATGAAAACTTCATGCTTCTTGTAAAAAGGTTAGGCAAATTTTTTGGTAATAAAAATAATATTGATAATGCTAACTTTGTCAAAAGGAAGAAATTCTCAAAGCATAAGGACAAAGAAGCATCCACTTCATCACAAGAAGTAACATGCTATGAATGTGGGAAACAAGGACACATAAAGCCGGAGTGTCCAAAACTTTCTAAGAATAATGGATTCAAAGGCAAGAAAGAATTCAAAAAGAAAAGGGCCTACATAGCATGGGAAGATAATGAAGTAAGTTCCTCATCGGACTCCGATAGTGACGAAAGTGCAAACCTAGCACTAATGGCATCACACCACTCTGACGATGAAGAAGGCGAGGTTAGTTATGATGATTCTCTTTTTAATAATGGTGCACAAGGTGCAATAAATGAATTGTTAAATGAATGTAAAATTCTCTATAAAACTATCTCATCTCAAAAGAAGATAATATCATCTTTAGAAGAGAAGGTTAAGATAATTGAAGAAGAACATAAAAATGACAAAGAAAAAATGATTAGTATTCAAGAAGATAATGTTGCATGCAAAAATTGTGAATCACTTTCCTTCCAAATTGTCCAATTAAAACGTGTTTTAGAAAGATATGAAAAAGGGCAAATTGGATTGGAAAATGTTATTAGCACACAAAGATACTCCAATGATAAGAGCGGACTTGGTTTCTCTAAATTTGATAAACCAACATCCAACAAGACTATCTTTGTCAAGGCTAGTAACCAACCAATTCAAGAGAAAGTGATCAAGCCTAAAGTAATGCAACATTATCCTAAAAGGAAGAACTTTGTTCAAAAGAAATCTTATCCTCCTAGATATAGAAGTAACTTTGAACCTACTTGTTTTTATTGTGGTATTATTGGTCACACACCCAATGCTTGTTATGTAAGGAACTTTAGTGTTCCTAGTGGACATTATGTATGGGTGAAGAAAGGAACTAACTATGATGGACCCAAAGCCATTTGGGTACCTAACAAAACTTAATTTGTTTTGTAGGTTTGCTTGAAAACCACTTCAAACCTATGGTATCTAGATAGTGGTTGTTCAAAGCATATGACGGGTGACCTAAACCAATTTTCAGATCTAAAGTTAAAGGCCAAGGGTTTTGTCACTTATGGAGACAACAATAAGGGAAGAATTCTTGGCAAAGGCAAAGTTGGTGCACCACCTTTCACATCAATTGAAGATGTTCTTTATGTTGAAGGACTAAAGCATAATCTTCTAAGCATTAGCCAACTTTGTGACAAAGGCTTCAAGATCAAATTCACTAAGAAAGAATGCTTGATCATCGATGAAGTCACCAATGAGGTAAAACTCAAAGGTACAAGAATTAATAACATTTTTATGATTTCTTTAAATGATTTATCTTTGAAAGTAAAATGTCTTTTGGTAAACAATAATGAATCATGGTTATGGCATAAAAGAGCAGCCCATATTCATATGGATCATTTAAATAAGTTAACCAAACATGATCTTGTTATTGGCTTACCTAAGATAAAGTTTGTCAAAGATAAACTATGTGATGCATGTCAAAAGGGAAAGCAAACCAAATCATCTTTCAAACCAAAGAATGTGGTAACTACAACAAGACCACTTCAATTGTTGCATATGGATCTATTTGGTCCATCAAGGACAAGAAGCTTCGGAGGTAATGTATACGCTTTAGTTATTGTTGATGATTATTCTAGATATTCTTGGACTTTGTTTCTTGTACAGAAAAGTGATGCTTTTAGAGCCTTTAAGAAGTATGCAAAACAAATCCAAAATGAAAAAACATTAAAGATTGTATCCATAAGAAGTGATCATGGTGGAGAGTTTCAAAATGCATCGTTTGAAGAATTTTGTGAAGAACATGGTATCTCTCATAATTTTTCAGCACCAAGAACTCCACAACAAAATGGAGTAGTTGAAAGGAAAAATAGGTTTCTAGTGGAACTTGCAAGAACAATGCTTAGTGATGCAAATCTTCCTAAATATTTTTGGGCGGATGCGGTTAGTACGGCATGTTATGTTGGAAATCGAATAATCATTAGACCTATCTTAAAGAAGACTCCATATGAACTCTTCAAAGGAAGAAAGCCAAACATTGCTCATTTTCACATTTTTGGATGCAAGTGCTTTGTTCTAAACAATGACAAAGACAATCTTGGTAAGTTTGATGAGAAATCCGACGAAGGTATATTTCTTGGTTATTCTCTTTCTAGTAAAGCATATAGAATTTATAATAAAAGAACCTTAACTATTGAAGAATCCATGCATGTATCTTTTGATGAGACTAACACTTCCAAAGAGGAAGAAGTTGTTTGTGATGATGATGATCCTTTAGATTTACCCCCGGAAGAACCGTCAAATGATACAATTGTGAAGGCACCGGAAGAACTTTCAAATGATATAATTGAGAAGGCACCGGAAGTACAACAAGAAAGTGTTCAACAAGAAAGTGTACAACAAGAATCAAACACCAATGATCTACCAAAAGAATGGAGAACTCATAGAGATCATCCTATTGATAAAGTTATTGGTGATATTAGTCAAGGAGTTGCAACAAGATTAAATCTCAAAGATGCTTGCTTACACATGGCTTTTGTTTCTCAAATTGAACCTTCCAAAGTTGATGAAGCCTTAGGAGATGATCAATGGATAAATGCAATGCAAGAAGAATTAAATCAATTCGAGAGAAATCAAGTTTGGGAACTTGTTCCTAGACCAAGTAACAAACACATCATAGGTACTCGATGGGTGTTTAAGAACAAACTTGATGAGAATGGTATAATTGTTCGAAACAAAGCAAGATTGGTGGCCCAAGGTTACAATCAAGAAGAAGGAATCGACTTTGAAGAAACATTTGCTCCGGTTGCAAGGTTAGAAGCTATTCGTCTTTTACTTGCTTATGCATGTTCATTAAATTTTCAGCTTTATCAAATGGACGTCAAGAGCGCATTCTTGAATGGCTACATCAATGAAGAAGTCTATGTCAAACAACCCCCGGGATTTGAAGACTTCAAGAATCCTTCACATGTCTTTAAGTTGAGAAAGGCTCTTTATGGATTAAAGCAAGCACCTAGAGCATGGTATGATAGACTTAGCAATTTTTTGTGTGAAAAGGGTTTCGAAAAGGGTAAGGTTGATAAAACTTTGTTCATTAAGAAAATCAAGAGTAACACTTTATTGGTTCAAGTCTATGTTGATGATATCATTTTTGGATCGACTAACAAAGAAATGTGTGAGGAATTCTCATTGATGATGCAAGGAGAATTCGAGATGTCTATGATGGGAAAGATGAATTACTTTCTTGGACTACAAATTAAGCAACTCAAAGATGGAATCTTTATCAATCAATCCAAATATTGTAAAGAACTATTGAAGAAGTTTGATATGGATAATTGCAAAGCAATGAATACTCCAATGGGCTCCGGTACATATGTTGATCAAGATGAATCCGGTACTCCAATTGATATTACCAAATATCGAGGTATGATTGGTTCTTTATTATATTTGACGGCAAGCCGTCCTGACATAATGTTTAGTGTTTGCCTTTGTGCTCGCTTTCAAGCAAATCCAAAGGAATCACATCTTATGGCGGTTAAAAGGATCATGAAGTATCTCAAAGGAACGACCAACGTTGGCCTATGGTATCCTAAAGGTAGTATTTGCAATTTAATTGGTTATTCTGACGCGGATTATGCAGGCTGTAAAACTGATCGTAAAAGCACAAGTGGTACCTGTCACATTCTTGGAAATGCATTAGTATCATGGGCTTGTAAAAAGCAAGCATGTGTTGCTCTTAGCACAGCCGAAGCAGAATACATAGCAGCGGGTAGTTGTTGTGCACAAATTCTTTGGCTTAAGCAACAACTTCGTGACTACGGACTTGATCTCGGATGCATTCCTCTTCGATGCGACAACACAAGTGCAATTAATATTACAAAAAATCCGGTCATGCATTCTAGAACCAAACACATAGACATTCGACATCATTTTCTCCGAGACCATGTCCTTCAAGGAGATGTCGAAGTAACATTTGTGGATACTCATAACCAACTTGCGGATATCTTCACCAAACCACTCGCAAAAGAACCTTTTTACAAAATTCGGCGAGAACTTGGAATTTTAGATGAAAAAGATATATGATTCTTCATTTGGTAAAAATAAAGGTACACATATGATTAATACTTTTATTTATATATATATATATATATACTAGCAATAATGTCTATGGTTTTCTATGTGTTAAATGCTTCTTTCTATGCATTTTTAGCCTTTTTTGGTTAAGGAACCCGGGTTCCCAAAAGTGGGAACCGGTTCCTAGGTTCGTCTGCCAATTTTTTAGTCCTTTTTAGGGTCTGGAACCCGGGTTCCCAAAAGGGGGAACCGGTTCCTGCGCAGCAACATCTTTTTTATTTCAATTTTGTTTTATTCAAACATGTGATTATTTTTTGTTTCTTCTTATATGATATATTATTCAAACATGTGATTCTTTCTCTCCTTTCTATATGTCATAACTCTACTTTTATGTTCCCTTCTCTTTTCTCTATGTGTCATAACTTGTCCCATTTTGAATTTATGTCATTATATCTCATAACTCATTCTCATTCACTCCATTCAACCTAACTTTAACCTACTATTATTTCACATTCAAACTCATTCAAACTCATTCATCTCACTCTTGACTACACCACTCATCTTCTTCAATCTTCCTCCACTACCATTAAAACTCCACTAAATCAAGCCTTTCACTCCACCAAAATTAAAACCCACTCATCCAATCTCCTATATATACTCTCACATATCCAAAACTCATATCACAAAACTCTCCATACAATCAAATCCGAAAATCCCCTTCTCAAACCCTAAACTCTCAAAAAGCTTCATCCATGGCTTCTTCATCAAGAGCATCCAAGGGAAAGAAAAAGGCAAGGAATGATTTCGATGAACAACCTCTTCCAAAGAATCCAAAGCTCAACATTCGGAATAGGCCTCTCTTGATTTCAAAATATGGTAACCTTGAAACCTTTCCTTCTCATAGTTTTATATTTCCGGAAAAACTAAGATATCAAGGGGTTTATGATTTTGTGAGTGATTATGGCAAAATATATCCGGATTTGGTTAAGGAGTTCTATGATAATTTGACTATTGTGTTTGGTAATGATCTATCTAACCTAGAAGAAATTATGCTCACTTCTTCGGTTCGTAACAAAACTATTAGGATGGATGTTGCTTCTTTTGGTAATTGCTTAGGTCTCCCTACTACCGGCCAAGTTTTGGTTGCCGGTTATACACCCGAATGGGAAGGCTTTAGCAAAACTCAAAGCTTTTTAGATATGATCCGACCATCCCAAACCGCTTCCATAACACAACAAAACCCTCTATCCTCAAAGTTTAATATGTTTGGATCAAATTTTCCGGTAAATGAGAGAATGCTTCACTTCATTATTGCCTATGTTTTGCTCCCAAAACATTCTAATCACTCCCGTGTTAATGAGGTAGAAGTTCAAGTGCTTTATGGTGTCAAGAATAACATTCAAATCAATTGGGCTGTCACAATGTTGCTCCACATGCATAGGCTTCAACATTTGAGTGGTGGTTTACCTTATAGTAGACCCATTACACATATCATGAAAGCTGCCGGTGTGAACCTTAAAAATCAACCTTCTTTACCTATGTCTCCAAGGGAATGTGAGATTAATGACAAAACCGCTCTCAAGAATACCGGTATTGTCTTAGCCTTGGACGGAACTTTTGTTTACAAGGATGATGATGTTCCACCACCCATTCCGGAAGGAGGAGCTACTTTGGATATAGTCTTCAACAAATTGTGTTCTATTGAAACTACCATTGCAAATCACTATCAAGAACAACAAGCGGAGAATGCCTTTTTTCGCCAACAATTTGCTCAAATCCTCCAATACCATAACCAACCCAATCAAGAGGATAATGGTGGCCAAGGTCAAGATGATGAAGGAGTTGATGGAATGGATGATGAATGAGCATTGTGTGTCTAATTTGTTTCCTTTCAATTTATATGTATTTTCCGTTTAATGTCGTATTTCGTTTATGCATTTCTAGTTTGTACTATGGTTTAATTTCGATGTTATGTTTTATTAAGTTTAAATTTCTATATTGTAAGACTTATGGTGTGTTCTTTTAATCATTATTTCTATGTGTTAACTTTTATTTCTATTCTCATACATGATATTTTTTCTATCTTTCATCTTCTTTCCCATTCCTTTTTGCTAATGACAAAGGGGGAGAAGAATTATATATATACTATATATGTATACATGTATGTTTGTATGTTTCTCTAACAATTTGTAGCAAGCAAATCTTCAATAAACAATGGACTCAAACAAAGCATCAATTATCATATGCAAATCTTCAATAAAAGAATGGACTCAAGCAAAGCATCAATTATCATATTAAGGGGGAGCTTTGTTTTAGGGGGAGAAGATCCAAATGTTAAAGAAACATCACCATTCTACCAATTTCAAGTATTTTGTCATCATCAAAAAGGGGGAGAATGTGAAGACAATCTTTCTACAATTTGGTTTTGATGAAGACAAGATTTCAATTGCAAAAGGAATGGATCAATTCATATGAAAGCATAAAGATTCAAGTATTTCAAAAGAGTTTAAACTTCATTGATCAAAGATATTAAGGTATATAATATACAACTCTCTTAATGCATAAACAAGTGTTCTCAAACATTCATACATGTTCCATAATATTTGCAAGTCATTAGAAAAGCATTCAAATCATTAAAAATAAGTTTTTGGCATTTTTTACATGTGGGAACCGAGTTCCATATTGGAGGAACCGGTTCCCAGATCCCACTGCCCAGCATATTTGCGCATCACCATGTCCAGGAACCGAGTTCCACATTCTGGGAACCGGTTCCCCAGTTCATTTTTTCAAATTTTTATAACGTTGGATATAGGGAACCCGGGTTCTGTTTTAAGGGAACCGGTTCCCACGTGAATTTTTTTGAAAATTCAGAATTCTTTTCTTTCTTCAAAAGGTACCTCTTCATCTTTTATCCTTGCATCCTTCCATACAAAATAACCATTTGTAAAGGTGTCTTAGAGGCTATATATTTCAGATTTTTATATTTTATTCTTCACCTCTTTCATTCAAATAATTCAAAAAATTCAAGTGTCCATATCTTTCACAAAAATCATCAAGTGTCCATACTTCATTTTTATTTGAAACTTTGTTCATACAACTTTCACTCAAATACCAAAGTTTCATATCATACATCCTTTGAACACTTGTTTATCATTAAAAGGAATTATATGCTTGAAAGGGAAGATCAATCCAAGATTGATATATTATTCATCTTCATAAATTCTTGTATCATTCAAAAAATTATTTCTTCCTTACTATCCAGGATTGTTGGAAGTAAGTGTTGTGTTTGAAGAGGATTGTTCTTCATTCACATTAGTGTTGTTTTGATCTTAAAGGTGTTAAGAACCTTTGATCACCCTATAGGTTAGATAGTAGGCATAAGCTTGTACAATAATTCTAACTATAGTGAAATCTCTTTCGTGTTTGAAAGGGGACTGGAGTACTCTCGACTTGTGAGGGGAACCAGTATATATCGTTGTGTTCTTTATCTTTTTGCATTTACCGCTTTCATCACCATTACCAAGATAAAGATACAAACCATCAAAAGCCTTCAAACACTTAACAAAAAAAAGTTAGTAAAACATTCTCATAAAACCGATTATTTTTAAAAAACCTAATTCACCCCCCCCCCTCTTAGGCGCACTCTTATACTTACAGTATGAAATTTGTCTGACTAAGTTATGATGGAGAATGCTCCGGGCTCGTCACAGTTCGATGATGAAGGGAGTCTAAACCTTGGTCCAAATCTCGAATAAATTCACGCGGAGGGGTCACTCGATAAGCGTATCTGACCTCTAGCACAAGATTTAAAAAGTCCAAGTTCCATAGGGAATTTTGCGTCGGTTCTAACCGAGTTACCTCATACCCTGTTGGTCCACCCTATTATGTGGATGGTTAGTTTCAGTCTTCTATCACTGAAAAAGATTAATTTTATTTCTTTAGCAAATTCGAAGAAGCTTGTCAGGAGAAGTCATCAGACTTAGTTAATTATACATATTGGGCATTGGTCATGTGAGCCTTTGGTATTGACAAACGAGGATAAGAGTAATATGCATGCACAAGGAAGTACTCTAAGAACGTATCAATGCTCTTACTATTGAGCGAGACCAATAGTTGTAAGAGCTTTAAGGGGCATCTACCTTGATTTATGGAGTATAGGTCTTTATGGGGCTTTTTTAGTATCCCTACATGCTATTTGAAAAGGTGAAGTTTCTTATGCAAAAGGCGACAAAAAATAATGAAGCCTTGGTTTTTGCCCAAGAATTGCTATCTACGACACGAGCCTCTTTCGCTGAATCAAATCGAATGCTGGATTATTCCCGAAAAAAGGTAAAAGAGCTTGAGGCATCTTTGAAGGAGTCTCAGAAAGGTAGAGAGGGATGAAGACGACCTCTGTGAGGAATACATGGAGTCATTGGAGGAGTTACTATATTGCACAAGGATTTTTTAAAATTAGTTTATAGCAAGTGGAATATTTTTACCCCCTAGGGCCTATCTCACGAGAACAAGTCCGCCATGACTAAAGGATGGAAGACGAAAAACTAGACTCCTTAGAGGATTATCCGGATGTATGGTATTTTCCATTTTTTCTAGTTTGCTTGTACCCGGTGTTATCATCATCCAGATTTTGAATTCTAAACCAAATTGCAAATTTACTTGAAATTGTAGCATTTTGAAGGAAAATGGGTTGCTATCTCTTAAAAATAAGATAATATGATGAGAAGTGAATCAAATTATAGCCAACACTCAAGTTAACAATCTTGATCTTTCATTTCTTTACCTACTTCATCTGCAAAAATGATTCAAGAGTCCTTAAACTAACATTATTTATAAGAAGCTTTGTTACCAAGGCATTTCTTAAGGGGGTACATATCTAGGAAAACATGCAATCATAGAAAGGATCAAAGCACTCCTCAAAGCTGCTACGTATCCTTTTGCCTGATTCCACAGGGATAACCAATCAATCAGAAAGACTACCTACCTCGATATTAGCCATCATCATTACTACAATACTATTTAGAGTAGAATGAGCTCATAATATTTCATAGTCCATCCAACTATACTTGCTCGGATCAACCGGTTCCACTAGCTATATATTTTCTCCAGAGGTATCTCATCAGTCCAATAGATATCAAAGGGTTTGAGCCAATCAACACCCTTAGGTTGAGTATCACATTCCAAATGATCTTTAATCTCGATATCACTTGGATCCCGACCATAAATAATATGGCAAGTCTTGATGAAATTTGGAGCACTTCATCCCTGTTCAAAGCAACAACTTTTAACTCCGGCGTAATTAAAGCATGAAGGCTAAATCTTATGTAGTTACAAATAGAGCGGACACATAATTGATTGTGCGATCACCTCCAACATCGTCATCAGAAAGTAGAGTGTCGAAAGAAGATTCGTCAAAGGAAGTTTCTCAATCAAGAGAACCACTAGAAAACCTTTCTGACTCAGAATTTCCAGACACAATTATAATGATTAAATTTGAAGGATAGTTAACTGGATGATGTGAATATGAACTAGAAGATGTTTATGCTCTAACTAAAGGGAAATAATAAATACTCTAAAAATCATTAGAAAAACTTATGGGATGATCATTTATACGAGTCATGACAAAATAAATATTGAGTGCTAAAAAATAAGAAAGGTACCCAGAGAAAGTGGAATATGGTGGAAGAAAAATAGAAATTAATGGCAAAATGGAAAAGCTCTATTCTGAATAAGACGGCTCAAGAAAATTCTCATGAGAAGGAAGGAACTTGCTCTCACAAGGAAAACTGACTCCTAAAAGTGATGAAAAGTTCTTCCAAAAAGTTAAGAGACCTTTATATAGAGAAAAGGGCCAGATTAAAGGAATGCAAAAAAGTTGCAAATCCATGGCCAGATTTTGCCTTGAAACAAGTAAACTCAAGTTCACTCGAATCTCATAGAGAAAAATGTCATGCCCTGACTTGCAAGTCTAAAGTCATGCGCCCAAAAAACCGTCAAAACATTTCAATGATGGGAAAGACATTTAATGTGCTTGGTCCTTATTACTTATGTAACTACTCAATGTCCTTCCGGCTTTTCCCTATGGTCGAATGTGATAACAAGATGCCAGCCACTAGTTTGAAAGATTTCAAAATGTCGGCTACAACTTTGAAAGATTTTTCGACTAGCGAACACCCGACCGATCTTGGGAATAGTTATTCTTGACCGACCAAAGATCCAATGGGGGAGTCCAATTGTTCTGATCTCCATTTTTTACTTCACTCGTCTTAGATTTTGTAATCGACTTGGGCGTTAAAATGTTAACCTTGTAATTTCACCTCGTGCAACCGTATCGGAGTTCATCATCACCGCTTCAAGAGTTCAACATCACGATCAATATGAATTATTGTTCTCTCGTGAAACAATAAGTTTGCATAACTCGCTTTCTTTCACATTTTCATCTTCATGATGAATATCAATTCTTGTTCTCTCGCGTAACATTATCTTTGCAATTGTTTTGCATTTTAAAAAAAATTGTCTCATCAGAGTAAGCTAGTCAAACTTACACATTATGCACCTACTAAACCGATGCTCATTATCATTTATCTTACATAAATATTTGTACCTAATTACTTTAGTCTTTTTCAAAGTTGATTCATAATATCGACAAAAAAAGTTGTTCAAAAAGATACCCAACATTAACAAAAAGAAAAAAAGTGAATAAATCAATGTACCAAAATAACAAACCATTGGCTTATGAGTAAAAATAAAAAATCTAGACTTGTAGTAGAAGGTTCACAACAATGCATTAAAAAACAATTAAATCTGGAAATTCCAGCAAAATCAACCACAAACCAAACTTTACATTTTTCATTATTATTATAAAGTTACAAATATACAACAACTTACATGTTGTTTGACAAAATTAATTAAAAAAACTTTACTAAATAAATCATATTACAAAATGACATGAGGAAGATGATGAGGAATCTTGAAGTGAATCTGTGAAGCCGGCGACCGATCCATCCCTCCATGCCAACAGATTCCACCTTTACAGTACGACAAGGTACGAGGTTGTCGTTGTTGTTGGTCGACAACAAACATACATTTGTTAAACTTACGAGACAAATCCCATGTTAAGGTTGCAACCAGAATCAAAGCCACTAACGTTGTTGAAACAATCACCACAAACACACCACCATAGCTTCCTCCATTTAAAACCTCATAACCTTTAACACAAAACGTTACAGCCACATAGATTAATGTAAGATTACTCAACACAATATCACAAACACCCATAATCATAAAATCAAGATTGTGTAGTAACAGAGAAAAAAAAATTGGATTTATTGGGTTTGTCTTTGGAATGTTCAAGATTTTGTTTTATATTATATAGAGGGACCAATGGCGTACAATATTGTGAAAATGGGTCCCACTTTTTTCTTCTTTATATAAAATCCCATTGCATCATTCTTATCTTCTTTTTTTTCTTAACTTGCAAAACAAGTGAGTTATAATTAGAATTTACTAATAGTTTAATCAATAAAAATAAATTATTCAATCATGTTATATTAGTAAATTAAAATTTACTAATTTTTACACTAAGTGTATATCTCATTTTCTCTTGTAGTTATATTTTCATTCACTTTTTCATTTTTTAAATATATTTATCTCTATTTAAATGTGTAATTTTTGTTATTAAATTATTTAATGAAATATTTTTTTAATATAGTAGAATTAAATTAGTCAAAAATATGTAATTAATATTTTTTAATAAGGTACGATTTTTTTTCCTTCTAAGAAATTTTTAAAAAGAAAATATTAATTTCGGTCTCAAATATGTTAACTTACTTTAATATCAATTACTATTATATAACAGCATGCTATATATATAGTTTTTAAAATAACGTATAAAAAACAATAATGTTTTAATGTATGATCAATATGATTGGGTGTTGATTCTTTTACGGTTATTATTTCCTTTTTAAGAACTCTTGAAAAAAATATTAATTTTGGTTTCAAATATATCAACTTATTTTTATTTGTTGTATATCAATATGAATATCAATTAATATTTATAGTATAACATAGTTCTTTAACTGAATTCTTCATAAAATTTAGTTTTTAACTAATATTAAAAAAATTATATTTTAATAATATAATTTTTTTAAAAATTATCAATTTATAATTTATTTACATTAAAATATAAATATAAATATATTTTAATGATATGATTGGAGATGCTAGTTTATCCGATTGAAATGAAAACATATATAAGTATAATTCTTTTTTAAAAATTTGTCATCTTCTATTGAGATATTTATGTTCATGTCTATCTGAAGAAGAAGGTGAGAGAAACTTTTTGAAGAAATCAAATACATACAATATGTATAGTATTTAGTTTTGTCTTGTTTGTTCACGTTGAAACTGTGGTATAGGGCATGGCACACTGCTACAAATACTGCCAAAGCCGTAACATTCATCAATATTTCGATTAGATAATTCTCATTTGAGCTGCAGCTATAAAAATATAATTATTGAAAAAAATGAAGATAGTAAAAAATAAAAAATAGTGGGGATATTAATTTAAGTAGTGTGCCAACAAAGTTGGTTTAAGTGGGTAAGAATTTGACTCATATCTCATAAAAGTGGGATAATAATGAGCGAGTATATTTGGTGCTTGTTGAATGAGTCTCAAGATCTAATAAATCTTTTTAATTCAATTCACCTAAAATAATACTCTCTTATGATAAAAAAAAATTACTTTTTTAAATAATATGAGTAATCATTAATCAATATATCTAGATCATATAAATTTTAGATATTATTTAATATATATGAAAATAACTTTTTTATAAAATAAACATCAGTAATAATTTAGATAGTGTAACAAACCCCATTTAATTATTATGATGTTTGATTGTTTTTAATTTATTTAATTTAGTAGGTTACAAAAGGAATTTGTTTGATTGCTTGCTTTACCAATTGGACACTATCATGAAAAAAGTTCTTCAACAGAAGCATCGTTTTGGGTAAAGTAAAACGTCATTGGTTTTAGAAAGCATAACAATTTGTGTTAGTATGTCTTTTTCTTGGTTGGTGGAATCACACGGTCTTATTCATATATTAGAATGGAATAAATCTTCTAAATTTTTTTTAAGCGAGATGAAATTAAAAGGAGATCTCATTCCAAACATCACCATTTCCAAATTAAAATTTTTATACTTTACACGGTATTATCAATATTTCAACCATCGTTCTGGAAGCAAATCTCATTCCATAATAATCATATAGACCACGAAG
The DNA here is from genome assembly GCF_029867415.1 of Vicia villosa. NCBI lineage: Eukaryota > Viridiplantae > Streptophyta > Magnoliopsida > Fabales > Fabaceae > Vicia > Vicia villosa. Next base: position 196,352,605 of record NC_081183.1, on the reverse strand, counting down.
TTGCAATCCAAACAACTCCCCATTTGCCCTCCCTATAACCTTACCTTTACAACTCCTTAACCTTCTTACCTTTACAAAACAAGGACCTATCCATAAAATTCTATAAGCACTCCTCCTCTATACCAACCGGTTTACAAATTCAAAGACCAATATCATTCCAAATAATCTTCACAACTTTACAATTAAAAAAAAAAATGGTCCATACTCTCAAAATCAATATCACAAAAATCACACTTTAAAGAGTTTAAAGGAAAGACAATATCTCTATTCTTTAAAGTTTAAGATGTCATTTGTTGGAAGTCTATTCACAATAAGCCTCCAACCAAAGGCCCTGATTTTATAAAGAACCTTTGTCTTCCATATCTTGCCCAACATCGCATCATTCATTTTACGGGGGCCAAAAGGAAAACGAAATCTTGCATAAAAGTGATAACAAGAAGATACCGAAAAAAACACCGGTCAGATCCGCATACCAAATCACCTTATCATGATCGAACACCCCAATCTCGACACCCACTAACTTCAAAGCAAGAGAAGAAAGTCTCAATCGATTGTCCGTAGTCAACAAATTATCTTTAATACCAAAATTGCCCCAACACCAAACACCATTACTCCAACCCCTTATTCCGGACACCGACACTTTTTTCAAACAAGATATTGAGTAGAGATCCAAAAACTCATTCATTAAGTTAGACCCCTTCAATCAAATAGCTTCCCAAAAAGGAGTATTAAAACTTTTACCAATCCCAAACTTACAAAAAGCCACCATAGGGTCTTTAAAGGAAAAGTGACGTATTGTGGTGTCGTTTTCTTTTACCTCCCCGTTTCACTTGGGAGGACGGCACGCTAAACCCTTCACGCGAAATTTGGAAGGAGAATGCGCCCGTGGTGGGATGAATTTTGTTTCAGTTCTTCCTACGATATCACACGAACTTTCTTATTTGTCCTACGAGTAGGAAAGGGGAAAAAAGATCTCAACTAAACCCTAGGAGTTTGCTAAGTGTGGGGATTTCACCTAGACTAGAAATTCTGGAGTCCGGGGGGTCGGTTATACATAGGGAAGTGTTTAAACACCCTACATATCTGTAGTACTCTACAGGAACCTTCTCTGTGTCATTGTGTTTGTGTTTATTGCTAATGATTGGGAAAGTTTCTCCTTTGTGTTAGGAGAAGGAATTGAATTGATTTGAAAAGACAGACAGACAGACAAACTGACTATTTTTGGTATTTTATTAGCTCGCTGAGATTCCTTGTGAACCTCATGCCTACATATCCCTAGTGGAAGTCAGAGCTTAATGTAGTTCGGGGAACTAACTAGGGAAATTAATGTTTTTTGGTGCCTTGCTTGAAGCTCAAGGGTGAAGCTTGGGATTAAATCTCTGTTTACAGTAAAGAGACATGAAATCATCTCTACAGAGAGGTATTTGTACTATTCTACCACAAACATTTTGAAAGAGTGACAGAATAACTGAATTCATTTCATTCAAGAGGGGGACCTTACTTGTGTATGTGCAAGTATACCAGTCAAATGCCTCTTAAATGAAAGAAGGATGCTCATCCAAATTAGGGAAAGTTACCACATGTCTGGGTTTTACTGCCAGCTCATGCCTTTCAAAATCCTAAATGGGAGACTTGATTAAAATTGAAATGAAATGTTTGTTTGTTTGAATGTGGTAGAGTAGTAAAAATATCTCTCTATAGAGATAAGCTATGTCTATCTACTGTATAAAAGATTTGACTTTAGCTGGCTTGTATGAGGCCCAAGCTTGAGGCTTTTGATTGATTAATTAATATTATTGACTCTGGGAGATGGCTCCACTGGGGGTTAATTACAGGGTATTTTTGTGTTCTGTACAAAGCCCAGAATTGAGGCTGACTCTACTTAGGGAGACTCTATTTGTGTGCCTTGTACAAAGCCCAAGGTTGTGGCTAACTGTTGAGGATAATTGAATGAATGACTCTATTTTGTGTGCCTTGTACAAAGCCCAAGGTTGTGGCTGACTGTTGCTAGGGAAAACATTATTTTCTGCCTTGTACAAAGCCCAAGGTTGTGGCGGACTCTTAAATGAATTAAGTATGGATGACTATATGGGGAAAGATCCTAAGTGTTAGGAATCTTTGACACATGAAAAATATGGTTTATCTGCCTTGTACAAAGCCCAAGGTTGTGGCTACTGAATGATGAAGAACTCACTGGGGAGACTCTATTATCTGCCTTGTACAATGCCCAAGGTTGAGGCTGACTCTTGACAGGGGAGTTTTATTGTTTGGGTGCCTTGTATGAAGCCCAAGGTTGAGGCTAACTGTTTTTGTTGGTTTTGACTCTACTGAGGAGATTTTATTTATTAAAAGACTGTTTTTCTTTGGAAGCTAACCCTTTCCAGGGATTTTGACTCAGCTGGTGAATTTGTCTGTTAAAAGACTGACTTTATCATGTTTTTTGGAGGCTGACCCTTTCCAGGGATTTTGACTCTTTTGGGGAAATTATCTCCTAAGAGAATGAAATTATTTATTAATTGACTTTGGAGGCTAACCCTTTCCAGGGGTTTTTATTGAAATGAAGGAATGTGTGGAAGCTAACCCTTTCCAGGGATTTTGACATTTTAGACAGATGTTGGAGGCTAACCCTTTCCAGGGGTTTTTATTAATATGAATGGCAGAAAGATTATCTAGTGGAGACTTCTTGTTTAAAGCCCAAGATGAAGGCTGACTCAATGCTGAGGATGACCAAACATGGATCCTAGACTCTGCTAAGGAAGATTGATGAAGATAAAGGTGACAGAGACTGTCCATGTCTCTCATTCCAAAAAGTGCACTCAATGCAAAATTGAGACAAACTTAGCTTGTTTAAGGTCTGGTTTAAATTGGAAGAAACTCACCAGGGTAGGCTAAAAGGTGACTAAAGACCTGTTCCTATGTTTATAAGAAACCTGATGGGTCCTTGTATACAAGCTCAAGAGGAAGCTGGAAATGCTTTTAAGAAGCCTGTGGGTCCTTGTACAAAGCCCAATAGGAGGCTAATTGAGGGTCCTTGTTATAGCACAAGAGAAAGCTATGTAGTTTTGAACTTATTTTGGCTCTAAGCAAATGGGTAAGAGGTTTCACCGGGAATAATTCCTCTTTGGGTGGATGTGTCCTATTTATTTGGATTCTAAGGTTTTTACCAAGATGTTTCACCGGGAATAATTCATCTTGGGGGTTTGAACTACAGATCTCTAATTAGGAAAGAGCCTTCACCGGGAAGACATTCTCAATCCTAGGTCATATTCCTATAATATATATATATATATAGTTTAACTGTCCTAAGGTTTATACTCAAACGTAGTTCTAAACTAATATATATATATATGCACAGTTTTATATTTGACAGTAATTTAAATAAAGACTGTAAATTGAAAGCTTGTAAAGCCTAACCTGGATGGAGTGGAGGCCATTGAAGAAGTATGGACAGAGCCTCAATAGTAATTTTTGTTGTTTTGTTGATAACAGTTGAATATATATATAATAAACAGTTAATGGTTTTTGAAAACAGAAGAAGTGAAGATGGACAAAGGTCACATAGGTATCTGAAGAGTTTCACCGGGAATAATGCCCTTCAAATACCAGAAGAATGTTTTGAAAACAGAAAGAAGATTTTGAAAATACAGTTTTGAAAACAAGCTAAGAAGAGAAGGTTTTTGGGACTTACACTCTATTAGAGGCCCAGTACTTTACAGTACTGGTGTAAAAGCAATTTGAAAATGATTTGGAATGATACAAGGTTTTGTTGTTTGAAAACCTTAATCATCCGTTTAATTAGAGATTGAAAACAAATTTGAATATTGACAAAAGTCAAATTAATTAAGGTAAAAATAAAGAACTTTTAACTAATTAAGACCTAAACAATTAGGGTTTTATCATAAAATTATTCACAAATTGATTAGGTTAAAATGATAATATATATATTTAAAGTATTTAAGAAAACACTTAAAAACATACTATTTTAAACCTAATTAAAATTCAAGAAATACATAATATTTTTATGATTTTTTTGATTATTCACAAAATAGGTATATTAAATGATAAGTGTGTGAAAAATGAAGTGAAAATAAATTAATTTGATAGGTTAAATAAATATGTGAAGTTGTGAAGAAAAATGAAAGAAATTAGTGTTTAAAAAAATAAGTTTTGGCCCTTGGAGGGTTTGAACCCACGCCCTTGAGGTCATTTCCTCAAAATTATACCACTGAGCCAACGCGCGTGTGGTGATAGTGACTTGCCTTCATTTGGTCATGTTTCAAAACAAGTTGTAAATCCTTAAAAAATAAAAGAATCAAAAAGTCTGGGGCGAGGGGGATTCGAACCCCAGACTTGAGGCATGATGATACTAAGGGCGTATAGGTGGCCACTGGGGCAAGTTGTTCAGTCGTTAATAAAACGCACACCATTCAAAATAAAATAAACTCTCCCCTGAGAATTCAAATTTGCGCGCCACCACCATCTTCGTCTTCAACCTCAAGCTCTCCATTTTTGAATTTCTGAGCTTACTCGTTTCTCAACCATTTGCAACGATGTAAACATGAAACTTGCTCTAAATTCACTCACGATTCTAAATATGTAACTAACATGAACTATCATTAACTACATCTAACTAATTTACCAGAAATCGTGAAGAACCCTAAAATTTCAAAATTAAATTAAATGACTATACTGAAAGATAAATGGATGATGATAGAGGGTTTTCAATCCTCTGATGATGCTGAACAAGATAGAATCGAGCTATTTCACAAAGAGTTCTTAAATTAAAGAGAGGGAGTTCAGAAACTTACCTCTGAAAATGGAGATCGTGAGGATGATGGAGAGCAACTGGGCTTGTATGAATGATCCCAAAAGCTTCCTTGTGGCTCAGTGATGCTAACTGAATGCTTGTAATGACCTCAAACCTCCTGAATTGTTCTATGGACCTCCCTCGATTTCAGCTTCAAGTGAACATGGAGGGTGTTGATTCTCGAGTTACAGATGAGCTGCAGCCATCTGGTTAGCTTCACTATGACCTGAGGAGTGTGTCTGGATGATTGGCTTGCCTTGAAACCTTCCGAATCACTCCATGGACCTCCAACTGCAGATGCTCCAAAGTGAGAGCAACAATGGTGTTCCTCCACTTACAGAAGTGATCCAGGTGCTTGGATCACCTCAAATGACCTCCCTTGAGATGTTAGAATGCTCACTTCCCAAAGATAAGCTCTGGTTTGAAGAAATCGATTCTTCTTGCCAAAGAACTTTGAAAAACAATGAACAAGAGAAGAGAAAGAGAAAGCAAGTAATATGGTTGCTTTGGTGTGTTTTTTGAATGAGAATGAGGCCTCTATTTATAGGCAAATGTCTCAGTACTGATTGGGAGAGTGAGCTTGCTTAGTGAAGTAAGTTTGATTTCTTAGCCATGAAGAAATTTCAAAGAATATCCAAATGTGATCATTGCATTTTCGAGCCACCTCCCCTATCCATTGATTCTATCTGATCTTAGGGGACAATTCAGATGCAAAGTGAGCTCTAATTGGTTGGTGAGAAGATTCCTTGGGTGATTCATCAATTTGCCATAAATTCTCAAATGTAATCATTACATAATCACATGTTCTTGTTTTAGGAATCTTCTTCAATTATCATGGCATGGTGAAAATGAATGCATGGCATGTTTGCAGATGTATTATGGGTCATGTAGCATCTGTATTTGAGGTCATGTGCACAAAACTTCAAAGTTCCAAAATGATGCATGACCTATAATTTCACTTCATGAGGCCAACTTTGAACAAGCATAACTCTTAGCTCAAATTGAATTTTGAGAAGGTTGAACACAATTTGGAAAGCCCTAAACATCTACTTTAAATCATTAGTTTATGTCTTCTTCAGAATCCTTTGGGAAATTTGTGAAAAATGAGGCCAAAGTTGGAAGAAAACTAGGTTAAAACACTTAGAAAAATTTCTAAGTGTTTATGACCTAAACTTCAAAATTTCCAAAACTTCATAAATGGTTGATCTTTTGAAAAAAGTTCCCTTGTAAGATGTTGTTTTATTTGGCAAGATCTACAACTTTCATGTTGGAAGTTTTTTGAGTTGTGTAGGTGAAATTTTGAGATCTCACCATGCCTTCAAAAACCCTAATTCCCGACTTTTCGCTCCTTGATGAATTTCTTTGAATTTCTTTGGCCAAATGACTTTGACATCCATATATTGATGATATTGATCTTTGAAAGTCATTTTTTGACCAAAAACCTTAAAAGTCAATGATGATCCTTCACAGTTGACTTTTTCCTGACAAAGTGAATTTTTGGGCTTTTGTGTAGAAATAAGATCTTCTCCCCAAATGGATGATATAAATGGATTATATGGAGGTAGTAGAGATCCTTGAATCATGTCTTGAGTTTTGGATTCATGCCCTGATCAGAAGTCAACTATCTTGGTGAATTAGGTCAAAACCCTAATTTGTCGACCATGTGAAAATAATGACTGTAGACTTTGAATTGAAGTGTGATGTCTAGTAGATCTTGTCATATGAGTTATTTGAAGATGATTGATGTCTTTGAATGACCCTCTGAGGTTTTTTAGGGTTTCCCAAATGTGATCCCTGATTTTAGTCCTTGATAGGCTCAAAACCCTAGTCTGGTGACCTGAGTAAACCTGTACTCATATGACTGGATGTCTAATCAATCATAGATGAGAAAAGTGAAGTTTTTGAGCCCCATGATTGTATTAGAGACTAATCTTTGTATTGATTGATCCTTTGCCTGAGCTTTCTTGTCTTTGAGCATCCTCGATTAGGTACCAGATGGAGAAATGACTGCTCTGGGTACTTGTCTTGACCTGATGAAAAATCCTGAAGATATGCCATCTCAGGGGGGGTCAAAAATTAGGGTATGACAGATGCCCCTATTTAAGTTTCTTTTATCTGGAGGGAGAGAGATTGATATCTCGATCTCTCCTGCGTAAAAGAGACTTAAATATCAAAGAATGCCCGAATTTTGGGCGCTCCTGAGATGTTGTAATTGATAAAATCTTTACATGACTTGATCCCATTGTCGCGCTTGGCGGGGGATGATGAGACAAACTCCTGCAGAAATACTTGATGTGGATTCTGGTGAATGGATGGCAATGTAGGATGCGCAATCCATCCTCTTTAACTAAGTGTTGATACTTAGAAAAAGGTAAACAACCTCCCTCTTGTTTCGGATGTCCATATCTCGAAACTGGTCTTAGTTGTGTTTGGACAATATCTCAGATAAAGAGAAAATTTCCAACGGTCTGTTTCCTCGTCAAACTTCTTACCAGCACTTGGAGGTAAGATACCATTTGACGGTAAATAAAGAAACTTCAAAGATTTGTTTCCTCATCAAACTTCTCATCAGCACTTGGAGATGAGATACCATTTGATGGTAAATAAAGAAACTTCAAGGGGTTGTTTCCTCATCAAACTTCTCATCAGCACTTGGAGATGAGATACCATTTGACGGTAAATAAAGAAACTTCAAAGATTTGTTTCCTCATCAAACTTCTCATCAGCACTTGGAGATGAGATACCATTTGATGGTAAATAAAGAAACTTCAAAGATTTGTTTCCTCATCAAACTTCTCATCAGCACTTGGAGATGAGATACCATTTGATGGTAAATAAAGAAACTTTAAGGGGTTGTTTCCTCATCAAACTTCTCATCAGCACTTGGAGATGAGATACCATTTGACGGTAAATAAAGAAACTTCAAAGGTTTGTTTCCTCATCAAACTTCTCATCAGCACTTGGAGATGAGATACCATTTGATGGTAAATAAAGAAACTTCAAAGGTTTGTTTCCTCATCAAACTTCTCATCAGCACTTGGAGATGAGATACCATTTGATGGTAATAAAGAAACTTCACCATCTTCCCTTTTGACCTGGCATCTTTGAAAGATTGTCATATGGGCCCATGCTCTTTTGAGGGGCTAATGACTTTGTTTGAAGGCGGACGAACTGTTTTCGGGGTGAAAACTGCCATTCGTCGATCGGTGCCTGGGGAATCAACAAACTGTTTTCCTAAGGGGAAAACTACCATTTATTGACTCTGTGGGGAACTAAACATCCCTGAAACAGACAAACTGTTTGAAGAAACTACCATTTGTCGATCTCTTGAGTATTTAACAGACAAACTGTCTTTCCTTGGGGAAAGACTACCATTTGTTGACTCCGCTGGGGATCATGAACTATCTTCTGGATGAAGACTACCATTCACTGATTCTGCTGGGGAATCATTTGTCGATTTGCTGGGAGATTCTGAATTATTTTCTTTGACGAAAAAGTGGCATCTCTTGACCTTGCTGGGGAAATACCAAACCTCTGGGGAATTCCAAAATGCAAAGCAGATTATCTTATCTGAAGAAGACTGTCGAATGTCGCTCTGCAGGAGAATCTCGGCTGAGGAATTCCAAAAGTGAACAAACTATCTCTTTGAGGGAGACTACCATCTATTGACTTGCTTGGGGAAATCTCTCTACATGGATTGTTGTTTTGAAGGAAAAAGTTTCTCCAGGACTTGCAGGGGAAACTTGAGTTCATGCCCTCATGACTCGGGCATTCTCACGATTAAAAGCCTAATTTGACTATGCAGTTGTGATGTAATGTATGCATGAATATTATGACAATTATAAAATGTAAAGTGAATGTGAATAGAATTGTCGCGGATGTAAAATCCTAATGATACGACTTGAATTCTTGTTGATCAGAAGATGTCCTCTTCTTGTAGTTCGAACTCTGTTGGGAATATCTGATTACCAGTTGTCCGCTGTCCGAAGTGAGTAGTATGATTTGAAGTAAAGATCCGTCATCGGGAGATGCTCGCAAAGCGACCTCATGGGGAAATAATGGTTCCCGGAGTCTCAACCGTTCTTGGAGCAACTATTTGCATTCTTCCTATTGTTTGTAAACCTTAGAAAGAAATTTCACATTTATTTTTGCAAGTAAATTCATTTTTATTTTATGAAAACATTTGTTTCAAGAAAATGACTGTTTAAATTTAAAATGCATTTCAAGAAACTGAATAAGACTAGATTGCGAAGGAAAAGCACAAGGCTCAAATTTATATATGGAATGGTAATCAGCCAAATGCTTGATTCCATGGAGTATTTACAAAGTTGGAGATTGGTAATTTTCGGGAAAAGGGCTACGATGAAACGTGACGATCGTTATCTTTCCTTTCCACTCCGAGTTGCGCTGTATTCGTGCTTCGTAGAAGATGACCTACTGCTGATGAATACTCCGCTATGGATTTTGAATGATCAAGTTTGTCCTGAACACAGTTACTTGCCATATATCCCTAACTTTTGCGTAAACTACCCCTTTCGGGTTTTAAGTTTACCGGGATTGATTATTTATTTTTTATGTCTCTAACTTTTGCCTGAATCGCCCTTTCGGGTTTTCGATTCACCGAGACGCTCTTTTTTGCCTAAGCCGCTCTTTGCGAGTTTTCAACTTAGCGAGCTGTTCTTTTGTTTATTTAGGCGAAGTATTTCTTGACTGCGTCGACGTTCACAGGACGGGTGAATTCTTCTCCATCCATAGTCGTGAGTATTAAGGCTCCTCCTGAGAAAGCTCTCTTGACCACGTAGGGGCCGTCATAATTGGGAGTCCATTTCCCTCTCGAATCTGTGAGAAAAGATTGAATCTTTTTGAGTACAAGGTCGCCTTCTTTGATTGTGCGAGGTCGAACCTTTTTGTCGAAAGCTTTCTTCATTCTTTGTTGATATAGCTGTCCGTGGCATAAAGCTGTCATGCGCTTTTCTTCGATTAAGTTCAATTCATCGAATCTGCTTTGACACCACTCGGCTTCTGTTAATTTTGCCTCCATCAAAACTCTCATTGATGGAATCTCAACCTCTATAGGTAGGACTGCTTCCATGCCATATACAAGGGAGAAAGGAGTTGCTCCAGTCGAAGTACGTACTAAAGTACGGTAACCATGAAGAGCATACGGGAGCATTTCATGCCAATCTTTGTAAGTGATGACCATCTTCTGAATGATTTTCTTGATGTTTTTGTTAGCTGCTTCTACAGCTCCATTCATCTTTGGTCTGTAAGGAGATGAGTTGTGATGTTCAATCTTGAATTCTTCACAAAGCTCCTTCATCATTTTGTTATTCAAATTTGACCCATTGTCAGTGATTATCTTGCTAGGAACGCCGTAGCGACATATGATGTGATTCTTGATAAACCTGACGACAACTTGTCTTGTAACGTTTGCATATGAAGCTGCTTCAACCCATTTGGTGAAATAGTCTATGGCTACCAAGATGAAGCGATGTCCGTTGGACGCTTTTGGTTCGATCATTCCAATCATGTCGATTCCCCACATGGAGAAAGGCCAAGGGGAAGAGAGTATGTTGAGAAGAGATGGTGGCACATGAATTCTATCGGCGTAGATCTGGCATTTGTGACACCTCTTTGCGTACTGGAAGCAATCTGACTCCATCGTCAGCCAATAATATCCTGCTCTCAGTATTTTCCTTGTCATGGTATGTCCATTGGTGTGAGTACCAAAGGAACCTTCATGTATTTCTCTCATGAGTATTTCTGCTTCTTTTCTGTCAACGCATCTGAGCAGAACCATGTCGAAGTTTCTCTTGTACAGAACATCTTCATTCAAGAAGAATTTACAAGCTAACTTTCTCAAAGTTTTTCTATCTTTCTTTGATGCCCCAAGAGGGTACTCTTGCTTTTGAAGAAAGTTCTTGATGTCGTGATACCACGGTTTGTCGTCGATGATTGCTTCTATTGTGAAAACATGAGCGGGCCTATCCAGGCGCATAACATCAATCTGAGGAATGTCATTCCAATGATTTATCCTAATCTTGGAAGAGAGTGTGGCTAATGCATCAGCCAAATTGTTTTCTTCACGAGGAATGTGATGAAAATCTACCCTGTCGAAGAATGGTAATAATCTTCTCGCGTAGTCTTTGTAAGGAATTAGCCCTGGTTGGCGTGTTTCCCATTCTCCTTTGATTTGATTGATGACCAAAGCAGAATCTCCATATACATCCAAGTGTTTGATTCTTAAATCCATGGCTTCTTCGAGACCCATGATGCAAGCTTCATATTCGGCCTCATTGTTTGTGCATTTGAAAGTTAATCTGGCAGTAAATGGAATATGGGTACCCTGAGGTGTAACAATGATTGCCCCAATTCCTCGTCCATAAGCATTGACAGCTCCGTCAAAGATCAAGCCCCACTGGGATCCTATCTCAGGTCCTTCGTCTGGTAGTGGCTCGTCGTGATCTTTCATCTTGAGGTACATGACGTCCTCGTCCGGAAAGTCGAAACTGGTTGATTCATGACCATTGAGTGGGTGGTGAGCCAGGTGCTCAGCTAGAATGCTTCCTTTCACGGCTTTCTGTGCGTGATACTCAATGTCGTATTCTGATAACAACATCTGCCAACGGGCAATTCTCCCAGTTAAAGCAGGCTTCTCAAAGATGTACTTGATTGGATCCATATGAGAGATCAAACAAGTAGTATGTCGAATCATGTACTGGCGGAGACGCTTGGCAGCCCAGGCCAAAGCACAACACGTCTTCTCGAGCATGGAGTAGCGGGATTCACAGTCAGTGAATTTCTTGCTCAGGTAGTAGATGACATGCTCTTTTCTCTTCGTCTCGTCTTGCTGTCCAAGGACACAACCCATGGAATCTTCTAAGACGGTTAAGTACATTATCAAAGGTCTTCCTTCCACTGGAGGAGACAAGATGGGTGGTTCGAGCAGATATTCCTTAATGCTGTCGAACGCTTTCTGACAATCGTCTGTCCAGACGCAACTTTGATTTTTCCGTAGAAGTTTGAAAATAGGAGCACAAGTTGCTGTCATGAGATATATGAATCTTGAGATGTAATTCAGACGTCCAAGAAATCCTCTAACTTGTTTCTCGGTTCTGGGCGAAGGCATTTCTTGAATTGCCTTGACTTTGTCTGGATCTACTTCAATTCCTCGTTTGCTGACAATGAAACCAAGGAGTTTTCCTGAGTAGACACCAAAGGTACACTTGTTGGGGTTCAGGCGAAGCTGAAACTTCCGTAAGCGTTGAAATAACTTTGTCAGATTCTGCATGTGATCTTCTTCATTTTCTGATTTGGCAATCATGTCATCCACATAGACTTCCACTTCCTTATGCATCATATCATGGAAGAGTGTAGTCATGGCTCTTTGATAAGTTGCCCCGGCGTTCTTTAGTCCAAAAGGCATAACACGATAGCAGAACGTGCCCCAGGGGGTGATGAAAGCTGTTTTTTCCATGTCTTCAGGTGCCATTTTGATTTGGTTGTATCCTGAAAATCCGTCCATGAACGAGAAAACTTTGGATTTTGCTGTACTGTCTACCAACATATCAATATGTGGTAAAGGAAAATCATCCTTAGGGCTAGCTTTGTTCAAATCTCTGTAGTCGACGCACATGCGGACTTTTCCGTCTTTCTTAGGAACGGGAACAATGTTAGCTAACCACTGAGGGTATTCTGAAGTGACGAGGAAACCTGCGTTGATCTGCTTTTGAACTTCCTCTTTGATTTTCATGGCCATCTCCGGATGAGTTCTTCTTAATTTTTTCTTGACCGGAGGGCATTCTGCTTTTAATGGCAAGTGATGCTCCACTATACTGGTATCCAACCCTGGCATATCTTGATAAGACCAAGCGAAGACATCTGAGAATTCTTTGAGCAGCTGTATCAAACTCTCTCTGATCTCTGAACTGAGCGAAGCCCCAATCTTAACCTCTTTTTTGTTTCCATCGGAACCAAGGTTAATGATCTCTAGAGGCTCATTGTATGGCTGAATGGCCTCTTCCTTTTGTTGAAGTAACCGTGAAATTTCCTTTGATATTTCTTCGTCTTCTTCTTCCTCTGCCTCGAATACAGGAAACTCAAAGCTTGGAGAAGTCATACGGTCGCACGTTTCAACGGGGTATTTTATGATTAATCTGCATATGTGTGATAAGTTTTATTTAGACAACGAGGGAAGACTCGGTGTATGCAGTTAATAATATTTTTTTTGATGTTTTTTAAGGGTGTTTTTTAGGATTACCAATTTCCGAAAAAAGAAAAGGGAAAACTAAACGAAGGAACAGAATGACATTTTCATTTATGGACAGTCATTTCTTGAAACAAAGACCCTATAAAACAAAACTCTATTGCTTTGGGCGAAGCAAAGAGGGACATTTTCCTAAGAAATAGTAAAATGCAAAGTGTCGCGGGCGAAAAATCGTTTTGTTCCTCTTTTTTGTGGGATGAGACACCTGATGCCTTCTTTGGGCTCGAGTGCTCAAAAAAATGATTTTTCTTTTGTTTCGACCAAACTTTTTATTGTTTCCAAAAGAGGAAAAGGAAAAAAGCTGCAATAACCTAAAAGTGGGGGGAGATCTTGGGTAAGAGGGTTGGTTATACGAAGGGAAGGTATTAGCACCCAACGTATCTGTAGTACTCTACAGGGTTCTTTATTGTTTTTTATTCTATGCTACGGTGAAGGTTCTGTTTGTGAAATAGGTGGGACCTAAGGTGTTTGTTTGATTATGCTCGCAAAGATCATCGCGATCCTCTGCATACATATCCCTTAGAGGGAATCAGAGCATCTGTAGCTCGGGGTCTACGGGTGCTAAGGTTTGAGTGGTTTTTTGTGTTTTGTTTTGTTTTGCTCGCCAAGGATCGACCTTGTGCCTACGTATTCTCAAAGGGATGTTGAGAAAGTCAGAGCAATCGTAGTTCCCACTTATGCTAGTGGAAGCAAAGGAAAATAGACAAATGTCGTCTAAATGCTAGATGTATCTAATCTATATCATCACATACATCTGTTTGTTTTTGTTTGAAGATCTTTTCATTATAAGCCCGGGGCCATGCCACTTAGGGTGCTTAGAATGATAAAGATGTTTTTGTTTAACCAGCCTTGTGGCAAAAGTTTCAATGAAGTCAGCCTTGTGACAAAAACTTTGATTAATCAGCCAGCCTTGTGGCAAAAGTTTCAATGAAGTCAGCCTTGTGACAAAAACTTTGATTAATCATCCAGTACGGTGGTAAAACAGTTTGATTGATTAGCCAGCCTTGTGGCAAAAAGTTTGATTTTGATTGATTGATTGTTTGTGATGATATATAAGAGATACTCCTAGCATAGAGATGAAAAATGTCTAATCTCCTAGGGTATTTGTTTTGGATATTTGGGATGCTTATAAGAAGCCCGTGGGTCCTTGTACGAAGCCCAAGAGGAGGCTATCCGAGGGTCCTTGCATTGTAAGCCCAAGAGGAGGCTATGGGAGGGACAATCCAGGGTCCTTGCATTGTAAGCCCAAGAGGAGGCTATGGGAGGGTCACTCGTTTGTACAAAGCCCAAGGGGAGGCATGGTATAGTTGGTCTGAGCTCTTAGAGCGATTTCACCGGGAAACCATACTCTATGTCCTAACCTAAACTAGGGAGATTCTTTGCACGAAACCCAATAGGAGGCTATGGGGTACCTAGTGTTGTACTAAGTTGAAAAAGCACACATATAACACAATCACAAGTATGAACAAGTACGAACAAACATGAACAAGTACATGAACAAATATGAACAGTTATATATATGACAAAGTGTGTGTATATAATGGAGTTTATGAAGGAAATATACCTGTAAGCATGCTCCATTTGTATACACAGGGGCTCGGGACTCATACTCGGGGAGAGGCCCTTTGAGTTTATTCAAAGTTATGTAAACAGGTATTTACAAAGGGGCTTGGGACTTATACCTACATGGAGGCCCATGGTATTTTCTTTTGGGAAGATTTAAAGAAACCTTCGTTTTTGGTTTGTTGTTCAAAGTTAAAAAACAAATTGATTGAGATAAGTACAAAAGGCGTACAATGAAATACCTAATTTCATGTACTGGAATGGGTATGTACAAAAGGGCTCGGGACTTATACCTACATGGAGGCCCATGGTATATTGAAAAGTTTTGAAGTTTCTTTGAAGTTTTGTTGTTTTGAAAATGATTTGAAAATTGTTTGAAAAGATTTTATTTTGAAGAATGTTTTATTGTTTAAAAAACTGTACAAAAGGAAAAGAAATGGGACTTACACTCTCTAATATTCGAGAGGCCCCACTGTTTTGAAAAACAATGGGTTGCATGATTTGAAAGTGAATTGATTACTGTTGTGAAAACAGTTGGTTGCGTTTTAGGCTTACCTCGAAGGATGAGAAAATTGGATTTCTGAGCTTGAGGTGTTACCTTGATCTTCAAGTGATATGCTTGAAATAAATTATTTCATGATCATCCTCTGTAGCAAATGGAAGACAGAAAAATAGACAAAGCCAGAAGACGACAAAGAAACAGATCTCGAAACCTTAAATGAATTGTAATTATTCAAGTGATCTGTAACAGTAATCAAAAATCAGAACATGAAAATTCAAATGATTAATTACACGAAGGTTATATGATGATTTCAAAAGAAAATAATCTAAGAGAAGATATTTTTTTTTGAGTTTTTTTTTGAATGGAATTAAGTTAATTAATAAGATAATTAAACAAATAATTATAAAAATAATTAAACTTAACAAGAAAAATAATTCTTTTTATGTCACAAATTAGATTATACAAGTATAAACCTAAATATAAAAAGAAAATATTTTTTTGGAGTTTTTTGATTGGTTGATATTAATTAATAGTAAATAATCACACAATTACTAATTAATTAACAAAATAAATTAATTATGAATAAAAATAAAATATTTTTATGTCAAAAAATAATTAAATATTTTATCAACCTAAAAGTGAAATTAAAATGATTTTTGGATTTTTGAAAGTATTTTTAATTAATTATGCAAAGAAAAACAAATTAATTAAGAAAATATTAATATATGTGATCCTGTGTGGCAGACCCCCAAGGGTCTATGATGAGCCTGCGTGCTGAGGCCTGTTGGATGATGATCAAGATTGATCAGACGGCTGCTGAAGCAAGGAGCATGGTAAAAGCGTGGTCAACAAAGCATATGACTAGTCTGAATTTTAAAAAACGCCCGCGCGCAAATAGACCAACCAGAGGACGCCACGTCCTCGTCTTCTTCCTTACAAACCTGTAAAAGTTTTAGCTACAAATTAGCTACGGATTCTTCCCAGCTATTTTGTAGCTAATCATCTCCGATTTCAAACCTGCATGAAACAAGATGAACAAACAAAACAGTAACCCAGATCAATCAAGTGACATGCCCTGAGCTCGAATATGCCTTTGTTGTCACCTAATTTGGCCCCTATCACAGATCCCCATTTTTGAAGCTTCGCAACCCTAGAATGGCAACTCGTGAAATATGTAACCAAATGGCAATTAAGCATCCAGAAACGTTAAGAACATCACGATAAACAATAATATACATTCAAAAGTTATTTAAAAAGCATGATTGATCATAATCGAACCGAATAAGTTTTGAGCAAACCGTGAGTTACTGGGCATGATTCAGGAAGCTTCAAAGCTTGGAAATGATTGGGATCGCTTCAGTGATGTTCAAGGATCATGTTGATGTTCTTAAACTTGCTCGAAACTTTCTGAATCATTCTACGGACCTCCACCTGTTTTGGCTCCAAACTGAAAACGGCCATGGTGTTTCTCTACATCCAGAAACGTTCCAGATGTTTGGATCACTTCTAATTGATGTATGGAAGATGTTTGAGGTGATAGTTTGGTAAATACACGAGTAGATCGAGAATTGGAGGTTTAAGGCTCAATTTGTGCACTCATGGAGTTTTTGTGATGAAACTGACTTTTGGATAGTTTTGTGATGGTTTAATGGTTCAAACAACTTCAAAATAATGTTTAGAATATGTTTGGATGACACCAATAGTTAGAACTCTCAAGATTTGAAAGTTGAAGTTCTAACTTCTTTGAAAAATGGAAAGAACTTGCAAATAGGTAAGAAGTGAGAAAGCAAGCTTTTCAATGCTTTGGTGTGCTCTTGGATGTGATTTCCTTCTCTTATTTATAGGCAAGGAGTACTGAATTGAAGGGCAAGCAAGTGGAAAAGTTATGATTGAATTTTGTGGAAAAAGATGGCATGGAATATTTTTTCAATGATTACAAAGCTTAACCATGGTTAAGGAACTCAAGTGCCATAATATTCTCTCCAATCTGATCTTTTATGATAAGAATCTGACTTGCATAATTTCATTTGATCATTTCTTGCATTATTGGTCACATAGTGTAAGAACTTTGTGAGAAAATGGTGAAAATTCAAGCATAAGGACCTCTAATGACAAAATTCAAAACCATAGCTATGCTCCATGTTTTTTCATGCTCTTGATCATTTTGGAAAGCTCATGTTACACACTTCAAAAGCCTAGTTGAAAGTTTCTTCAAGACCTTTAAGGAAATGGGTGAAAAAGATCCATGAACTTTGAGAAAAATGAAGTTTTAAGTGAAATTTTCAAAAAGTACCAACTTTGAAGCTCCATATCTCTTAAATGGTTGATCTTATGGAAAAAAATTATATGTGTCAAAGTTGTTTATTGGATCAAAATCTACAACTTTCATGTTGGAAGTTTTTTTCAGTTTGTAGGTGAAATTTTGAGTTATTCCCCTCCAAAGTTTGGAAAAAACCATGAAAAACACTTAGAAAAATTTTCTAAGTATGGAAAGTCAAACTTTTGACTTTTTGATTCTTGATTGATTTTCTTGATTTTTCTTGATCAAATGACTTCATATATCATATATTGATGATTTTCAACTTCAAAAGTCATGGTTGACCAAAATTCCCCAAAAGTCAATGGTGATCTTGTACAGTTGACTTTTTCAGTCGAATCGCGTTTCTGGAGATTTCAAATGAAACAGGCTACCCTCACCAAATGAATGGTATGAATGAATCATATTGAGGCATTAGAGGATATTGAACCATAGTTTGAGTTGTGACACCATGTCCTGATTAAAAAGTCAGTTGTTCAGTGAATTAGGTCAAAAACCCTAATTGTCGACCTGATGAAATTGATGACTGTGGATCTTGAATTGAGATGTAATTTCCATTGTATATTGTCATAGGGATTATTTGAGGATGATTGAAACCTTTGATTGACTTCCTGGGGGTTTTTAGGGTTTCCCAAATGTGATCCCTGATTTTGGTCCCTGATAGTTCAACACCTTAATCTGATGATTTGAAATTTCACTGTTGATCAATCCTTGTGTAGGAGATGTCTTGAGCCAATGGATTAGATCAAAATGATGTACTTGGGGTCTTGAGGTCATGTCCCAAGTCATTAGGTCAAATCCTGAGCAAAAGTCAGGAGTATACTGTCTTCAGTCAAAACCCTAGTTTGGTCGATTCAAAGCTGTTGAGCTTGTTGAAGTGAATCTCTGAGGACCAAATATTGATTATTGATGAAGATAATTCTTTTGAGATGAAGGGAGAACAAAACCCTAATTGATTGTTACTTGTACTGATGAGTAATTTCTTGTTTAAATCCTGCTGAGTCACAAGTAACAAACACAGGCTATGCAATTTGTTAGAGATGCAAATGGTGCATATGCAAATGATATGAGGTGGTATCTTAGGTCAAAAATTGGGGTATGACAGATGCCCCTATTTAAGTTTCTTCAACCTGAGACATGAAGATTGAAAATCTTCGTTTTGATAGGGTGGAAGAGACTTAAATATCAGAAGACGCGAATTTTGGACCTAAGATACAAAAATTGCGAATGATGCAAGGATATCTTTACCAAGGGAATATCAAGAACTGACTCCGCTGGGGAAAAGAGATCGGGAAGGATGTCTCAATCCGTTTTAGGAAGAGAATCCGTTTTGTCTTTTTGGGAAAGCAAGTGTATGCTTTACCGGGGAATGATAGCTTTGTAAGAAAAGCTTACCTACCGACATTATCGACTATCAGCACGGGGATAGACTTGTTTAATAATGCGAAGGTGAAAGGTATGAAACTGTATTACCGACTACCAGCATTGTGATAGACTTGACAAGGTAAAAAGAGTTTCAAAGGTTCGGTTAATATTACCGACTATCAGCCTTGTGATAGACATGTTTAATAATATAACCAGAACAAAAAGTTACCGACTACCAGCCTCGTGATAGTGGTTTTGAAGACATGATCAATTATCAGCCGAGTGATAAAATGATTCTGGAGACTTTGCTAGGGAAATTACTGGTTATTCAGCCTTGTGAACAGTAATAAGGCCCTGATCGTCAAATGATCTTCATGATTGATTTCCTTGAGAGGAAATGTCTTTTGAAAGAGACATAAGCTGCTCAGATGATGAGGCTATTGCTTATTGTCTGTTTTTTCACGACTCTATTTGAGGAATCGGAATTTGAATCTTTGGTAAAGACAAAGTTCTAACCAAGAATGAATTGGAAAGAAACAGTCAAACAAGACTTTGTACCCATGAGGAATGAACTCGATGGGGATTTTCTCCTTTGTTTTGAGAGGAAAAACTAAAGAAACCTTCTTCCACGAGGAATGATCTCAGTGGGGAACTGGAGAAAGAAAATGTTATTTCTGCTTATGGGTGACAATCTATTTGGAGAGATGACACGCCCATACTTGTTTCTTTTTTCTTTTCTTTCTTCTTTTTTTTTCTTTTTCTTCTCTTCTTTTTTTCTTGGGACAGATATATCCTGAACAAGTAATTTCGAAGAAAACACTGAAAAAATGCAAGAATGCATAAATGATGCAAATATGTATGAATGATGAATGTCATGAATATGCATACTGACAATACTGACAGACAAAGAAGTACATACTGGAAAGGGACCGACGTCGCAATACAACCAGATACTTGGCAAATGTTCTTCAACACGGTGTAGATAACACAGGTGATGAATGGTGTTGCGTGCTTTAAACTTCTCTGGGGAAGATAAACATCTTTTCTCATTGAGATGGAAGAACCTTTTCACTGGAGATGGAAAATCTTCGACACTGGGGATAAAAGAGCTTCTTCAATGGGGGTAGAAGAGCTTCTTCACCGGGGATAGAAGAGCTTTTCCTATCATAATCTTTGATTCATCCTGTGGAGATAGCTGTTGATGTTCCTTCTGTTGTTCACAACTCAAAGGAAAGTTTCGCTTTTATTTTGAAAAAGTGAAGTAAATTCATTTAAAACTTTTTTTCCTTTTTCTGTTTTCAAAAGTGAATAACACAATTAAAGCGTCATTTCGCAAGCTGAAAGAAATTAAAGATTGCAAACAAATGGGCACAAGGCTCAAATTTATTTAATAGAATGGAAATCAGCTAAAGGCGTGATTCCATGGAGTATTTACAAAAGTTGGAAATGGTAATTATGCGGAAAAGGCTACATTGAAAGCAATAACCACTATTCCCTAAATAACTTTGAGTTCCAACTGTGCTTGTCGCTTCAGATTGGCAATGATTCGATCGAAGTTCCTTTGATGAAGAAGACTCCTCAGGTGACGAAGTACGGACTGATGCAGTTACTTTGTCATAAATCCTTAATTTTTGCCTAGATTGCCCTTTCAGGTTTTCAATCTACCAGGATGAATTTTTTTCTGTTTTTTGTCTCTAATTTTTGCCTGGACCGCCCTTTCAGGTTTTCAGTCCACCGAGACGCTCATTTTTGCCTAAGTCGCCCTTTGCGGGTTTTCAACTTACCGAGCTGTTCTTTTGTATTTTTTAGACAAAGTATTTCTTGACTGCATCAGCATTCACAGGATGTGGGAGTTCATCACCATCCATGGTTGCAAGAGTCATGGCGCCGCCAGAAAATGTTCTTTTGACAACATACGGGCCTTCGTAATTAGGAGACCATTTGCCCCTAGAATCTGGTTGAAAAGACAAGATCTTTTTAAGCACGAGGTCGCCTTCTTGAAATTCACGAGGTCGAACCTTTTTGTTGAAGGCTTGTTTCATCCTTGCTTGGTATAACTGTCCATGGCAAAGAGCAATCATACGTTTTTCTTCGATTAAGTTCAACTGATCGTATCTGCTTTGACACCATTCGGCCTCTGATAACTTAGTTTCCATGAGGACTCTCATTGATGGGATTTCAACTTCTACGGGGAGCACAGCTTCCATGCCGTATACTAGAGAAAAGGGAGTTGCCCCTGTTGAAGTACGCACTGAGGTACGATACCCGTGTAAAGCAAATGGCAGCATTTCATGCCAGTCTTTGTAAGTGACGACCATTTTCTGGACGATCTTCTTAATGTTCTTGTTAGCGGCTTCGACGGCGCCATTCATTTTTGGTCTGTAAGGAGAAGAGTTATGATGCTCAATCTTGAATTCCTCACACAATTCTTTCATCATTTTATTATTCAAGTTTGAACCATTGTCAGTAATGATCTTGCTGGGAATACCATATCGGCAAATGATGTTATTCTTGATAAACCTTACAACCACTTGTCTTGTAACATTGGCGTAAGATGCTGCTTCGACCCATTTGGTGAAGTAATCAATAGCTACCAAGATGAAACGATGACCGTTTGAAGCTTTTGGTTCGATCATTCCAATCATGTCGATACCCCACATGGAAAAAGGCCACGGAGATGAGAGAACGTTGAGTAGAGTCGGTGGCACATGGATCTTATCTGCATAGATCTGGCACTTGTGACATCTCTTCACGTGTTTGTAACAGTCTGATTCCATTGTCAACCAATAGTATCCTGCTCTTAAGATCTTCTTGGACATTGCATGCCCATTTGAATGAGTTCCAAAGGACCCTTCATGCACTTCATGCATAATCATGTCTGCTTCGTGTCTGTCCACGCATCTGAGCAAAACCATGTCGAAGTTTCTTTTGTATAGCACATCTCCGTTCAGGAAGAAACTGCCAGAAAGTCTCCTTAGAGTTTTCTTATCTTTGTTTGATGCCCCAAGCGGGTACTCTTGAGTTTGAAGGAAGCGTTTGATGTCGTGAAACCACGGTTTATCATCGATGACTGCTTCAGTTGCAAACACATAAGCGGGCCTTTCAAGGCGCGTAATTCTGACTTTAGGCACATCATTCCAGTGACTGACTTTGAACATGGAAGATAGAGTAGCCAGGGCGTCTGCCATTCGATTCTGATCTCGAGGTATATGATGCAATTCAACCTGGTTGAAGAAAGTCAACAGACGTCTTGCATAATCTCTGTAAGGAATCAAGCCAGGGTGATAAGTTTCCCACTTGTCTTTGATTTGGTTGATCACGAGGGCTGAATCTCCATATATGTCGAGGATCTTGATCCTTAAGTCAATGGCTTCTTCGAGACCCATGATACAAGCTTCATATTCTGCGATGTTGTTGGTACAATCAAATAGCAATCTGGCAGAGAACGGGATATGAGTACCCTTGGGAGTGATGATGATTGCCCCAATTCCATTGCCAAAAGCGTTTACTGCTCCATCAAAAATTAGGCCCCATCTTGATCCAGGATCAGGACCTTCTTCAGGTAATGGTTCGTCACAATCTTTCATTTTCAAGTACAAGACATCTTCATCAGGAAAGTCAAACTTGAGAGATTGATATTCATTAATTGGTTGATGCGCCAAGTGATCGGCGAGAATGCTTCCTTTGACCGCTTTTTGAGCACGGTATTCAATGTCATATTCGGATAACAGCATTTGCCATCGGGCAATCCTTCCTGTTAAGGCAGGCTTTTCAAAGACATACTTGATCGGATCCATTTTGGAGATTAACCAAGTAGTATTGTTGATCATGTACTGGCGGAGACGTTTTGAAGCCCAAGCCAAAGCACAACATGTTTTTTCGAGCATGGAGTAACGAGACTCACAGTCTGTGAATTTCTTACTCAGGTAATAAATGGCATGCTCCTTCTTACCGGTTTCATCTTGTTGTCCAAGCATACAACCCATGGATTCTTCCAACACAGTAAGGTACATGATTAATGGTCTTCCTTCAACCGGAGGAATCAATATTGGTGGTTCTAACAGGTACTCTTTGATACTGTCGAACGCTTTCTGGCAATCTTCAGTCCATACAACCCCTTGATCTTTGCGGAGAAGCTTGAAAATTGGCCCACAAGTAGCAGTCATCTGAGAGATAAATCTGGAGATATAGTTCAATCGTCCAAGAAATCCTCTTACTTGCTTTTCAGTTTTTGGTGCAGGCATCTCTTGAATAGCTCTGACTTTGTCGGGATCTACTTCAATACCTCTTTGGCTGACAATGAAACCCAAGAGTTTTCCAGATCTAACCCCAAAAGTACATTTATTAGGATTCAAGCGAAGCTGATACTTCCTTAACCGTTGAAACAACTTCAAAAGGTATTCAATATGTTCTTCTTCTGTGCTGGACTTGGCTATCATGTCGTCCACATAAACTTCAATTTCTTTATGCATCATGTCATGAAAGAGAGTAGTCATTGCCCTTTGGTAAGTTGCGCCTGCATTCTTTAATCCAAATGGCATTACTTTGTAGCAAAAGGTACCCCATGGGGTGATGAAAGATGTCTTCTCCATGTCTTCAGGAGCCATCTTGATCTGATTATAACCGGAGAACCCGTCCATGAAGGAAAAGACGTTGAACTTAGCGGTGTTATCAACCAACATGTCGATATGTGGTAATGGAAAGTCATCTTTTGGACTGGCCTTGTTCAAGTCACGGTAGTCAACACACATTCTGACTTTGCCATCTTTCTTCGGAACTGGCACTATGTTGGCCAACCATTGAGGATACTCAGAGGTGACAAGAAAACCTGCGTCGAGTTGCTTTTGAACTTCCACTTTGATCTTGTTAGCCATATCAGGGTGAGTCCTTCGCAATTTCTGCTTAACTGGCGGACATTCTGGCTTCAATGGCAAGTAATGCTGAACAATATTGGTATCCAACCCAGGCATGTCTTGGTAGGACCAGGCAAACACGTCAACATATTCTTTGAGAAGGTCTGTCAACTTACTCTTGATATCAGCATCAAGCAGTGATCCAATGGTCACTTCTTTTTTGTCTTCTTCAGAACCCAAGTTGATCTTTTCTAAAGGCTCTTTGTGAGGCAGAATGGCTCTTTCCTCGTGCTTAAGTAATCGAGAGATCTCGTCCGGGATCTCCTCTTCTTCCTCTTCTTCGGCTTCGAACACAGGAAACTCAAAGTTGGGAGAGGGCATAGGGTTATTGCATTCAATGGGTTTATCAATAGTAAATCTGCACATGTGATTTATATTTATTTCAGAAAATTTATGAATGCAGGAGTGTATGCAGATTTTTTTTGAAAAGTTTTTTTTTTTTTTTTTTTTTTTTTTTTTGGTTTTTTAGGATTACCATTTCCAGAAAAAGCAAAAATAAAACATATAATGTAGGGAATTCAAAATGACACTTTATTTATGATTCATTTTTGAAACAAAGCCCTAAACACAAACTCATTTGCCTTGGGCAGGACAAAGAGGGAAACTTTTAAAACAAAGCCCTATACACAAAGTTATTTGGGCGGAACATTTAAAAGCAAAGCCCTATAAAACATCTCTCTGCTTTGGGCAAGGCAGGAGGTCAAAATAACAGCGAGGTGATTACTTTGAGCGGCGAACAACATTCGGAACGTCGACAGCTTTCCAGTAGCAACGAACTCCTCTGTGTATTATGTATTCAGGAAAATTCTCCTCAGAGTGATCTTCAGTATTGACATTGACCGCTGGTCGAGCAGGATTTGAAGGTCCTGGTTTGTCACCCTTGTTCTTTGTAGAGTTGAAACGGTCTTCTTCTACTTCTTGAAGAGCATATGATGAGTCACAATCTTCAGAATTTTCAGGATGTATTTCCCAGTCTTCAGGATGAAGAGACTCATTGTCAGCGACACTTTCTGAGTCAATTGCGGGACCATCTTCCCCTTCATCTTCAAAAATGGCATTTATGTGATAGTAACCATCTTCAGGATTGTTAATCTTGGTAGATGCATTGAATCCGAAATCTCCAGTAATTTCAGGTTGCTGAGAAAATTGACAAGGCTGATAAGCCTCTTCTGGTTGACTATTATATTCAAAGGAATCTCCCCATCCAGTTGGTTGGATATCCTCAATCGCAATCTTGTAACTTTCAGGTGCAGTATACTTCACCATGTAATCAAATTTTCCACTTGGTTGTCCCAATGTGTCCCATATTTCTGCAGGAACAGGCTCAGTTTCTTTGCCATTGGATTCTTCTGAAGGAGGATATGGTTCTTCCTGAGATATGTATCCTGAGTCATTGAGATAACACTTCCATTCTTCTTCAGTATCAGGTAGACCTTCTTCGATGCATTCTTCGATAAGGACATTAACCTCTTGAGGAATTGGGTTAAGGAATCCTCCACTAATGAATGTTTCTTTGATCGGACGAAGGGTTTCATCCTTCTTGGTGCAGTTTGAGAATGTTGGTGAACATCCGAGACCTGCTCTAGTTTCATTCTTGGTAGGGATCACAACTTGCCCCCAGCCAGTGGTAGTTCCATCTTTCACTACTTTTACTGCCTCTTTATATGAAGAAATTGATGCTTTCTTTTTGGAAGATTCGTCTTCTAAAGAGAGACCTTGGAACTGCGTTCCTTCCACATCATCGGCACTTATGAAAGAGAAATTGGATAAATGGCTCACCATCAAGGCTTGTTCTCCACTTATCGTTACCAATTTTCCATTTGTTACAAATTTCAACTTTTGGTGGAGCGTAGAAGTTACTGCCCCTGCTTCATGGATCCATGGTCGTCCTAACAGGCAGCTATAAGCAGCTTGAATGTCCATGACCTGGAAAGTGATTTGAAATGTATGTGGACCAATTGTCATGGGAAGATTGACTTCGCCGATAACAGATTTTCGCGATCCATCAAATGCTTTGACTACCACACCACTGAATTTCATAGGCATTCCTTGGTAAGACAAACGAGCAAGAGTCGTCTTTGGCATAACATTCAAGGAAGATCCGGTGTCTACTAACACATTGGACAAAGAGTCTGACTGACAGTTCATAGAAATGTGCAAAGCAAGATTGTGATTTCTACCCTCCTCGGGGAGTTCTTCATCACAGAAGCTTAAATTGTTGCAAGCTGTTATGTTGGCTATTATCCCATCAAAGTGATCAACAGTCACATCATGATCCACAAAAGCTTGATCTAAGACTCTCATCAGGGCTTCCCTGTGGGCTTCTGAGTTTAAAAGCAATGAAAGTATTGAGATTTTTGAAGGAGTCTGCATAAGCTGATCCACAATCTTATATTCACTTCTTTTGATAAGCTTCAAAATTTCATCAAAATCAGGATTGCCATTGGTTCCACTGGATTGACCAACATCAGTGTTTGGATTACTGACAGGAGTTTCCACAAGATTCTCTACTGGTGTATTGACAGGATTTTGCCCGGTTGCAGGAGCAACAGGATGCTTTGGAGTATACACACGTCCACTTCTTGTTACTCGACTCACATCAGCGATGTTCACGACAGATGAAAGAGTAGGTAAAGGAACTTCTTGTCCATTCTTTATCATTGTAGCATTATAGTTGTATGGAACTGCCTTGTCAGAGTCATAAGGAACAGGTCCAGGTAGACAAATGATCAAAGGAGCAACAGGAACCCTTGGCTTGTTGTAAGTAACTTCCATGCGCTCAGGCATGTTGAAATGAGGAACGATGACGTTAACTGTAGGCATTTCCGAGTTGATATCTGAGACTAAAAGCTCATGCGGATAACATCCTATCATGTTAACTTCATTTTCATCCCTATTTCTGTAGATCTGGATAGTACCATTATCCAACAGTACTTGGAGATCTCTTCTCACAATCGAACACCCGTGAGGATCCACACAACATATTCTACAGGAACCGTATTGATGTTGGCGAAAATTCTGCCCCCGACAAAGAGTGGCGTGCATTTGTACCAAATCTGCTCTTGAGAAGTTGATATTATAGACTCGGTATTGGCCAGGACATCCATATACCATGTTTACAACATGCCCTCCATGATTGGGCAGCGGATTTGCTTGCACATTAGGATTCAAATTTCTGAAAGAGAGGAGATTAGATCTAACCAACCTCTGAACTTCATATTTCAAAGCTATGCAATGCTCAAGATCATGGCCAGGTGCCCCTTGATGATAAGGGCATGAAACCTCAGCTTTGTACCACCATGGGAGTCTCTCAGGTACTGGTGGTGGTGCTTTAGTTTGAATAAGGCCTCTTTCAATCAGTGCAGGGTACAATTCTGTGTAGGTCATCGGAATCGGATCGAACTGTGGAGCTCTTTGTACTCGATTCTGATTATTGTTTAACTGCTGAGCCTGTTGTCGAGGCTGTTGTTGTTGAAACTGAGGAGTGAATCCTGGATTCGGTGTTGTGTTAACGACTGGTGTGATAGAAGCAACCTGTCGTTGACGATTGACATTTCCTCTTGGCTTTCCTTGGGATACCATGTCAACACTTTGTTCTTTCTTCTTTGGGAAACCACTTCCAAACTTTTTGATTCCACTTGAAGATCCACCTTCTTTAGTCAGACGTCCGGTTCGGACTCCTTCTTCTAAACGCATCCCCATGTTTACCATTTCGGTGAAATCACTTGGAGCGCTAGCAATCATGCGTTCATAGTAAAACGGACCGAGAGTATTCAAGAAGATCTTGGTCATCTCTTTCTCTTTTAATGGTGGATTAATCTGAGCAGCAGTTTCTCTCCATCGTTGGGCATATTCTTTGAAAGCTTCATGATCTTTCTGAGCCATGGATCGGAGCTGATCTCTGTCTGGAGCCATATCCGAGTTGTATTTGTATTGTCGGACAAAGGCCTCACCTAGGTCGTTGAAAGTCCGAATATTGGTGCTATCTAAACCTGTGTACCACTTCAGTGCGGCACCAGTCAAACTGTCTTGAAAGTAATGGATAAGCAACTGATGATTATCTGCATAAGTAGACATCTTTCTAGCATACATCACAAGATGGCTTTGTGGACAAGAACTACCTTTGTACTTCTCAAAGTCAGGGACCTTGAATTTAGCCGGTATTTGTACACTGGGAACCAAACATAGCTCCTGGGCATTCTTTCCAAACAAATCTTTTCCCCGAATAGCTTTGACTTCCAGCTGAATCTTGTTGAATTGTTCTTGGAGATCTCCTACAAGGCTTCGCTGATTTGTGCTATCACCCTGATCATGATAAATCTCATTGTCTCCGTAAGGAACAGTGTGAACCATAGGAGTCGGAACCGTCATAGTGGGTTGAGAAAGTGCCATAGTAACTTGAGAAAAAGTTATCCCCTGATTTGGAGTGAACTGTGAACTCTGAGCAGCAGGCGCTTCAGTTGTGGATGTTTGAACCCCAGAAACATTATGGCGGAAACCTGTACCAAAGCTGAAAGGCGTGCCCCAACCTTCTGGCATGGAGAAAGATGGAATGCCGAATGCAACCGTAGAAACTGGAGTAGTAACCTCAGATGTTACTGTTGCTTGACTGTTGGGTGGCGGCGGCTGATTCTGTGCGGCCATTAAAGAGTCAACCAGAGTAGTGAGACTTTCCAATTTTTCCTGAAGAGTGGTCACTGTACCACGAAGCTCAATATTCTCTTGTTCAGAACTTTCCATTATTCTTCTTCTGCTTGAACGAGTATTGTATCTGTGATCTGATTGCGAGCGCGGTCGAGAAACTTTGAGACGCGACAGCTTGACGATCTAATGGAGAAAGATCCAAAAGATAAGACTCTATACAACAGACTCGATATGCAGAATGATGTATGCAAAAAGAAATTTATGATTTTTCCAAATATTTTAAAGATTATTCTCTTGCAAACATTTGAACACAAACAAATCTTTTATTCATTCATTTTTTTATTGCAATAATGGGAAATGTTACAACATTGGAGCGTAGCTCCTTACAAAAGCAAATGATAAATAAAAAGCTAAACAATCCTAAGCATCTTCATCAGACGAAGAACCAAATGCATTGTGCAGCTTGAGCTTCATGATTTCTTTCCCATAGTAAGCTTTCAATTCGGCCTTTTCGGTCTTTAGCTTGTCAACAATATTCTTCCAATCGTCAGGAGTTGGAGCGTTGCTTGTTGAACCTTCAGGTTTTTTCTTGCTTTCTTTGATGTACCTCTTGATTGCAGCGTCTTTCTGACGAATCTTCTCATCTTTACTCATGAGCCATCCATCTTGACAGTAGAGAGTTTCTTCGTGATCTTTCACTTGTTTCTTCAACCTTCTGTTTTCCATATCGGTCCTACGAAACTTGTGCTCCCAAGCGTTTTTCTCTAACCTCATCTTGGCTAAAGTGTCTTGGTATTCCTTCATAGTGGGAATGGGAATATTGGGTAGTTGAGGTACCACAAGAGACATGGGTTTTTCATAATCATAAGGCATTTGAAACTCCTTTGCTCTTTTCTTTACCCAGCAGGTGTAGGCGTCCGTAGCAATGCAATTCCTTTCCTCACCTTTTTCTTTCCATCGGACGTCGTACCAAGCTCTCATCATTCTTGTCTTCAACCTTTGAGGATCTTCCTTTTCTTGATAGAAGTAGCTTTCTACTGCGAGACCAACAGGTTTAACTGAATTTGCATACCCGAGTTGTCGTCGGGCTAAGATCGGATTGTAGTTAATTCCTCCTTGTGTACCAATGAGAGGTACGTTGGCGAATTCTCCGCAACTATCAATGGTTTCTGTACCACAGCGAGCCAAGGTATACCAACGGATATCATTATTAGTAAGAGACATAAGTCTTCGAGGCCAACGCAAACCTTCTCGGTTTTCTGTGAAAATAGGAGACTCAGGTAAGTGTGAAACAATCCATTTGAACAATAGAGGTGCACAACATACAATGATTCCACCGCCTTGGCGATTCCTATGATGGACAGAGAAATACATGTCACCAAGTAAAGTCGGAACAGGATTTCCAATCAGAAAAATCTTTATGGCATTGATATCAACAAAGTTGTCGACATTGGGAAACAGAACCAACCCATAGATGAGCAAGGCTAGTACAGCTTCAAAAGCTATCATGCTACCAGTTTCGATGAAATCAAAGGCTTTCTTTACCAGGAAGTGTGAGGTTAAACCCGGGAGGTTTCCTTTGGTAGTCCAATTACTCTCTACTTCAGATTTCTTCAAGTGGATACTTGTTGCAATGACATGTGACTTAGGAATGGCTTCCAAACCATTGAAGGGTATTTTGTCAGACACAGGGATACCCAAAAGATTGGCATATTCTTCCAAGGTCGGTACCAACTGGTAGTCTGGAAAGGTAAAACAACGGTAAACGGGATCATAGAACTGAACCAGAGTTTTGAGAAGTCCTTCATCAACATGAGTGTTCAGGATAGGCAAAAGTTTTCCATAACTTTTCCTAAAATTGGAAGGATTTTGTACAGAAGATGCTAACTCTATCAGTTTTCCCACATCAGGCGCTTTGAAACCGTATTTCTTGGTATGCCTTTTTACTTCTTCCATGACTAAATCCTAAAATGTTTGCAAAGAAAATTTCTCTAAATCTTTGGAAAAATCATGTTTTTATGGAAAAAAAATGGGTTTTTTTTTGAATGTATGAATGCGTGGATGCATGAATGCCACATATTCAAACATGGTAAAACAGACATGGTAATGGTAACGCAAACATGGTACACAAACATGGTAATTCAAACATAGTACACACAGGTTCAAAGGTCCAGCGTCACGAGCATGAGGTCAGAGAACCAAATAGGGATAGATCTAGTTAATCACCTGTACAACATGTTCTACTGATACATCAGAGTCTACATTTTTCTTTCGGATATTACCGGCTTTCACAACTAAACTGATGAGCCAGAAATATTCTCAAGAAAAACTCGTCTGAGTGTGGTTCTCTGCATGACAACTATCCAAGTCTTCACCTGGATCGTTTCTGCACCACGTCCTAATAAGGCCAGGATGGGTTGGGGTTCTACGGTCTCTCAGCTTCTACAGTTCAATGTGGCAATAATGTCTTCGCTACGAAAGCATGCTAAACATATATTACCAACAAGGAACCTCCACTGAGCGGAAGGATTCTCAAGTGCGCCTGCACATGACTATACCCTCCACCTAATTTCTTATGTGTACTTAATCCGGGTTAGGATTTGTCCATAATGTATCACTTGTAACAGAACCACACAAGTAACAGAACCAAAGAATCACACATGTAACAAAAATTAAAATAAAAACAATAATTAGAAATAACCCTTCCTTTGGAAACAATAAAAGGAGAGAATCCCCAGTGAAGTCGCCATTTTTCTGTCGCGGGCGAAAAATCGTTTTGTTCCTCTTTTTTGTGGGATGAGACACCTGATGCCTTCTTTGGGCTCGAGTGCTCAAAAAAATGATTTTTCTTTTGTTTCGACCAAACTTTTTATTGTTTCCAAAAGAGGAAAAGGAAAAAAGCTGCAATAACCTAAAAGTGGGGGGAGATCTTGGGTAAGAGGGTTGGTTATACGAAGGGAAGGTATTAGCACCCAACGTATCTGTAGTACTCTACAGGGTTCTTTATTGTTTTTTATTCTATGCTACGGTGAAGGTTCTGTTTGTGAAATAGGTGGGACCTAAGGTGTTTGTTTGATTATGCTCGCAAAGATCATCGCGATCCTCTGC
The DNA here is from genome assembly GCF_029867415.1 of Vicia villosa. Taxonomy (NCBI): domain Eukaryota; kingdom Viridiplantae; phylum Streptophyta; class Magnoliopsida; order Fabales; family Fabaceae; genus Vicia; species Vicia villosa. The sequence goes on along the minus strand of NC_081183.1, from coordinate 196,321,120 downwards.
ATACATATCCCTTAGAGGGAATCAGAGCATCTGTAGCTCGGGGTCTACGGGTGCTAAGGTTTGAGTGGTTTTTTGTGTTTTGTTTTGTTTTGCTCGCCAAGGATCGACCTTGTGCCTACGTATTCTCAAAGGGATGTTGAGAAAGTCAGAGCAATCGTAGTTCCCACTTATGCTAGTGGAAGCAAAGGAAAATAGACAAATGTCGTCTAAATGCTAGATGTATCTAATCTATATCATCACATACATCTGTTTGTTTTTGTTTGAAGATCTTTTCATTATAAGCCCGGGGCCATGCCACTTAGGGTGCTTAGAATGATAAAGATGTTTTTGTTTAACCAGCCTTGTGGCAAAAGTTTCAATGAAGTCAGCCTTGTGACAAAAACTTTGATTAATCAGCCAGCCTTGTGGCAAAAGTTTCAATGAAGTCAGCCTTGTGACAAAAACTTTGATTAATCATCCAGTACGGTGGTAAAACAGTTTGATTGATTAGCCAGCCTTGTGGCAAAAAGTTTGATTTTGATTGATTGATTGTTTGTGATGATATATAAGAGATACTCCTAGCATAGAGATGAAAAATGTCTAATCTCCTAGGGTATTTGTTTTGGATATTTGGGATGCTTATAAGAAGCCCGTGGGTCCTTGTACGAAGCCCAAGAGGAGGCTATCCGAGGGTCCTTGCATTGTAAGCCCAAGAGGAGGCTATGGGAGGGACAATCCAGGGTCCTTGCATTGTAAGCCCAAGAGGAGGCTATGGGAGGGTCACTCGTTTGTACAAAGCCCAAGGGGAGGCATGGTATAGTTGGTCTGAGCTCTTAGAGCGATTTCACCGGGAAACCATACTCTATGTCCTAACCTAAACTAGGGAGATTCTTTGCACGAAGCCCAATAGGAGGCTATGGGGTACCTAGTGTTGTACTAAGTTGAAAAAGCACACATATAACACAATCACAAGTATGAACAAGTACGAACAAACATGAACAAGTACATGAACAAATATGAACAGTTATATATATGACAAAGTGTGTGTATATAATGGAGTTTATGAAGGAAATATACCTGTAAGCATGCTCCATTTGTATACACAGGGGCTCGGGACTCATACTCGGGGAGAGGCCCTTTGAGTTTATTCAAAGTTATGTAAACAGGTATTTACAAAGGGGCTTGGGACTTATACCTACATGGAGGCCCATGGTATTTTCTTTTGGGAAGATTTAAAGAAACCTTCGTTTTTGGTTTGTTGTTCAAAGTTAAAAAACAAATTGATTGAGATAAGTACAAAAGGCGTACAATGAAATACCTAATTTCATGTACTGGAATGGGTATGTACAAAAGGGCTCGGGACTTATACCTACATGGAGGCCCATGGTATATTGAAAAGTTTTGAAGTTTCTTTGAAGTTTTGTTGTTTTGAAAATGATTTGAAAATTGTTTGAAAAGATTTTATTTTGAAGAATGTTTTATTGTTTAAAAAACTGTACAAAAGGAAAAGAAATGGGACTTACACTCTCTAATATTCGAGAGGCCCCACTGTTTTGAAAAACAATGGGTTGCATGATTTGAAAGTGAATTGATTACTGTTGTGAAAACAGTTGGTTGCGTTTTAGGCTTACCTCGAAGGATGAGAAAATCGGATTTCTGAGCTTGAGGTGTTACCTTGATCTTCAAGTGATATGCTTGAAATAAATTATTTCATGATCATCCTCTGTAGCAAATGGAAGACAGAAAAATAGACAAAGCCAGAAGACGACAAAGAAACAGATCTCGAAACCTTAAATGAATTGTAATTATTCAAGTGATCTGTAACAGTAATCAAAAATCAGAACATGAAAATTCAAATGATTAATTACACGAAGGTTATATGATGATTTCAAAAGAAAATAATCTAAGAGAAGATATTTTTTTTTGTGTTTTTTTTTGAATGGAATTAAGTTAATTAATAAGATAATTAAACAAATAATTATAAAAATAATTAAACTTAACAAGAAAAATAATTCTTTTTATGTCACAAATTAGATTATACAAGTATAAACCTAAATATAAAAAGAAAATATTTTTTTGGAGTTTTTTGATTGGTTGATATTAATTAATAGTAAATAATCACACAATTACTAATTAATTAACAAAATAAATTAATTATGAATAAAAATAAAATATTTTTATGTCAAAAAATAATTAAATATTTTATCAACCTAAAAGTGAAATTAAAATGATTTTTGGATTTTTGAAAGTATTTTTAATTAATTATGCAAAGAAAAACAAATTAATTAAGAAAATATTAATATATGTGATCCTGTGTGGCAGACCCCCAAGGGTCTATGATGAGCCTGCGTGCTGAGGCCTGTTGGATGATGATCAAGATTGATCAGACGGCTGCTGAAGCAAGGAGCATGGTAAAAGCGTGGTCAACAAAGCATATGACTAGTCTGAATTTTAAAAAACGCCCGCGCGCAAATAGACCAACCAGAGGACGCCACGTCCTCGTCTTCTTCCTTACAAACCTGTAAAAGTTTTAGCTACAAATTAGCTACGGATTCTTCCCAGCTATTTTGTAGCTAATCATCTCCGATTTCAAACCTGCATGAAACAAGATGAACAAACAAAACAGTAACCCAGATCAATCAAGTGACATGCCCTGAGCTCGAATATGCCTTTGTTGTCACCTAATTTGGCCCCTATCACAGATCCCCATTTTTGAAGCTTCGCAACCCTAGAATGGCAACTCGTGAAATATGTAACCAAATGGCAATTAAGCATCCAGAAACGTTAAGAACATCACGATAAACAATAATATACATTCAAAAGTTATTTAAAAAGCATGATTGATCATAATCGAACCGAATAAGTTTTGAGCAAACCGTGAGTTACTGGGCATGATTCAGGAAGCTTCAAAGCTTGGAAATGATTGGGATCGCTTCAGTGATGTTCAAGGATCATGTTGATGTTCTTAAACTTGCTCGAAACTTTCTGAATCATTCTACGGACCTCCACCTGTTTTGGCTCCAAACTGAAAACGGCCATGGTGTTTCTCTACATCCAGAAACGTTCCAGATGTTTGGATCACTTCTAATTGATGTATGGAAGATGTTTGAGGTGATAGTTTGGTAAATACACGAGTAGATCGAGAATTGGAGGTTTAAGGCTCAATTTGTGCACTCATGGAGTTTTTGTGATGAAACTGACTTTTGGATAGTTTTGTGATGGTTTAATGGTTCAAACAACTTCAAAATAATGTTTAGAATATGTTTGGATGACACCAATAGTTAGAACTCTCAAGATTTGAAAGTTGAAGTTCTAACTTCTTTGAAAAATGGAAAGAACTTGCAAATAGGTAAGAAGTGAGAAAGCAAGCTTTTCAATGCTTTGGTGTGCTCTTGGATGTGATTTCCTTCTCTTATTTATAGGCAAGGAGTACTGAATTGAAGGGCAAGCAAGTGGAAAAGTTATGATTGAATTTTGTGGAAAAAGATGGCATGGAATATTTTTTCAATGATTACAAAGCTTAACCATGGTTAAGGAACTCAAGTGCCATAATATTCTCTCCAATCTGATCTTTTATGATAAGAATCTGACTTGCATAATTTCATTTGATCATTTCTTGCATTATTGGTCACATAGTGTAAGAACTTTGTGAGAAAATGGTGAAAATTCAAGCATAAGGACCTCTAATGACAAAATTCAAAACCATAGCTATGCTCCATGTTTTTTCATGCTCTTGATCATTTTGGAAAGCTCATGTTACACACTTCAAAAGCCTAGTTGAAAGTTTCTTCAAGACCTTTAAGGAAATGGGTGAAAAAGATCCATGAACTTTGAGAAAAATGAAGTTTTAAGTGAAATTTTCAAAAAGTACCAACTTTGAAGCTCCATATCTCTTAAATGGTTGATCTTATGGAAAAAAATTATATGTGTCAAAGTTGTTTATTGGATCAAAATCTACAACTTTCATGTTGGAAGTTTTTTTCAGTTTGTAGGTGAAATTTTGAGTTATTCCCCTCCAAAGTTTGGAAAAAACCATGAAAAACACTTAGAAAAATTTTCTAAGTATGGAAAGTCAAACTTTTGACTTTTTGATTCTTGATTGATTTTCTTGATTTTTCTTGATCAAATGACTTCATATATCATATATTGATGATTTTCAACTTCAAAAGTCATGGTTGACCAAAATTCCCCAAAAGTCAATGGTGATCTTGTACAGTTGACTTTTTCAGTCGAATCGCGTTTCTGGAGATTTCAAATGAAACAGGCTACCCTCACCAAATGAATGGTATGAATGAATCATATTGAGGCATTAGAGGATATTGAACCATAGTTTGAGTTGTGACACCATGTCCTAATTAAAAAGTCAGTTGTTCAGTGAATTAGGTCAAAAACCCTAATTGTCGACCTGATGAAATTGATGACTGTGGATCTTGAATTGAGATGTAATTTCCATTGTATATTGTCATAGGGATTATTTGAGGATGATTGAAACCTTTGATTGACTTCCTGGGGGTTTTTAGGGTTTCCCAAATGTGATCCCTGATTTTGGTCCCTGATAGTTCAACACCTTAATCTGATGATTTGAAATTTCACTGTTGATCAATCCTTGTGTAGGAGATGTCTTGAGCCAATGGATTAGATCAAAATGATGTACTTGGGGTCTTGAGGTCATGTCCCAAGTCATTAGGTCAAATCCTGAGCAAAAGTCAGGAGTATACTGTCTTCAGTCAAAACCCTAGTTTGGTCGATTCAAAGCTGTTGAGCTTGTTGAAGTGAATCTCTGAGGACCAAATATTGATTATTGATGAAGATAATTCTTTTGAGATGAAGGGAGAACAAAACCCTAATTGATTGTTACTTGTACTGATGAGTAATTTCTTGTTTAAATCCTGCTGAGTCACAAGTAACAAACACAGGCTATGCAATTTGTTAGAGATGCAAATGGTGCATATGCAAATGATATGAGGTGGTATCTTAGGTCAAAAATTGGGGTATGACACAAAGCCCTATGAAACATCTCTTCACCCTGGGCTATGGTGAGAGGACAAAATAACGGTGAAAGTTCCTACTTAGGAGTGCGAACAACAGTCGAAACTTTAACAGCTGTCCAGTAGTGGCGAACCCCATTGTGCACTAAGTAATCTGGAACCTTAGGCTTAAGCTGGCCTGTGGTAGGTCTTGATTTACCAACCACTGTCTTTGCAACACTCAGACGATCTTCTTCTACTTCAGCAGACTGAGCTGTGTGAGCATACCCATTTCCGAGTGGAGTATGTCGGTTTTTCTTTTGAGGAAACTTCCAATCTTTTGAATGGAGAGACTCGTTGTCGGAGACACTTTCGAGATCGTCCTCTTCTGTATTTTGGTCTTGCTCTTCTCCCAAGATGGCATTGACTAGATATGTGAACTCTAGATCCGTAGCCTCGGAAGGTGACTTGGGGATATAATCCTCAATGATGATTTCACCAGTAGATGATGATGAATAGCAAGGGTTATACATCTCTTTTGGCTGAGAGAGGTACTCATAATCAATGTTCCATCCAGTTGGAACAATATCTTCAAGAGAGATTCTTGAACTTTCAGGAGCGGAGTATTTCACCATGTAGTCGAATTTTCCGCTTGGTTCTCCTAATGTATCCCAAGTCTCTTCGGGGATAGGAGGAACTTCTTCTGATGAACCATGACTTCTGGTGGTGAAGCTGTCAGTAATTTCATCACTGCTTGGTTGAGTCTTACTTTCAGATCCTTCATTTGGATAACAGCAAAGTGGTTCAGACTCTGGTAGGGAGATGTATCCTGCTCTGTTAAGATAGGATAACCATTCCTCTTCATCGGTGTTTTCCGTACCGATGGTATTGACTGTTTGTTGAACCGGTTGAAGAAAACCTCCACTGCAGAAAGTTTCTTGAATGGGGAGAACTACTTCAATCCCTGGGATAGCTTTTGATGATGTCGGAAAGAATCCAATTCCTGTTCTGTTCTTGTTGTTGGTAGGAATATTAATGTGCCCCCAACCACTGGTTGTGCCATCCTTCACAACTTGGATTGCATCTTTGTATGAAGAGATAGACGCTGCTTTCTCCTTTCCTTTGTCTAAGGAAAGTGCTTGGAATTTAGTTCCAACAACTTCTTTTGGTTCTATGTCGGAGAATGATGACAAGTTGCTGACGATCAGAGCCCGTTCTCCACATACGGTTACCAATTTGTCATTTCTTATGAACTTCAGTTTCTGATGAAGTGTTGAAGTAATTGCCCCAGCCTCATGAATCCATGGGCGACCTAGCAAACAACTGTATTGTGCTGGAATGTCCATAACCTGGAAAGTGATTTTGAACGTCTGAGGTCCAATAGTTATGGGAAGATCTACTTCTCCGAAAACTGACTTTCTTGATCCATCAAATGCTTTGACGATGACATGACTTTTTCTTAGAGGGTAATCTTCGAAAGATAATCTTGACAATGTTGATTTAGGCATGACGTTGAGAGAGGATCCATTGTCTATTAGGACTCCTGTGAGTGTATCACCCATGCAGCTAACTGAGATGTGAAGTGGAAGATTGTGGTCCACTCCTTCTTCAGGAAGATCTTCGTCACAGAAACTTAGGTTAGTTCCGGCGGAGATGTTGGCAACGATGTTGTTGAATTGGCTTATAGTAACACTTGGTTCTACGAAAGCTTGTTCCAAAACTTTCTGTAGAGCTTCCCTATGAGCTTCAGAACTCAATAGCAGGGAAAGAACAGAAATCCTAGACGGAGTATGTAGTAATTGATCTACAATGTTGTATTCACTCCTCTGGATTAACTTCAAGATCTCATCATTTTCTTTCGCTTGAACAGCATTGGTCGGATAATTGTCTTGCTTATGTGGTACTTCCTCCGAAGGTTTCTCCACATTTTCTGTCGTTCTGTTGAAGACTCGTCCACTTCTGGTGACTCGACTAACATCAGCAATGTTGACAACAGACGGTAATGGTATTTCCTTACCATTTTCAATGAATGTAGCGTTGTATTTGTATGGTATAGCCTTGTCAGACTCATACGGTACAGGACCTGGTAAGTAGATGACTAGTGGTGCAACTGCTGTCTTCCTGCTGTCATATTTAACTTGCATAGGTTCAACTTGATTAATTTGAGGAGATACGGTAAAGACTTCGTCATCTTCTCTGTTGGCAAGAACAGTAATGGTATTGTCATCCATTAGCTTTTGAATGTCGTTGCGAACACGCAAACATCCTCGTGAAGTTCTTCGACAGATTCTGCATTTACTGTAAGCGTGGAAATCTGTTCCAAAGTAGGCAAGTCCATTTAAAGTTTTGTGGAACCTGACTACCGATCCTTCAAGGTCTTCAACTTTGTAGATTTTGTATTCTCCTGGACATCCTTGAACCATGTTGACGTCATGTTCAGTTCTGACTCGGATATGTTGAATCCATCCTAAGTCCATTTGTTCTTGTAATGCAGCTTGAACTATGGCACATCCTTGATTATTCTTCGGACAAATTTCACATGTGAAGTAGTTGTGAGGTGGTACATGACCGTACCCAGCTTGTTTAGCGTGCATCTTGACAAGATTTTCCCCTATCTGATGAATGTCGTAGATTTGAATGACGTTGGGGTGTTGGTCTATCAGATTTACTGAAGCTTCTTTATGCTGCGGCAAAGGATTTGCTTGGACGTTTGGATTAGTATCTTTGAAGGAAAGCATTCCTCTTTTCACTAATCGTTGGACGTCAATCTTGAAAGGGAAACAGTTCTCAATATTGTGACCTGGTGCCCCCTGATGATAGGGACAAGATTGGTCAGCCTTATACCATGGTGAGGAACTGTTTGTAGGATTTGGAGGACTCCTCGTCTGAATGAGTCCTTTTGCCAGTAATGTTGGAAACAATTCCGCATACGGCATTGGTACGGGGTCAAAGGCAAGATACCTTGGAGCCCGATTGTTGTAATTTGGAGGTCGAACCTGCTGCTGAGGTTGCTGCGACCTTTGTTGAATTTGTTGTTGCGAGACCTGAGGTTGATAAGCTGGCGCTGAGTTAACAACCGGAGTTATTGTTGCAACTTGAGGTTGGAATTTCTTCTTGATTTTGTGCAAAACATTGCTGACATCTTGATCCTTTTTCTTCTGGAAAGAACTTCCATACTTCCTTGGACCAACAGAAGATTCTGGTTCTTTGTTCAAGCGTCCTTCTCGAACTGCTTCTTCTAAACGTACACCCATGTTTACCATCTCAGTAAAATCACTTGGTGCACTTGCAACCATTCGTCCGTAGTAAAATGGACTCAAAGTTTTGAGATAGATTTTTGTCATTTCTTTCTCTTCAAGTGGTGGACAAATTTGAGCAGCAACTTCACGCCATCTTTGAGCGTATTCCTTGAAGCTTTCTCTATCCTTTTGAGTCATGGCCCGGAGTTGATCTCTGTCGGGAGCCATATCCAGATTGTACTTATACTGTTTGACGAAGGCCTCTCCGAGGTCTCGAAAAGTACGAATCTCTGAACTGTCCAAGTTCATGTACCATTTGAGTGCAGCACCAGTCAGGCTGTCTTGAAAATAATGAATGAGCAATTGTTGATTATCAGTCTGAGTTGACATTCTTCGAGCGTACATCACAAGATGACTTTGTGGGCATGAATTCCCTTTGTACTTCTCGAATTCTGGTACTTTGAACTTGTGAGGAATCTTAACATTTGGAACCAGACAGAGGTCTGCAGCATTCTTTCCAAATAGATCTTGTCCTCGGAGAGTCTTGAGTTCCTTCTGCATTTGCAGAAACTGTTCTTGGAACTCGTCCAATCTTTCATACACGCCAGCATCCTCACTTGGAGCGTGATGATATACTTGTTCGCCCTGCGGGGGAAAAGTATGCATAATGGGCTGTGGAGAAGCCATGACAGCAGATCTTGGAATCTCAGCATTTTGTTGTGCGAAACTCATTGTCGTTGCTCTTGGAACTTCAATTTCCAGAGGTTTGTAACCCTCCGGTGGACGCATATCCATGGTGACTTTTGGAGCTTCAGAAGCTGGAGGTATGTACCCTTCTGGAGTAAAGTTATACGGCATGCCCCAAGGTCGATCAGGCGGCATGGTATACTGAGGAATAGGAGTAGAAACAATCTCGGAAACCACAGTCCTTTGTGGTTCTTCTGGCGTTGGTCGATTCTGCGCAACTACCAGGGCTTCTACCATACTATTGAGTCTTTCAACAGTACCTTTGAGAGTATTAATCTCTTCTCTGAGTTCTTCATTCTCTTGCTCAAAGTCTTCCATTCTTTTCTTGCGACTTGAACGAGTGTTGTATGGATGAGACAGCTTGAAAGTCTTGGTTCACCTCCTTCTCCTCCTCTCTTTCTGGAGAAAGGAAAGTGGCTATTAGATCCGCGACAATTCTCGTGTCAGTGCGTACGACTAAAGCGATGTATGATATGCAATTAAGTTATTATTTTTCAAGGAAACACCATAATTACGTTATGAAACATTAAAACTTTTATTGATTAAGCGAAAACGCCGTTTTTACACACTTTGAAAATGGAAATACAGAGAAACTGAGAGAAAGGACTCTAAAACTTTGATGAAGAGCCGACTTCACGTTCTAACATCTTCTTCTGTTTCTTGAGCTGAGCGTTCTCTGACGTGAGCTGATCGATGATCCAGGAAGCAGGAGGGATATGATGAGAAAGTGACGTTTGTGTCACTTGTCGATCGAGTACTTCAAGTAACTCATCCTTCCTTCTTAGGATGTTATGAATCTCAACATTTTCCGTGTTGACGATTCGGTACTTGTTCCTCCAAGCATTCCTTTCTTGGCATACCTTGTTTAATGCCGCTTGCAGTTTTTCAACATCGGTGGAGAAAAGGTAAATTGGTTCCCTTAGGGGAATAGGTTCTTGGTGTTGATATGGCATCCTGAGCTTGAATGCTCTGACGCGTACCCATTGAAGGTAAGGATCCAGGGAGATGCAAAGATGTTTTCCTAACAATCTTCTCCCTTTGCTGTGAACAAGACGCCAGGCTTGGACAATTTCCTTCTTCAGCATGTTGCCATGATCGTCGATGTTCTTGAAGAACAGACCCTCCAATTGGATGTTACTTGGTATATTTTTCATGGGATAGCCGTATTGACGACGGGCTAAAGCTGGATTGTAACTGATTCCTCCCTTAGTTCCAATAAGGGGTATGTTGGGAAAACTTCCGCAACTGAAGATGATCTTGGTTTCGTCGTTGTCAGGACTACACCAATCAATGTCTGTATGAGTGAGAGACATGATTTTCTGTGACCGGTAAAGGCCATCCCTCATATTCCAGAAAGTGCTAGACTTTGGCAGGTGTGAAACGAACCATTCGTATAACAACGGTACGCAGCATGTGATTAATCCTCCTCGCTGCAGGTTTCTTGAATGCACAGAGTGATAAGCATCCGCAAGCAAGGTTGGAACTGGATTTCCAATCAAGAAGATCTTAATTGCGTTGATGTCGACGAAATCGTTAATGTTAGGGAACAAAAACAATCCGTAGATAAGCAAAGACAAGATTTCCTCAAAAGCGCTCATATCTTGGATGCTGACGAAGTACCGAGCTTGATCAAACAGGAATTTGGAGGGCAATCCTTGAATTCCTCCTCTACTCACCATATGAGTTCTGATGTCGACTACGTTCAAAGGAGTAGTTGCAGCAATGATAATGTCGTCAGGATTCTTTTCCAAACCGGAGTACGGATCTTGCGCGTACACGGGTATTCCAATCAGACGAGAGTACTCCTCTAACGTAGGCATGAGCTGATAATCTGGAAAGGTGAAACAGTGATACGTTGGATCGTAAAACTGTACCAAGGTGGGAAGGATCCCATCCACCATGTTGGTATTGAGCAAAGGCAGAAGTTTTCCATACTTCTCCTTGAAAGCCTGGGGGTCGACCACCAGTTTTCCGAGCTTTCCCAGTTACTCGACCTGGGGAATCTTGAAGGTGTATTTCCTAGCTCTCTTTCTTCCGTAATCCATGGTATAGATCCTTAAGTCCTTTCTCCGTTTCTCTCTTTCTATGAAGTTCAAAACGTTTGTTATTTAGTTTCCTTGAAAAACGACTCGAAAAAGACTCTTTTTGTTTTTAGTTGTTATTAATGAATGATGCATGAATGCATGAATGCACACACAAGAGTTTTAAACAAACATGGCGTTGAAGGGTATAGTGGTCATGAAGTCAAAACGCAAACCCCGCCCCAATGGTAAACTAAGGTTAAGGATTTTTGTACCTGTAGAACGGGTTCTAGGGGTCTCAGAGTTTTTGCTCAACCTTAAAGATACGTTGATTGGTATCTATAAGAGAGTTTTCTGTGAGTGTAGTATCTGCGTGACAATTACTTCCGTAATCACCGCTCTACGTCCTAAAAAAGGCTTTAAGTGGGGTTAATGTGTTTCTAGGTCCTCCTGGTACAAATCAGTCTCGGAATGCAGTGGCGCAGTTAATCACAACCAGCCAGGCAAATCCCAAGAGTAGACTTGGAAACCAAGATTAGAGGGCCTTCACCGGGAAGACATCCTCCATCCTATCTTATGTTGCACTCAAATCCGGGTATAGGATTTCTCACCACAAGGGGGAATCAAGCCCTTTCCCGATACAGAATAAACAAAATAAACAAATATATATGCAACAAACACATGATATGACACAGAGGTTAGGCAGGACCTCTCTTGTTTGAGGGGGAATTTGGCATCCCTAATTCCTCATTGGGGCTGGACCAGCAACAGGTCAACCATTGGTTTGGATGAAAAACCAAGGTTTTTAACACTTATATCCCCAGCAGAGTCGCCATTTTTCTGTGGTGTCGTTTTCTTTTACCTCCCCGTTTCACTTGGGAGGACGGCACGCTAAACCCTTCACGCGAAATTTGGAAGGAGAATGCGCCCGTGGTGGGATGAATTTTGTTTCAGTTCTTCCTACGATATCACACGAACTTTCTTATTTGTCCTACGAGTAGGAAAGGGGAAAAAAGATCTCAACTAAACCCTAGGAGTTTGCTAAGTGTGGGGATTTCACCTAGACTAGAAATTCTGGAGTCCGGGGGGTCGGTTATACATAGGGAAGTGTTTAAACACCCTACATATCTGTAGTACTCTATAGGAACCTTCTCTGTGTCATTGTGTTTGTGTTTATTGCTAATGATTGGGAAAGTTTCTCCTTTGTGTTAGGAGAAGGAATTGAATTGATTTGAAAAGACAGACAGACAGACAAACTGACTATTTTTGGTATTTTATTAGCTCGCTGAGATTCCTTGTGAACCTCATGCCTACATATCCCTAGTGGAAGTCAGAGCTTAATGTAGTTCGGGGAACTAACTAGGGAAATTAATGTTTTTTGGTGCCTTGCTTGAAGCTCAAGGGTGAAGCTTGGGATTAAATCTCTGTTTACAGTAAAGAGACATGAAATCATCTCTACAGAGAGGTATTTGTACTATTCTACCACAAACATTTTGAAAGAGTGACAGAATAACTGAATTCATTTCATTCAAGAGGGGGACCTTACTTGTGTATGTGCAAGTATACCAGTCAAATGCCTCTTAAATGAAAGAAGGATGCTCATCCAAATTAGGGAAAGTTACCACATGTCTGGGTTTTACTGCCAGCTCATGCCTTTCAAAATCCTAAATGGGAGACTTGATTAAAATTGAAATGAAATGTTTGTTTGTTTGAATGTGGTAGAGTAGTAAAAATATCTCTCTATAGAGATAAGCTATGTCTATCTACTGTATAAAAGATTTGACTTTAGCTGGCTTGTATGAGGCCCAAGCTTGAGGCTTTTGATTGATTAATTAATATTATTGACTCTGGGAGATGGCTCCACTGGGGGTTAATTACAGGGTATTTTTGTGTTCTGTACAAAGCCCAGAATTGAGGCTGACTCTACTTAGGGAGACTCTATTTGTGTGCCTTGTACAAAGCCCAAGGTTGTGGCTAACTGTTGAGGATAATTGAATGAATGACTCTATTTTGTGTGCCTTGTACAAAGCCCAAGGTTGTGGCTGACTGTTGCTAGGGAAAACATTATTTTCTGCCTTGTACAAAGCCCAAGGTTGTGGCGGACTCTTAAATGAATTAAGTATGGATGACTATATGGGGAAAGATCCTAAGTGTTAGGAATCTTTGACACATGAAAAATATGGTTTATCTGCCTTGTACAAAGCCCAAGGTTGTGGCTACTGAATGATGAAGAACTCACTGGGGAGACTCTATTATCTGCCTTGTACAATGCCCAAGGTTGAGGCTGACTCTTGACAGGGGAGTTTTATTGTTTGGGTGCCTTGTATGAAGCCCAAGGTTGAGGCTAACTGTTTTTGTTGGTTTTGACTCTACTGAGGAGATTTTATTTATTAAAAGACTGTTTTTCTTTGGAAGCTAACCCTTTCCAGGGATTTTGACTCAGCTGGTGAATTTGTCTGTTAAAAGACTGACTTTATCATGTTTTTTGGAGGCTGACCCTTTCCAGGGATTTTGACTCTTTTGGGGAAATTATCTCCTAAGAGAATGAAATTATTTATTAATTGACTTTGGAGGCTAACCCTTTCCAGGGGTTTTATTGAAATGAAGGAATGTGTGGAAGCTAACCCTTTCCAGGGATTTTGACATTTTAGACAGATGTTGGAGGCTAACCCTTTCCAGGGGTTTTTATTAATATGAATGGCAGAAAGATTATCTAGTGGAGACTTCTTGTTTAAAGCCCAAGATGAAGGCTGACTCAATGCTGAGGATGACCAAACATGGATCCTAGACTCTGCTAAGGAAGATTGATGAAGATAAAGGTGACAGAGACTGTCCATGTCTCTCATTCCAAAAAGTGCACTCAATGCAAAATTGAGACAAACTTAGCTTGTTTAAGGTCTGGTTTAAATTGGAAGAAACTCACCAGGGTAGGCTAAAAGGTGACTAAAGACCTGTTCCTATGTTTATAAGAAACCTGATGGGTCCTTGTATACAAGCTCAAGAGGAAGCTGGAAATGCTTTTAAGAAGCCTGTGGGTCCTTGTACAAAGCCCAATAGGAGGCTAATCGAGGGTCCTTGTTATAGCACAAGAGAAAACTATGTAGTTTTGAACTTATTTTGGCTCTAAGCAAATGGGTAAGAGGTTTCACCGGGAATAATTCCTCTTTGGGTGGATGTGTCCTATTTATTTGGATTCTAAGGTTTTTACCAAGATGTTTCACCGGGAATAATTCATCTTGGGGGTTTGAACTACAGATCTCTAATTAGGAAAGAGCCTTCACCGGGAAGACATTCTCAATCCTAGGTCATATTCCTATAATATATATATATATATATATAGTTTAACTGTCCTAAGGTTTATACTCAAACGTAGTTCTAAACTAATATATATATATGCACAGTTTTATATTTGACAGTAATTTAAATAAAGACTGTAAATTGAAAGCTTGTAAAGCCTAACCTGGATGGAGTGGAGGCCATTGAAGAAGTATGGACAGAGCCTCAATAGTAATTTTTGTTGTTTTGTTGATAACAGTTGAATATATATATAATAAACAGTTAATGGTTTTTGAAAACAGAAGAAGTGAAGATGGACAAAGGTCACATAGGTATCTGAAGAGTTTCACCGGGAATAATGCCCTTCAAATACCAGAAGAATGTTTTGAAAACAGAAAGAAGATTTTGAAAATACAGTTTTGAAAACAAGCTAAGAAGAGAAGGTTTTTGGGACTTACACTCTATTAGAGGCCCAGTACTTTACAGTACTGGTGTAAAAGCAATTTGAAAATGATTTGGAATGATACAAGGTTTTGTTGTTTGAAAACCTTAATCATCCGTTTAATTAGAGATTGAAAACAAATTTGAATATTGACAAAAGTCAAATTAATTAAGGTAAAAATAAAGAACTTTTAACTAATTAAGACCTAAACAATTAGGGTTTTATCATAAAATTATTCACAAATTGATTAGGTTAAAATGATAATATATATATTTAAAGTATTTAAGAAAACACTTAAAAACATACTATTTTAAACCTAATTAAAATTCAAGAAATACATAATATTTTTATGATTTTTTTGATTATTCACAAAATAGGTATATTAAATGATAAGTGTGTGAAAAATGAAGTGAAAATAAATTAATTTGATAGGTTAAATAAATATGTGAAGTTGTGAAGAAAAATGAAAGAAATTAGTGTTTAAAAAAATAAGTTTTGGCCCTTGGAGGGTTTGAACCCACGCCCTTGAGGTCATTTCCTCAAAACTATACCACTGAGCCAACGCGCGTGTGGTGATAGTGACTTGCCTTCATTTGGTCATGTTTCAAAACAAGTTGTAAATCCTTAAAAAATAAAAGAATCAAAAAGTCTGGGGCGAGGGGGATTCGAACCCCAGACTTGAGGCATGATGATACTAAGGGCGTATAGGTGGCCACTGGGGCAAGTTGTTCAGTCGTTAATAAAACGCACACCATTCAAAATAAAATAAACTCTCCCCTGAGAATTCAAATTTGCGCGCCACCACCATCTTCGTCTTCAACCTCAAGCTCTCCATTTTTGAATTTCTGAGCTTACTCGTTTCTCAACCATTTGCAACGATGTAAACATGAAACTTGCTCTAAATTCACTCACGATTCTAAATATGTAACTAACATGAACTATCATTAACTACATCTAACTAATTTACCAGAAATCGTGAAGAACCCTAAAATTTCAAAATTAAATTAAATGACTATACTGAAAGATAAATGGATGATGATAGAGGGTTTTCAATCCTCTGATGATGCTGAACAAGATAGAATCGAGCTATTTCACAAAGAGTTCTTA
Organism: Vicia villosa; assembly: GCF_029867415.1. NCBI lineage: Eukaryota > Viridiplantae > Streptophyta > Magnoliopsida > Fabales > Fabaceae > Vicia > Vicia villosa. The sequence goes on along the minus strand of NC_081183.1, from coordinate 196,305,342 downwards.
AATTAAAGAGAGGGAGTTCAGAAACTTACCTCTGAAAATGGAGATCGTGAGGATGATGGAGAGCAACTGGGCTTGTATGAATGATCCCAAAAGCTTCCTTGTGGCTCAGTGATGCTAACTGAATGCTTGTAATGACCTCAAACCTCCTGAATTGTTCTATGGACCTCCCTCGATTTCAGCTTCAAGTGAACATGGAGGGTGTTGATTCTCGAGTTACAGATGAGCTGCAGCCATCTGGTTAGCTTCACTATGACCTGAGGAGTGTGTCTGGATGATTGGCTTGCCTTGAAACCTTCTGAATCACTCCATGGATCTCCAACTGCAGATGCTCCAAAGTGAGAGCAACAATGGTGTTCCTCCACTTACAGAAGTGATCCAGGTGCTTGGATCACCTCAAATGACCTCCCTTGAGATGTTAGAATGCTCACTTCCCAAAGATAAGCTCTGGTTTGAAGAAATCGATTCTTCTTGCCAAAGAACTTTGAAAAACAATGAACAAGAGAAGAGAAAGAGAAAGCAAGTAATATGGTTGCTTTGGTGTGTTTTTTGAATGAGAATGAGGCCTCTATTTATAGGCAAATGTCTCAGTACTGATTGGGAGAGTGAGCTTGCTTAGTGAAGTAAGTTTGGTTTCTTAGCCATGAAGAAATTTCAAAGAATATCCAAATGTGATCATTGCATTTTCGAGCCACCTCCCCTATCCATTGATTCTATCTGATCTTAGGGGACAATTCAGATGCAAAGTGAGCTCTAATTGGTTGGTGAGAAGATTCCTTGGGTGATTCATCAATTTGCCATAAATTCTCAAATGTAATCATTACATAATCACATGTTCTTGTTTTAGGAATCTTCTTCAATTATCATGGCATGGTGAAAATGAATGCATGGCATGTTTGCAGATGTATTATGGGTCATGTAGCATCTGTATTTGAGGTCATGTGCACAAAACTTCAAAGTTCCAAAATGATGCATGACCTATAATTTCACTTCATGAGGCCAACTTTGAACAAGCATAACTCTTAGCTCAAATTGAATTTTGAGAAGGTTGAACACAATTTGGAAAGCCCTAAACATCTACTTTAAATCATTAGTTTATGTCTTCTTCAGAATCCTTTAGGAAATTTGTGAAAAATGAGGCCAAAGTTGGAAGAAAACTAGGTTAAAACACTTAGAAAAATTTCTAAGTGTTTATGACCTAAACTTCAAAATTTCCAAAACTTCATAAATGGTTGATCTTTTGAAAAAAGTTCCCTTGTAAGATGTTGTTTTATTTGGCAAGATCTACAACTTTCATGTTGGAAGTTTTTTGAGTTGTGTAGGTGAAATTTTGAGATCTCACCATGCCTTCAAAAACCCTGATTCCCGACTTTTCGCTCCTTGATGAATTTCTTTGAATTTCTTTGGCCAAATGACTTTGACATCCATATATTGATGATATTGATCTTTGAAAGTCATTTTTTGACCAAAAACCTTAAAAGTCAATGATGATCCTTCACAGTTGACTTTTTCCTGACAAAGTGAATTTTTGGGCTTTTGTGTAGAAATAAGATCTTCTCCCCAAATGGATGATATAAATGGATTATATGGAGGTAGTAGAGATCCTTGAATCATGTCTTGAGTTTTGGATTCATGCCCTGATCAGAAGTCAACTATCTTGGTGAATTAGGTCAAAACCCTAATTTGTCGACCATGTGAAAATAATGACTGTAGACTTTGAATTGAAGTGTGATGTCTAGTAGATCTTGTCATATGAGTTATTTGAAGATGATTGATGTCTTTGAATGACCCTCTGAGGTTTTTTAGGGTTTCCCAAATGTGATCCCTGATTTTAGTCCTTGATAGGCTCAAAACCCTAGTCTGGTGACCTGAGTAAACCTGTACTCATATGACTGGATGTCTAATCAATCATAGATGAGAAAAGTGAAGTTTTTGAGCCCCATGATTGTATTAGAGACTAATCTTTGTATTGATTGATCCTTTGCCTGAGCTTTCTTGTCTTTGAGCATCCTCGATTAGGTACCAGATGGAGAAATGACTGCTCTGGGTACTTGTCTTGACCTGATGAAAAATCCTGAAGATATGCCATCTCAGGGGGGGGGGGGTCAAAAATTAGGGTATGACACGTATCTTAATAATATCCTTCCACCAAATAGATTGAGAAAGTATAACTTTACCATTAATATCACCACAAAACACCTTCATGAAAGTGTCACCATAATGAGCTCTCAACAAATCATACCAAAGATTATCGTGGCCTTGCAAAATTCTCCACCTCCATTTATTAAGGATAGCTAAGTTGAAGTCCAAAATATTTGTAATGTCTAACGCCCCTAATTCAAGAGGAAGACACGCCTTTTTTCAACTCACCCAATGAATCTTTCTCCTGGCCTCTAAACCGCCCCATAAAAATTTCCTTGGATACTCGTAAACTCTTTAACCACCTTCATTGGCATTTTATTGAAAGACATAGTGAAAATAGTTAGAGAGCAAATAATCGACTTCAAGAGAGTAATCCTACCACCGAGATTAAGAAATCGATTTTTCCAACCTGATAAACGTTTCTTCATTATGTTCAAAAGAGGGACACATGTCAAATACTTCCTCGGATTGGCACCAATCGGAATCCCAAGAAAAATAAAGTTACTAGCTTCCACCCTACAAGAAAGAACATATAAGTGGTGATCTCAGTTTAATTGGGCAATTTGGAGTTGGTTTCTACTCTGATTGGTATGTCCATGGTGTTTTCTGAAATTTTATTCCAGCCTATTAATTTTGGAAATTATTTGACTTTCAGGTATGTCTGGGAATCCAAAGCTGATGGCGCATTTGCAATTTCAGAAGATACATGGAATGAACCACTAGGACGTCGAACAGAGATTAGTATGACCCCAAATTTATACTCACTTACTTGATTTTAAAATTACATGTTTTATTTTACTCTACACAAGTCTTACTTTATGTACATAGGGATCATTCACTTTAATCTTGATGGCAGTAATATGTACCGAGCATCTATAGCCAGTGATACTACCACCTTCACTTAAAAATATTAAAAATATTATTTGGGTGTGTTCTTGATGATCGTAAATCAAAACTTGTAGTGTTTTGTAGGATCTTTAACTCTTAGGGTGTGCTTAAGATACGTGTTTCTGAAGTGATTGCCTAAGCCCTAAGATATTTATTCAATATGAAAATATACAATATTAAGTAGAGTATGGGTAGTGTTTCATGTATCACTGCATTCCTAAAAAGCTTAGTTCCTATGAGTTAAATTAAATTTTATGGGTTGATTGATTAATGAAACCAGCATATGTCTTACTATGTTTCTTAAAGTTTAAAAGAGGGCAGAAAAGAAAAAGAGAAATATGTTTTAATATATATTCTTACATTATTTATTTTCAATATACAATTGGTCAATCTATCACTATATCTGGAACCAGCAAAGAACAACTTGAAAAATTTCGATTCCTTGAGCGGCTTAAGAAGAAGAATTATGAGGTGCAGCTAGAATTGTTTGAATTTCTATGCAGAGTCTTTTTTTCTTCTTCTAGAAATTGTATTCATTTGATTTCTTACAAGTGTATTTTATTTTCAATTTGCTACAAGTTACTTTCTTCACAGATCCAGTTGATGAATACTTGATGCAATATCTGATGGACTATGAAGATAAGAAGTTCCAAAATGTGTCCAAGGAGGGTCTAAAACTTGGAAAGGATTCAAATGAGTTTTAGTTAATTTCCTAAGTTAAAAAGGGACCCATCTGTTGGAATTTTGCCTTAGCACAATCATTAGTTTTAACATAATGTTCAAGAAATACAGCTTCTATTTTCCATCATTTCTTAATTTTTGTCAAAAATAGTGTAGCAGCAATTCTGTCCTCTTAATTTATGACGCCTCTATTACCTGGAATTGTGATGTTCCGCCACATGAACATTTAAAACACTTTGGAACTATTGTCTCAATTTTGTCAGAGTATTCCTCTCTAAACCTATGTTTGGAAATCTTTAAAAATCACAGCACCGATAGTAGTTTCAGAAAAGTAACAGTGAGAAGCTCTTAAATTTTAGGTGGCGGTGGGTGATTTGCTTCCTAACGCACTAAATTTACTAGTATCTTAGAGTTTGACCAAACTCATCCTTACAAAACCGGTTGGTAAGGTGAAGAGTGTCCCTCTATATATATTATTTCAATACTCTATCTTCAACCAATGTACAACTTTAGGATCTTCCTAATACACCCCCTCATGCCCATCACTATTACAACTTTAGGATCTTCCTAATACACCCCCTCATGCCCATCACTATTTTTTTTGGGCTTGGTGCATGGATATTAATGGTGGGCGGACTATGGTACGATCAATATGTTCTGATACCATCTTAGAGTTTGACCAAACTCATCCTTACAAAACTGGTTGGTAAGGTGAGGAGTGTCCCTCTATATATATTATTTCAGTGCTCTATCTTCAACCAATGTGGGACTTTAGGATCTTTTTAATATAGAATAAATACTTGCATGCAAATGAACATATATATAATTAATTTAAAAAGAGAAAATTTTAAATTTTTTTAAAAATTGAAATTATAGTGTGATTGTGATAATAAAAGAGAGAGAAATCATTGTTATATTTTTAATTAATAAAAAATGGTATTTAAATATTTATAAATCTACGTATTATATTTATGTCTATCTAAAAATTTTCCATCGTATAGTAAAAATCAATAATATGAAGCAAGAGTTGGCCTGGAAGTAGAGTGCAGTGAAAAAGTTGAGAAACTATATACCATTGTTAACTAAAATTAGTGATTAAGATTAAAAAAACAATAAATTAGACACTTAGATGGGAATTAATAAAATAGTCTCTTTTTCCTTCATAAAACATAAAATAATGTAGTAAATAATACAATACATTATTAATTTTCAAGAATATAAATATGGAGAAAACTTAAATCCAATTTTTTAAATTTTTAATAAAAATATTATAATAAATATTTTTATTCTTTAAATGATATTTAAGTACCGTTGATATATTTGCATTGAAAAAAATTAAAAATTACACCTAGAATATACAAATTGTATATAAGATTTCTCATATAAATATTATCTAATAATATGATCTATTTACTTCTCTATTTATTTTTTTCTTTAATTCAAAGAACCCTTTATAAGCGACACTAGTTTTACTTCATTATTTGTGGTGGTGGATGTGGATGACATATTATTATCAATAATTGATTATACTAAAATTTAGCAAGTTAAGTAATTTTTAGATAGAAAAAATCCGCATCAAAGACCTTGAGAAGCTAATATCTTTCTAGGATTGAAAATAACTCAGTCCAACAATGGAATTTCAGTGAATCAACATCAACATACATTTGAGCATCTTGAAGATATTGGTTACATGGATGTTAAGCCTACTTCCACACCTTATCATACCTTTCTAAAGGTTAATAATTATGATTCTCGTCCATATCATGGTGAATTCTCTCGAAAATTCAGAAATATCTCAAGAACTCTCTCGTCAAAGGTTTATTTTATTTCTCTTCATTTCCTATTAAACTTCAAAGTTTTGTTGATTTGGATTTGACTAACTGTCCTACTACTTGAATATTTATCTTGGGTTTTTGTGTGTTTCTTGACTTTTCTCTCATCTCATGGAAGTTTAAGACGTAACAACTATTTCAATATTCAGCTCTGAATCTAAGTACAAAACCTCGTCAAGTCTTATTTGTAATTACAATGGTTATCTTACTTGTTAAAAGGTCTACATATCAATTTTTATCAACCAATTTTGATATATTGTGACGATAAATCGACCATATATATTGCTCACAATTCTACATTTCAATAGTGAACAAAGCACTTCGAGATTGGCTGCCATGTTATGCACAAAAAATTCAACGTGGTCTCATTCGTCTCTTACCTTGTGCCATCTTATCCCCAAACAATATATTTGTTGACAAAATCGCTTATGTATCCAACTTTCAATTCTTTAATATTCAAGTTTGGTCAATGCATTTTTCATAGTTTTTTTTTACAAGGCTAAAGAAACAAAAAAAGAAAAGCAAAAGAAAAAATAAATCCTTAGAAAGGATGTTCCTTTCATATCCGCTGCAAGGATGTTACTCAATCCTTAAAGGGGAGATGGGTGAATCATATGATTGATGTCACTAACGATTTTGAGCTTTACTATGAAATCGGACTCTTTAGTTGCTTTTTCTAGTTTCCTTTTTTGAGAATGTGAATGACTTTAAACATAGTATTTTTTAAGATAATATCTTTAATATTTTGAATAAACACCACATGTTTATGGTACTTATTCAAGGGATTCTCAATGATATTAATAATGAAGGAAAAGTCAGAGTAGGAAGATGAGTCACTAATGCCCTTATCCTCTGCTAAAGTAAGACCTTGGTAGATGACTCAAAGTCCTGCATGAAATATATTCGAAGAATTTGGTATAAATCTAGAGAAACCAAATTGCCAAGTTTCGTTGGATGTACTCAAGGTACCGTTAAAGTCAGTATGAAGTGAAGTGCCATTACAATTTCCATTTGCATTATTGATAGTGCAAGAGTAGTTTTGAGAATTCCAAGGAAATGAAGCGATTTTCCGTGTGCTCGGTTTAATGTTTGCTTAAGCTAGTGGTTAAAGAATCTGTCATAGAGTAGACAACCAATGAGAGTTTATATCTTGAAATAATTTCATAGTTCATGGGAGAATATTATCGGATAAACTTAAATTTTAATAATTACAATTTATTATTTAGTTTATTAATTAATATTCTACTTAATTATATTTAATATATTGATGAGTTTTCTATTTGATTGTATTTATAATGGTTGATTAGTTTTTTTCAATTTTAGTTTATAGAAACCATATCATGTACTTTCATAAAAAAGTATATCAATGAGGAGGACTATTATCTATTTCTACTATTCTATAAGTATTAACCTTGCCAACTAATTTTTTTTGTTAAATCTTTCAACACTACAAAATGTAATTATCATATATTTGGTATAAACATAGAGAAGTATAGAACTCTAATTAAAAATTTATATATTTTTTGTAACATAAGTAGATTACAAAAGTATGCTTACAAAATTATTCATTTTCATATGACATAAATAAAGTTCAAAAAAGTGAGGAAGACAAAAATTCAAAGAAAATACAATAACTTTTTATCATACAAATTTAAAAAGATGATTCAATTAGTTACCAAAGTCAGGATGGCCGAGTGGTCTAAGGCGCCAGACTCAAGTTCTGGTCTTCGAAAGAGGGCGTGGGTTCAAATCCCACTTCTGACATTTTTTTCTTTTTTTTTTTCTTTTATTTTCTTGGACCACTATACAAGCCTAATGTTTGTGGCCTACTAATGCTTATTTTTCATTTTTCTTTTCTTTGAAAAGCTTCACGAATTGCAAAGAGAATATACTAATATAAGTTATTCTCCATACCAAGCATATTTTACTTTAGTATGCTAAAGGTTGCATATTATTTGATAGAAAAATATTTTTAATTAAGGCATTGTATTTAAAAAATTAAATATTACAATGTTTTTAATTGATTTTGGAGTTTCAACCTTAAGGTTTATTGAAAATATCTAAACATATTAGACTAATCAATGAATGATCTTTCTTAACCTGACTCACCTTGTTAAACAAAGATTTTTTTTTGGTTGAAAAAATTACAAGTGTGAGTAGTGTGGAAAAATTTCACATTGATTAGGAATGTGGAGCCTTCAACATTTATAAATGGGAGAACATACACACCTATCACCTTAAGGTTTTTGGTGAATATGTGGTGACTCTCTCATAAATGTGTGTTGCTTAAAAGGAATGCTCCAAAGTGAAAATGTTCCTCGTTCGATCCCCGTGATTGTTGTGTCAACATTTTTTGAATAGAAATTCTAATTATGTTAATCATTTTTAGAAAGTGATACAAAATTCTCTAGATCATACGTTCGTTTTCACATGATTGATAAGGCTAAAAAAGATCGTTTTTTGCTTCTATACAAAAATATTGTAGATTTTTTTCCAAGTTTCAAGCCCTTAAACATGGAAGATGCCTCAGCGATCAAAGCATCTATGAATTTGTGAGTCTTCTCTTGTGCTACAACAACCACTGTGCCGTGTTCATCGATAATGAAAATTTTGCACCCCCATTTGACTCATCCGATAAACTTGCACCACTAATGATTTTCATGGATCCTTTACTAGGTTTGTCCATTTCTATTTTCTACTGTCTCTGTCTTCATTGTCTCTCTTATTAAAATTAAGATTTTGCATTTCAATTTTTTCAAAAAAAAAGAAGAAGAATACATTATACTTATTATATGATTTTGAATTTGCATCGTGTTGTTCTGTTAAGCAATCATGAGTTATTTTGTTGATCAATTGAAGAATGAGAATGATAACCTTTGATCAGATTTCCTTCCTCATTTCAATTGTCATTCAGGTGCATCTCTTTTAAAGTGTGATGGAAATTAATGACATGTTTTCAAGCCTTATGAGTTAACATAGTTGAATTAATATCCATATTGGAATAAAACCATATTTCCTTAGGTTTGGTACAATTTGAAGATATGACCAATCGTCTCGCTACTAGTAAGACAAAAGGAAATCAATATCTCTATTAATCAAAGTATGTCTTACTATCAAATTTAATTTTTGGCATCATAGACTTGTTCATCCTTCACACAACGTAATCAAAACTATTCATCAATTCCTCTAGTTCATGATCATTCTGACTATGTTTGTGATTATTGTCACTATGCTAAACAAACTAAGATGTGTTTTCCTTTAAGCACAATTAAAATTATCTCAACTTTTGAACTGATTCATATGGATATATGGGGACCATTAACACCTTCATTTGTCCACGACCGCTCTTATTTCTTAACTGTTGCAAATGACTTCACAAGACATGCTTGGGCCTTTCTAGTGAAAAGTAAATAGGATGCTAGGACCTTGATTATGCAAGTCATTACCTTGGCTCATACTCAATTTATCAAGACTGTTAAACAAATCAGATTAACCAATGGCAAAGAGTTTTTAATGAACGATTATTTCAAGAACAAAGGAACCATATATCACAGGACTTGCATAGAGACACCTTAACAAAATTCCATAGTAGAAATAAAGCACGTGCATATCTTCTATGTTGCCAGAGCCATCATGTTTTAGTCAAACCTACCAAAGATGTTTTAGAATTTTGAATCAGTCATGTAATGTTTCTCATTAATAGGGTGCCTTCTCCTATCATGCAATTTTGAATATCCTTATGAACTTCTTCACGATTTCCCTCCTAAGTTTCGCAACCTCAAGGTCTTTGGATGCCTTGTGTTTGCCTTCACTCTTGTTCAAGGGCGCCAAAAAATTTATCCTCATGCCACTAAGTGCATTTTTCTTGGTTACAAACAAGGAATAAAAGGCTACATTGTCATTAACCTATCCACAAGAGAAATCTTCTTCACCATAAATGTTTCCTTTTATGAAGATTCCTTCCCCTCCACTCCCCCATCCACCATTGATTCTTTAAACCATATTCACCTACAAATAAACCGATTCAATCTACCTCTCAATCTTCATCTTATCAACCTATTATCCTATATCTTCCCACAAACATTCCACCCAATAACATTCAACCTTTACCTCTTGCTCAATCACTACCCATCATTTCCAAAATTTCCAACAAAATTATTCACAACCCAAAAGGTTTTGATGATTTTTCTTGCTTGTAACAATCTCACTTCATCCCAATGCATTCCCACACATACAACTATGTATGATATTCAACCTTACATCCACAATTCTCATCTTTCTCCCATCTATAATCATTACATTTTTCCCATTACCTCTCAAACTAAATTTAGCTCAGTTAAGCAGGCTTCTCAGCATAAATGTTGGAATCAGACCATTCTTACTAAATTACAAGCCTCACAACATAACAACACTTGGGTCATGACTTAATTACCTATAAATAAGAAACCTATAGAATGTAAATGGAAGTACAAAATCAAAAGACATGTTAATGTTTCCATAGAAAGATACAGAGTCGTACGGGTGGCAAAAGGGTACACACACAAATTGAAGGATTTGATTACATTAATACCTTTTCACCTTTAACAAATATGACAATTTTCAGACTTCTTTTTAGCCATTGCTGCTTCTCAAAATTGGCACCTGATACAACTTGATGTGAATAATATGTTTCTCCATGGAGACATTGATCAAGAAGTTTACATGACACCACCTTCGAGTCTGATTATATCTAATTCCAATCATGTCTGCAAGCTTCAAAAGTCACTTTATGGATTAAAACAGTCCAACAGACAATGTTTCTTGAAATTGTCTTCATTGCTTCTTTCCTTGCATTACAGGCAATCAAATTCAGACCATTCTCTTTTCACTAAACTAAATGGTCACAAGTTCATCATTCTTATCATTTATGTTGATGATTTAATTATTTCTGGAAATGAAAATTATGAAATTCAAAACCTCAAAACCATCCTTGACACTAATTTCAAAATCAAGGATCTTGACAACCTTCAGTTTTTCTAGGTCTTAAGGTAATTCCTTCACCACTTGGCATATCCATTTGTCAAATAAAGTATGTTCTCGAGTTACTCCATGGCGCGTGCCTTCTTGCTGCAAAACATTCTCCTACGACAATGACAAAATCATACAAGTACACTATTATGATTCTCCTCCCATTGATGTTATTTCTTATAGAAGATTCATTGGTCGTTTAATCTAGCTACATGTCTACCACCAAACCTGGTATGAGCTTATCAATCCAACAACTCATTCAATTCATGTTATCTCCTATAATAGTTCATCTATAGGATTCTCAAATACATCAAGCAATCTTTTCTTAAGGCTTGTTTTTTCCTTCCACCTCAACACTTCAACTCAAAGCTTTCAGTGACTCTGATAGGGCATGATGTATTGACACGAGATGCTCAATCACATGGTTCAACATATTTTTAGGAGATTCTCTCATCTTGTGGAAATCTAAAAAGCAGCTAAAAATTTCTAGAACCTCATTTGAAGTTGAGTACCAGACTCTTGCATCTACAGTATGTGAACTATAATGGTTAACATATTTATTACTCGAGTTAAATGTAGAATTTATCACTCATTCCCTACTTTATTGTGATAGTCAATCGACATGTCACATTGCAGTAAATGCCACCTCTCATGAAAGGACAAAATATATTAAAATTGATTGTCATGTCGTGCGAGAAAAACTCAATGCAAAACTCTTCCAATTGCTATATATCCCTAGTTCTACCCAACTTGCAGATATCTTGACTAAGCCCTTTGATCCTCATTTGTTTTCTCTTATCTTATTCAAGCTGGGAATCACGATTAGCTATGCTCCAACTTGAGGGGGGGCATATTGAGTCATATTCTCGTTGCAATACATAATTGTTTTTGCAGTTATGTTAGTTAGTTAGTTAGTTATACCTTATTGGTTGCTTGAGTTGAAAGTTAATAATATGGACCTTATCAATGCAATGTTTTTTTATCAAAATAACCAATTTTTTTTTAAAAAAACTCAAATAATTAAGTTTTCCCACAAATTCTCAAATTACCCGTGTTTCAAACAAAAAAAATTGACAATGCAGAGCACATGCCAATTCAATTGTCGTCTGCATTTAAAAAATAGAGCTAGCGTCAATAGAATTGGCAACTGCATACAAAGACACCCATTGACTTTATATGGAGACACCAATTGAATTACCGACATTGTATGACGAGTAGATGGAGGAGCCAATTGAATTGACGAATGTGTAAAAGAAATAAGTGGATGAATTGACGCTTGTACTTACTTCTTGTACACAGTCGCCAATTCAATTGGTGTTAACTCTATTTTTTTTATACAAAAGCCAATTGGATTGACATGTGCTATATGTTGTCAATTTTTTATTTTGTTTGAAACATGAAAATTCTAGTAACAAACGATTGATGTCGTATTGGATGTTATGGCATCCACTACTGAACAAATTATTAACTTTAGCAGAAAGTAAACAAAAGCAGTAAAGGACACACGAAATTGTTTACCCAGTTCGGTGTTTAACAACACCTACTCTGGGGGCTATCAAGCCAGGGAGGAAATCCACTATAGGCAGTATTAATTCAGAGCTAAACTACTAGTTTACACCCCTCACTTAAGACCTACCCATTGCAACTTCAACCTAACACTAGACCTGAGTTCCTACTCACTCCCCCTCAATCACAGCAATGATAACAAACAGATAAAAGTAAATTGAGAGTGAAGACACACTTCAAACAAATCTTGATCTTGCTTAAAAGCTTCAATGAAGAGACACAACACTCCTGCTTAAAAGCTTAGAGTGACACAACAAATTACAACTAAAAAACACCATACTCCAATACAATTATCAAAGTGACAATTGCTTGGCTCCCAAGAAAACATAACACAAACACACGAGAAGATCACAAACACACAGCACCGAATTCTTCACGTCAAAAACTTTGCCTCTGAAAGTAGGATTAACATTCTTTTTATAGGCATCTCTTGGGCCTTGGGCCTAACAATCATAAATTAGGGTTAACCAAGTTAACCTAATTTTCACAAATCCGGGTGCTAAAAATCAGCCCATGGCTCGTTCTCTTACTGATATACAATCAGCACAATCGTCAGTTTCCTAAAATCAGGGGTGGCCCTGAGCAAGGGCTCGCGGGGCGGGAGGCCAGGGCCCCATAATTTTAGGGGCACCAAAAAATATTTTTTAACATCTATATATATTAAAAAGAATCTGGATTTGTAAATGTTAAGGCTAGTGTTGAAAAGATTGAGAATGAAATGGAGATTGAATGTGTGTTTATTAAAAAACGTCAAATTCGTAGAAAACAATACTGATGAAAATCCATCTAAACCCACACAACTGAATCTAGAGTCTGGTAAAGAGTCTTTCCGAAATCATTATTTCTTATATATTGTAGATCAAACAATTGACCCACTTAATAGAAGATTTTAGCAGTATAGCACATATAAAAATATTTTTGGATTCTTCTTTAGTATTGAAAGACTTAGATCATTACCTGATAGGAACTCGAAAGCATGTTATAAACATCTTGAAACTTGTTTAAAACATGACAATTCTTTTGATCCTGATGGTGAATTTTTTTTTGAAGAATTGAAAGTTATTCTAGAAGTTTTAACAACTGAATCAAAATCAAGCTATATGATACTGAGTTCTTTAAAGACTTTTTAATTGTTTTTCTATTGCATGCATAGCTTTTATAGAATAATATTGACTATTTCTATCAGTGTTACATCTGCTGAAAGAAGTTTTTCTAAATTAAAGATTATTAAAATCTTATTTGAGATATACTATGCCACAAGATAGATTTAAATAGTCTTGCGTTGATTTTAATTGAAAATAATTTTTGAATAACCTTGATTATGAATAAATTATTAATGATTTGGCGACAAAAAATGCTAGAGGATGATATTTAAAGAATTTTAAAAGTTTGGTCAATTTTTTTATAGGAAAAAAGATCGGATCAAGAAGAAGAAGAAGAAAGATAAGAAAAAATTTATTTATAGTGGTTTAAGTTCTGATGTAGTATAAACAATGATTCAAAGATCCATGCTTGTATTCTTTTTTGCATAATGTCAAATAAAAATGTATTTTTATCTAATTATTTCTTTCATTCTTATGTATTTATTGTTAAAAAAAATTACAGGGGCACCACTCATTTAATTCGCCCAAGGCACCCAAATTCAAAGGACCGGCCCTGCCTAAAATAAAGCCTGAGATAAAGTAGGAAACAAAACAGAAACATAACATCACTTGATGTTCAAATCACGATGTCACAACAACCATCTTGACATCGCTAAAAACTGTATTAGCTAAATCCACATCTCCTGTAGAACACCACAACTGTATGTCATGACATCAATCAAAACATCTTAACTCAGAATTATGTTTTACCACAAAATGCAACCAATCAAGAACATCTATAAAACAATAAGTACTATGAGATTTTAGTGAAATTATTTGGTTATTTGAAGATATTATTTTAATAAAAAAAATCTAACAATGCTAGTAGAACTTAAGCTCATCATGTTCAATTCCAAATGTTGAATTCCAAATGTTGCACAATTCTTATTAAATGACAATGCTAAGATGATCTTATAATTTGAGTTTTATTCAACTCATAACGACAGTATTCAACAGTATTCTATTGAACACATATACCATAAACCTGAAACGTTGACAAATTTTGGTATAGTAATATTCAAGATTGCATATTGTTAAGAAGTGTCAGGTCATATATTGTCCGATGTGAGACTCTTAACACATATTGAAGAAAACAATGCAGGAATTTCCATTGCCTTATTGTATCCAAATATTACATTCACTAACCAATAAATGAATCCCATCTACCATACAAAGAATTCAATTATAATATGCCTAGTGATCTAGTTTACAGAAAATAAATACATTATAATTAGAATTAAAAAAAAAAGAAGAATAAAAATCAAATCTCCCTAACTAGAATTAATGTAAAATAAAGATTATTTTATGACAAAATGTCAAGAGTTGTAGGGTCTCCAGCTTGAAATGTTGAAAGGAGTAGTAGGCAAGCAATACCTTGGGCATGAAATGAGTCATGTCCTAGTCAGAGAAGCCAAATGCATGGTATGTACTTAAAAATTGTCATGCTAAATAGTCAAATATGTAAAGAGGGTCCCATATTATGGCCAATGAAGGTGGGGGAGGGTGTGGCCATATTGATATGATTTATGGGCCCAAGGAATGGAGAAGTGATTAGAAGAGTTAGCATAAGTGCCAGATGGCCATAGTAATGGTAATAATGCAGGCAATAATTTGTGAATGGAGGAGCACATGGGTGCACATGGCTTGTGAGATTTCACTTTGATCATAACCACCTTCATACACCATTGTGTTGTCATTGTTAAACCGAGGCGAGGAAGAGTTGGAATTTGAAGATGAACTTTCCTGTTTAGTGTCTTGCCCTTGGGTTGCCTTTTGACTGAAAATACAATAGATAAAGTCATTAATAGTACTGTACAAAATATGGAGTAACAAAAAAACTACAAAAATGCAAAATGCAATATTGTAACTGTTACAAGACCAAGAAGGAAAAAGGACTGAACAACACTGTACATGATTACATGTAATTTGACATGTAAAAAACTACACGAGTCACAATGTACTATAATTTGTCTAACGGTTATAAAGTTCAACACTTTGGTTACTTTGATGTTTGACATATTATTGGCAATAATGCTGTGTAAGTAACGTTAACCCTTGGCATGTGTGCCACCTATATTAGTACTAGTAGTATTTTTTAATTGCATCACATTCATAATTAATTATGCATCATTACTCCATCTACCACATTTTGCTTACTAGTAGATTGCTTGCAATTGAAAAAAAAGTGGTTACTTTGAGTACATCAAAATTTTCTTGAAATCGACTACACAACTAATCATGGTGGTGGCTAAAAAGGCAACATTCATTTCATCTACTTTATTGCTCTACCGATTTTAATCAATTTTCTAATTATATCTAACTAATAATACTGGTATATGTTTTAGAGAAATAAGTGTAATTTTCATCTTCAGTCCCACCAAATATTCACCTACCCAAAATTATATATATTTTTGCTATATTATTATTATTATTATGCCACTTTTTACTCTTACCAATTTTAATCAAATTTTCACTTAAAATCCTATACTATTATACTTTTTGCGACACAGAGGTAAATTTTTTACCGTTAAAGTTTTATACAGTAGTGAAAAATAGAAAAGACGTAACTGACCTTGTAGTTGGAGAAGAACAAAAGGTGATGGTATAATCTATAGCATTAGCACAAGTGAAAGTACTGGTTTTATCATCATACGCGTAGCTATAAGCGCGTGGGCAAGCGTTTTTAAACAACTCAGAGTAAGAAGAAGGTTTGCAAGTATCCGGAGTCCCAAACGCGCCGCTGCAGCAATACTCCGGCGAATTAAAAGCCTCACACGCGCTCTTACACGCGACGTTCTCTTTCCCGTCCACGCTCATCACACTAAGCTCCGAAGGACACGCGCCGTTGAGATCTTCAATACATCCCGTCGTGGTGCATTTATCGCCGGTGCCACCTTGAGGAGAAACTAACATAGGGACGTTGTAGCCGTCGACGAGACTAACGTCGTAGAAGTCAAGACCGCCGGATCCGTCTAAAGTGAACTCTGCTAATGTTGCCGGTGGCGCGGCTCCGTTACCGGAGCATTCGACTTTGCCGGAGCCGCAGTCTCCGGTGAGGCAGGAGAATTTTCCGGTACTGTCTTGCGAGCAGAGAGTTCTTCCCCAGAAACGGCCGCCCCAGGAGGTTGGTGCGGTTACGGTGGTGGATTCGCCGGTTTGAAGAACGAAACCGGTGGTCGGAATAGGTGGGACCCCTGCGTTAGAAAGAAGTCCGGGCCAGACTGTATAGTCGCATTTGTTAACAAATGTGAATGTTGTTGAAATTACACCTGCATATATATTGAAATTAAATCATATTAATCTAACTTTAGTAGTATAGTGAAAAATATTAATGTTAATTTGGTTTAAGTTTGTAAATTACCTGAGATTGATAGATGAAATGTTAGTAAGAATGAAAAAATTGATAGTACTTGGTGGTGGTGATCCATGTATAGTAGAAATAGAAAAAATTTGTGCTTATATAAAAGTAACTTATGCTTAAATATGAAGAACGTGAATGAATGTATTTGAGAAAATGAAGTGGGAGAGAAGGATTTGAGAATGATGAAATGAGGAGGAGAAGGGTATTTATAGAAAAGTTGGGAGGGAATGAAAAAGGGGATATTTTTATGGGAACTGTTTGGTTGTAACGTGATTTATTTTTTTGGGAGACAGCATCTGACCAAAGTAACGTTGAACGTTACTTTTTTTGTTTTTTTAATTCAGAAAATGACAATTCTAATATAATGGAGTCCAATCATGAATTAGGAGTGTACTATACTCCCTCCGGCCTGAATTATAAGCAAATATTCCCTTTTCAGGTTCATTGAGTAATGAATGTATCTGGTCTACATAAGAGACCAGATACATTCATTATTCAGTGAATCTAAAAAGGGAATATTTGCTTATAATAATGGCCAGAGGGAGTATGATGGGAATTGTTGGCTCAAGGTGAAATAATCTTCGGTTAAACTACATATTATGGGTGGCAAAATCAAGACTATCGGACATGTCTATTTTGTCCATTTTTTTTTTTTGGGATAGGCTAAAGTTTTAGGTCTGTTTTATTATGTCTGCTATGCGCTGTTTTTTTGCGGACATGAGTTTTTTCATACAATTTTATTATTTTTAGGTCTAAAATGTTCATTGCCCGTGGGTCTTCCCCGCCCTCACTTTTTTGCGCGAAGGGTAAGATTTTAGACCCACACTCTCAAATATGTCCGCCCCGTCCCAATTTTCACGGGCATTTGCGGGGCGGGCCTAAACGGGATGGGCATGCCCATTTGTCACCCCTTCTTTTTGGGGTTAATATCGTATCACATGTGAAAAAATCGATTAACTTATGTAATAACTAGGACTTGACAACCGTTCGGATTGAGCAGTTTTTAAACAAAAAAAGCCTCACTTAGTCTGACCCGTGGTTGAATCATATATGTCCATTTTCTCTCTATTTGGTTAAACGGTTTGGACGAGTTGAGTTATGACGAATCATAGGTTAACACAATCGATTTAATCGAATTATTAGGTTGTTTTTTTGTTGAATCCAATAACACATTTTGTACTACAAATTACTACAACTTAAATCCACTATAAATTCAGCTTACCAAAAACTAAAATCCAACATAAATTCAATGGACTATGAATTAAATGGTCTATCACTCAATAGATATACAAGCACCAAAATGTCGTTTAATGAGTTTATGTAGTGGATTTAGTTGTTTCATAGAATAACTTTAAAAAAGTTTAAAAAAAAAAAACAGCAATGTCCTAATCAGCAATACCAGGGGATTGCCTTTTTCAAAGAACTCCATGTAGCTCGAATCTCCATCCTCAAGCGTTTCAAAAGCAAGTTGAAACTTCTCTGCAGCCTCTAGCATCAAATATGTCGCGTTCCAACTTGTTCAAACATAGAGACATACTAGTTTATTTGTAAGATATTCCAGCAAATTCAATGTATTCTTTAAACTTGGATGTCATATGAGGTGAGGACTTGACAATTCTAACAACATCCCTAACATTAATTACAGCTAAATGTTTATCTTTCAAACCCTTATTTACCATAAAGTTCAATGTGAGCAGAACGCCACATATGAAAACACTCCCCGTCTCCCATCAACCCATTCATATTTGTTATTTTTTCGTCAGGTATGCTACATGAACATTATTTGCATTGGCATTATCAACAATTATGGTAGACACATTCCTAATTCCCCAATACCTTAGTATTTCTTCAATCTTCTTACCTATAATTTCACCCTTGTGGTTTGGAATTACGACAAAGCTTATAATTCTTTTTTGATAATTCAATTTATTTTCCAGAAAGTGTGTTGTAAGGGTCAAGTAGTTGAGATTTTGATAGAAGTTCAGTAATCAGTAATAAGTGCTACCCTGTTGCAGTCAGACTTAAAAAAAGACTTTTAACTTTTATTTTTCACCCAAGTGTAGCTGGAAACAATCCCTAGCTACGGTATACCTAGATGGGATGGTAAATTGGAGTTGCATTACTTTATAATAAAATTTAAAATCTTCACCCTCATCTGCACTAAATATTTGCTCATATAGAACCACAAAAACTGACAAAAAACTTCTGCAAGCTTACTTGTCAAATCTGAAGTTAACATTAACCAATTTACCGTCTATAGTTGGGTATGTAAGAATAGTTTCGATGAAACCAGTTGACACACCAAGGAACTTCTTTGGAAAATTTAAAATAGTTCAGATTGGTTGTGCCATAATTATAAACAAAAGTATCTTCTTTGTAGGTTGGTTGTGCCATAATTTATAGGGTCACACAAGTATTTTCTGTGGCAGTGTTTATATGTTATGGTTGGTGCATCAATTAAGTCATCAGGTAATAAAATAAAGTGTTCCCAACAAGTAGATGTTTGCCTAGAACCACCTGCACTAGATTTCCTCTTCTTTGTAGGTTGAGTATTAACTAATTTAGGTCCAACAACTTCAGTTGTTATTGCTGAAACAACTTCATTATTTACATTTTGAATTGGTAGATTTTGATTAGGCTGACTTATCATTGAAATAATGAAGGAGCCATTACTTGCACTAGATTTTGATTTGTTTATAAGTTGTAGTTGGTGCATTAACTAGGTCATGAGGTAATCTAATAAAATGTTCACAACAAGTAGATGATTGCAAAGAACCACTTGCACTAGATTTCCTCTTTTTTTGTAGGTTGAGTATATTAACTAATTATAGTTCAACAACTTTAATTGTTGTCGCTGAACCAACTTCATTATTTGCATATTGGATTGGTAAATTTTGATATGGCTAGCCCATCATTGAAATAATGGAGGAGCCATTACTTGCACTAGATTTTGATTTTGTTTATAAGTTGCATTTGGTACATGTTTACTGGTATTTTTAGTAAACAAATCACATGTTTCTAAATTTGTACACTTTTGAGGTTGATGTTGTTGGTTGGAGACATACTTATCACTACTTTTCCCACCTAGATGAGAAAAATTCATACATCCTCACTGCAAAGTTAAGCTCAGAAGAGATCAAACAAGCAACTTATGAGATGACAGTCTGGAAATCCCCAGGACCCGATGGTTTTCCCACAGGCTTGTACCAAAAAACTTGGGAGGTCGTAAGAGGAGGAATGTGTAGATACGTAAAGCAACTTTGACATGATCTTGGCAAGATTATTGAGGTAAACCAAACTGAACTTTGTCTGATTCCCAAAAACTACTCATCTTGAGTATATCAGTTAGTTCCTCCCCATAGCATTTTGTAATGCTATCGCAAAATTCTAAGTCATATATTGTGAATAGAATGAAAAGCTTCATGAATGATGCCATAACTTCGAACCATACTGGATTCATTCCTCAAAGGAACATCCATGATAATATAGTGGTTGCTCAAGAACTTATACATATTATGCACAAGTTTAAAGGTAAAAATAGTTACTTTGTGATCAAGGTGGATTTAGCAAAAGCTTAGGACAAAATCAACTAGAGCTTTATGGAGAATGTGCTTCAAGATTTAGGCATCCATTAGAAGCTTAGAGAAATCATCATACAAGTTATCACAATTGTTCAAATGCGAGTTACTTGGAACGGTAAAAAGGGAGAGTACTCCGAGACAAATAAAGGGCTAAGACAAGGTGATCATGTATCACCCTACATCTTTGTTTTATGTATGGATAAATTATCTCATTTGAAATGGATGTAGTGAAGAAGGAGAGTTACAAGGGTATGAAAGGTGGCAAACAAGGACTAATTGTTTCTCATCTTATGTTCGTGAATGATCTCTTATTATTTGGCCAAGTAATCGAAAGTCAAATCACTAGAATCATGGAAGTCATGAATGATTTTTGTGCTTCATCAGGTCAACAAGTTAGTGTTGAAAAAACTAGAACATGTTTTCAAAGAACACACCTCTATAGATCTACATATAAGAAGAATAATAACTCAAATCTTAGAGTACAAAGAGTCTAATGAACAGGAACTACCAATACCTTGTGGACAAAGTCAGAATCAAATTGAGCAATTGGAAGCGGAATCAACTATCATTTGAGGGACTGACCAGGGGAGGAGGAATCTATAACTCATGCGACAAGGGACTGTAATGTGGCTAAGAAAACTTGGCAAGGATTACTACATCCCAAGTATCGAGACATTTTCTTCAAGCTCCCTTATGTTGATTGGCTTGAGTTTAACATGAATCAGAATATGGATAGAGAAGAAGAAGACTGGTAGGCTTTATGGGCAATCGCGTGTCACGAACTTTTCAAGGATAGAAAAACACTTAGAAAGGAGGGGGGGTTTGAATAAGTGTAGTTTAAAAACTTGGACGATAAAAATAAATTGCACAGTTATTTTTATCCTGGTTCATTGTTAACTAAACTACTCCAGTCCACCCCCACGGAGTGATTTACCTCACCTGAGGATTTAATCCACTAATCGCAAC
This sequence comes from Vicia villosa, assembly GCF_029867415.1. Lineage (NCBI taxonomy): Eukaryota > Viridiplantae > Streptophyta > Magnoliopsida > Fabales > Fabaceae > Vicia > Vicia villosa. The sequence goes on along the minus strand of NC_081183.1, from coordinate 196,284,179 downwards.
AGATTACAATGGTTTTCCACTTAGCCCACGACTAAGTCTTCTAGAGTCTACTGATCACAACCTGATCACTCTAGGAACAATTGCTTAGACACAAGCTAAGACTTTCTTAGAATATCCTGACCACCACGTGATCATTGTAATTACAACTGCTTAGACACAAGCTAAGACTTCCTAAAGTATCCTGATCAACACTTGATCACTCTAGTTACTTACAAATTAATGTAATCAATTCTAAGAGTATTACAAATGCTTCTGAAAAGCTTTAATCACAACAGTGATATTTCTCTTAACGTTTAAGCTTAATCTCACTAAAATATTACAACAACAATGTAGTGAGCTTTGATGAAGATGAAGTTTCTGAGCTTTGAGTTGAACAGCGTTTCAGCAAGTTAATATTCACATAATTTAGTTCAGAGTTGTTTAGAATTCGTAACCTTGCTTCTCATCAGAACTTCATACTTATAGGCGTTGGAAAAGATGACCATTGGGAGCATTTAATGCTTTGCGTGTTCCGTACAGCATTGCATTTAATGTTTCACGCTTTTGTCAACTACCTCGAGCCTTGATCACGCTGTGTCTACTGACGTTGCCTTTAATAGCTTCCAACGTTCCTTTTGTCAGTCAGCGTAGCCTGCCACCTGTACTTTCTTCTGATCTGATGTTTGTGTATACAACGTTTGAATATCATCAGAGTCAAACAGCTTGGTGCATAGCATCTTCTTGTCTTCTGACCTTGAAGTGCTTCTGAGCGTGATACCATGAGAACTTCAATGCTTCTGCTTCTGATCTCAAGTTCTTCTGATGCTTTCATAGACCCATGTTCTGATTCTGCCTTGATCATCTTCTGATGTCTTGCCAGACCATGTTCTGATGTTGCATGCTGAACCTTCTGAGACAAAGCTTCTTAGCGCTGATTTGTGCATACTCTTTATATATTTCCTGAAAAGGAAATTGCAATGTATTAGAGTACCACATTATCTCACACAAAATTCATATCCTTGTTATCATCAAAACTAAGAATATTGATCAGAACAAATCTTGTTCTAACAATCTCCCCCTTTTTGATGATGACAAAAACATATATAAATGATATGAATTTGCGATCAGAAAGAGCAGACGGATAAAGACAATTACACAGCTATAACATAAGCATGTGAATATGTCTCCCCCTGAGATTAACAATCTCCCTCTGAAATTAATACTAGAAGAATTTTAATAATAAAAGACTTCCCTGAGTATTTCAGTAGAGACGTTCACAGTGCTTGATCTACGGAACATTCATAGCTTCTGATTTCTGCTTCCATAGGATAGCTTCAGAACTTGAATTTCTTTGATCTTCAGAATCATTCACAGCTTCTGATTTCTGCTTCCATCGGACAGCTTCAGAGCTTGAATTTCTTTGACATTCAGAACATTCACAGCTTCTGATTTCTGCTTCCATCGGACAGCTTCAGAGCTTGAATTTCTTCTTACATCTCTTCATGCCAGATTGTATCAGAACATTGTTGAATGTACCAGAGCATCATCAGAGCATCTCTACATCCTGAAATGTTACAGAACAAAACTAAACGACAAAAGTCAGCATGAATGAGTCAGAACATATAATATGTATCAGAGCATATAACATGTATCAGAGCCAATAACACATAATATGTATCAGAGCTAGGAACACATAATATGTATCAGAGCCATATGGTATGTGACAGAGCACATAAACATAATGTTTCAGATCATATTCTATCATTAGAATATCTGAACATTCTTCCTTCTTGCTTCTGATTCTTAAGCTTCATAGCACTCAGCTTGCTTCAAGAATCCAAGAGCTTGATTCATCTTGTTGCTTCTTATGTTGATCTTTGAAAAGAGAATCTTCAAATCCTGCAACACACAGCTTAAAACATAGAACTTTGCAAGTTCTGTTAGTAATGCAACTGATTAAATCAAATCATTTATCACATATTTCTCCCCCTTTTTGTCATATCATCAAAAAACATAAAAGATTCAGATGAAAAACACAAAGAAACACATGGAAGAAAAAAAGTTACCATTTAAGCTTAGAAGGACAGAAGTACAAGGTGAACAGATGCACAGAACAGATGCCACAACGCAGGTCTGGAGAACTTGCCCTTCTGACATGCTTCACTAAGAGAATCTGATTTATATTTCAGATTTGGGAGTCCTCTGACCAGATTTAGTTTGTTAATCTGAGAAATCTTTCTCAAACTAGCATGTCCTAATCTTCTGTGCCAGACCCATTGCTCCTCAGAAACAGACATAAGACAAGTCACCTTCTGATTCTTAAGATCTTGAAGATCTGTCTTGTAAACATTGTTCTTTCTCTTGCCTGTAAATAGGATTGAGCCATCCTTCTGACTTACAGCCTTGCAAGACTTTTGATTAAAGATTATGTTATAACCATTGTCACTTAATTGACTTATGGACAATAAGTTATGCGTTAATCCTTCTACAAGAAGTACATTAGTTATGGAAGGAGAGTTACCAAACTTTATAGTTCCAGAGCCAATAATTTTGCCCTTCTGATCTCCTCCAAACTTGACTTCTCCACCTGGTTTAAGCACCAGGTCTTGGAATGTAGACCTTCTTCCCGTCATGTGTCGCGAGCACCCAGAGTCCAGGTACCATGACATTTTGCTGTTTGTCCTCTTTTCCGCCAAGGATATCTGCAACAGAAATTATCTTCTCCTTAGGTACCCACAATTTCTTGGGTCCTTTCTTGTTAGTTCTCCTCAAGTTCTGATTGAACTTGGGTTTAGCAAAATATTTAACAGGAGGAACAACATGATATTCTTTTGGTTTGTCAGCATGATATTTCTTAGGATGTGTCACATGCTTCTTGGTGTGAACAGTGTTAAACTTCTGTGCATGTGAAGTGAGCCTAATATCATGAGCATGACCATATATGAACTGATCATACAATGGCTTGTATGTGATCTTCAGATCATCAACAGGTTCAAATTTATGTGAGGTATCTCCCTCATAGCCAAAACCAAACCTTCTGTTTCCAGAAAGACCATATATCATAGAAGCAAGATGACTTCTGCCAATACTTCTAGATAAGAACCTTCTGAAGCTCGAGTCATATTCTTTCAGAATATGATTCATGCTAGGAATGGATTTTTCTATTTCAGAAGGAGATCCACTATCTTTTGATAGATTTGAAATTTTTTTCTTCAGTTCAGAATTTTCCACTTCCAGCTTCTTAGTTTCAAATTCAAATTGCTTCTTCAGCTTTTTGTATTTGATACTAAGATGAGCTTTGAGTTCCAGAAGTTCTGTTAAACTGGAAACTAACTCTTCTCTAGATAGTTCAGAAAATACCTCTTCAGAATCTGATTCTGATGTAGATTCTGATCCATCATCTTCTGTAGCCATCAGCGCAAAGTTGGCTTGTTCTCCTTCAGAGTCTGATTCTGATTCTGATTCGGAATCATCCCATGTTGCCATAAGACCTTTCTTCTTATGAAACTTCTTTTTGGGATTCTCCTTCTGAAATTTTGGACACTCGTTCTTGTAATGTCTAGGCTCATTGCACTCATAGCAGACAACCTTCTTCTTGTCAGATCTTCTGTCAGAAGATTCTCCATGCTCAAATCTCTTTGAACTTTTGAAGCCTCTGAACTTCCTTTGCTTGCTCTTCCAGAGTTGGTTTACCCTTCTGGAGATCATGGACAATTCATCTTCTTCTTCTTCAGATTCTGATTCTTCAGGATCTTCTTCTCTAGCCTGAAAAGCGTTAGTGCATTTTTTAATATTAGATTTTAATGCAATAGACTTACCTTTCTTCTGAGGTTCGTTTGCTTCCAGCTCTATTTCATGGCTTCTCAAGGCACTGATAAGCTCTTCCAAAGAAACTTCATTCAGATTCTTGGCAATCTTGAATGCAGTCACCATTGGACCCCATCTTATGGGTAAGCTTCTGATAATCTTCTTTATGTGATCCGCCTTGGTGTAGCCTTTATCCAGAACTCTCAATCCAGCAGTTAGAGTTTGAAATCTTGAGAACATCTTCTCAATATCTTCATCATCCTCCATCTTGAAGGCTTCATACTTCTGGATTAGAGCAAGAGCTTTAGTCTCCTTGACTTGAGCATTTCCCTCATGGGTCATTTTCAATGACTCATATATATCATAGGCAGTTTCCCTGTTAGATATCTTCTCATACTCAGCATGAGAGATAACATTCAGCAAAATAGTCCTACATTTATGATGATTCTTGAAAAGCTTCTTCTGATCATCATCCATTTCTTGCCTGGTAAGCTTTACGCCACTAGCTTTCACTGGATGTTTGTAACCATCCATCAGAAGATCCCATAGTTCACCATCTAAACCAAGAAAGTAACTTTCCAGTTTATCTTTCCAGTATTCAAAGTTTTCACCATTTAATATTGGTGGTCTAGTATAACCATTGTTACCATTATATTGCTCAGCAGAGCCAAATGTAGATGCAGATGGATTTGCTTGAGTTTCACCATCCATCTTACACTGAAGCGTTTTTCTCTTCCTGAATCTTTTCTAAACACGGTTAAGTGCTTGCACCTTAGAACCGACGCTCTGATGCAAATTGAAGGATAGAAAAACACTTAGAAAGGGGGGGGGGGTTGAATAAGTGTAGTTTAAAAACTTGGACGATAAAAATAAATTGCACATTTATTTTTATCCTGGTTCGTTGTTAACTAAACTACTCCAGTCCACCCCCACGGAGTGATTTACCTCACCTGAGGATTTAATCCACTAATCGCAACAGATTACAATGGTTTTCCACTTAGCCCACGACTAAGTCTTCTAGAGTCTACTGATCACAACCTGATCACTCTAGGAACAATTGCTTAGACACAAGATAAGACTTTCTTAGAGTATCCTGACCACCACGTGATCACTCTAATTACAACTACTTAGACACAAGCTAAGACTTCCTAGAGTATCCTGATCAACACTTGATCACTCTAGTTACTTACAAATTAATGTAATCAATTCTAAGAGTATTACAAATGCTTCTGAAAAGCTTTAATCACAACAGTGATATTTCTCTTAACGTTTAAGCTTAATCTCACTAAAATATTACAACAACAATGTAGTGAGCTTTGATGAAGATGAAGTTTCTGAGCTTTGAGTTGAACAGCGTTTCAGCAAGTTAATATTCACAGAATTTGGTTCAGAGTTGTTCAGAATTCGTAACCTTGCTTCTCATCAGAACTTCATACTTATAGGCGTTGGAGAAGATGACCGTTGGGAGCATTTAGTGCTTTGCGTGTTCCGTACAACATTGCATTTAATGTTTCACGCTTTTGTCAACTACCTCGAGCCTTGTTCACGCTGTGTCTACTGACGTTGCCTTTAATAGCTTCCAACGTTCCTTTTGTCAGTCAGCGTAGCCTGCCACCTGTACTTTCTTCTGATCTGATGTTTGTGTATACAACGTTTGAATATCATCAGAGTCAAACAGCTTGGTGCATAACATCTTCTTGTCTTCTGACCTTGAAGTGCTTCTGAGCATACCATGAGAACTTCAGTGCTTCTGCTTCTGATCTCAAGTTCTTCTGATGCTTTCATAGACCCATGTTCTGATTCTGCCTTGATCATCTTCTGATGTCTTGCAAGACCATGTTCTGATGTTGCATGCTGAACCTTCTGAGACAAAGCTTCTTAGCGCAGATTTGTGCATACTCTTTATATATTTCCTGAAAAGGAAATTGCAATGTATTAGAGTACCACATTATCTCACACAAAATTCATATCCTTGTTATCATCAAAACTAAGAATATTGATCAGAACAAATCTTGTTCTAACAACTTTGGCGTTAAAGACATCTAAAGCTTCATAACTAAGACTATGTGTTGCCGACACTCTTGGCCAGAGAAGTGAAAAAAATTGTAGCAGGCTATAAACATGCAATGCAACATCCTGTGGTGAAGCAGACAGTTAACATGGCTAAAATGAGGTGGGTTCCTGCTGAAGAAGGATGGACCACTGGTAGTACAAATGTATACGTTAATAGAGAGTCCATAGCTGATTGTGGAGGCATCATACAAAATGATAAGAGTGATTGGCTTGGAGGATTTGTGAAGAATATTGGTATCTGCAATGTGTTTAATGCAGAGTTATGAGTGTGTTGGAAATCATACGCCTGGTTCAGGAATGCAGGTACAACAAGGTTAAGATTCAAGTTGATAACATGGAAATTATAAGAGCTTTAAAGAACTCTAATCCCAGTAGATAACAAGGTATGATCATGATGTGCAAAACCATAATAGTCTAAAGAGTATACCAGAAATTTGTGTAAAACATATCCATCGCGAAGCCAACAAGTATGCAGATAAACTCGCTAAGTATATTGTCTCTATGCAAAACAATAAGTGCAAATTTGATAATTTCCTACGTTTTTATATATATTAGTAAACAATGATGTAATTGAGGCTCAAGACTCTTATGTAGACTAGTTGTGTGTTGTTTGGACCTCGACCCTCGTCAAGCCCAAAAAAAGATGTTTTAATTTTAAGAAAAAACTAACATGTGCTCCAAGAGTATAGTTTAATAAATTCGTTATATAAATATTTTTTTGGAACACATGAATTCAATGCGTTGAAACTTTAAATATCATTTTATTACATTTAATTGTATTTAACTTTTTTTAGTTATAGTATCCTTAACATGTTCCCTTAGGACACATGTTATCATGACCCTTAATTTTATTTTATCTTTCGTATAAAAATAACTTATTGTAAAATTATATATAAAATTTAGGGTTAATACCTATTTTGCCCCCTGCCATATAGGCGACATTTGAAAAACCCCCCTGCAAAAAAAAAGTTGCAAGAATTCCCCTAACATTTGAAGATTCTCTCATTTTAAACCTTCGTCACAACCAGTCAGCAAAAAAGCTGACATGGCATGTATTTTTTTTATTTTTTAATTTTTTCTAATGACGTCGATGCCCAGGTGGCTTTTTATTTTATTTATTTGTTAATTTTAATGCCACATGTATGTATTTTATTTTGTTTTCATTTTTTGTTAATATAGGTTAATATAAGACAACATGTTAAAAATTTGTTGGAGGTAGGAATTGAACCCACTCCGTTCCATTACAAGATGCAGCACCTACCCACTAGGCTACAAGTTCAAAGCTGATATATGTTTACATTTAATTATTCTTATATTTAATTATTCTTATAGTATTCAACTTATTATTTGTATTTAATTAATAATTATATACAACTAATTATATACTAGTTATATTAATTTAATTTAGTTTATATTTTCTAATTAATATTAGTTTAATTTAATTTAACATTATTTTACTATTAACGTTATATTTAAGTTAATTAATTTAATTTAAACATTTTATATTAATTTAGTTTATAATGATTTAGTTTATATTAACTGGTTCATTAAAAGTATTGTTATATTTTAAATTAATAAATTTAATTTAAAGATTTTATATAATTTAATATAAATTGTTTAACATTATAAAATAGTAAAATATTAAAATATTATTTTATTATTTTATAAATTTAATAAATTAGTAAAGTTAATAGTAAATTAAATTATATAATCATAATAAATGTTGAAATCCATTTAAGAGACTGAATGGGAGCGAAAGGGAAGCGAGGTCGTGGGAGGCCAATTTCGGCGCCACCGCCACCGTCACCCCTACCTTCACTGTCAGCCAGCTCTACGGTGAAGACCAAGACATTAGCACCGGAAACGATACAAGAGGAACCAGTATCAGAGGAAGAAAATCATAGCAAACACAGTGAAGTTCAAACCCTAGCAAAGGGGGAGAATAAGGAAGATACGCCGACGGAATCGAGGAAACTCTGGGTGGATGTTCTATCAGAGAATAGAAATCCAACGAAAGGTCTTCCGATTCAATTTGTAGCACCATCGATAATCGATGGAACAGTGGAAATTGAAATTGAGGCAGAAGATATCGAATCAGAAATCCTATTCTGGGAATCGTCGCTCATCATGTACGCGTTTGGGGAAAATCTAAGTCTCAATGTGGTGAAGAATTATATGCAGAAATCTTGGAATTTCGTCAAATTGCCAGATCTATACTACAACGATGAGGGTTATTTCATCCTTCGATTCCAGTCAAACTCAGATAAGGATGAAGTCTTGATGAAGGGACCGTATACGTTGCGAAACATTCCTTTGTTTCTGATGGATTGGAAACCGGATTTCAATCTGAAAAGGGATATGTTGCGCACTCTACCTATTTGGGTAAAGCTCCCTCAACTTCCTCTATATCTATGGGGGGCTAAGAGTCTGAGCAAAATAGGGAGTGCTATCGGGGTACCATTGGTTACGGATGAATGCACAGCGAGTAAGCTCAGAGTTTCTTACGCTCGCATACTTGTTGAAGTTGATATCACAAAGGAAATGGTAAAGGAAATAGCTATTAAAGATTGTGAAGGCAGGAAATTCAACCAACCAGTGGAATACGAATGGAGGCCTAGGTACTGTGAGAGATGTCAATGTATCGGACATAGCTGCAAAGATCCTGTTAAGAAGATTGAAAGGATATGGAAACCGAAGGTTGATCCTCCAGTGGTGATTCAGGCCTCGATTGAGACACCCAAGGAAGATGTGATCAGGAATTCTATAGAACATAAAGAGCAGACTGATGAGGAATGGACAAGAGTAAAAGCTATTAAAGATAAAGGTAAGAGAATCATATTCCCTGGTACTACTTCTCAAATCAATTGTATGAATGGTTTTGAGGCTTTAGAGGCTTTGAATGACCCTCTAATGGCCAGGGATGGGGATCCATGTTAGCCTCATGGAATGTTAGGGGGATAAATAACTCAGGAAAGCTGCGTGAGATTAGCTCCCGTCTCCATAGGCTTAAACCTGACATCATGATTCTGTTAGAAACAAGAGTTAAAGTGTCTAAGGCCAAGATTGTTAGAGATAATCTGAAGTTGTATGATAATTACATTGATAACTATGATAGACATGCTAATGGTAGAATTTGGATAACTTGGAATGAAGCTAAAGTGGATATTCATATAGTAAACAGTACTGACCAGGCTATACATTGTGGTGTGTATGATCAGCATGGAACATTTAAGTTTTGGTTAACTGTTGTGTATGCTCAGAATTTATTGGAACAAAGGAAGAGACTTTGGAACACAATTGAGAGTTTTCAGAAGGCCAATATGGGACCTTGGTGTATCATGGGCGATTTTAATAATGTGCTGACTGCCAAGGATAGAATTGGAGGTAGGCTTGTGGTAGAAGCTGAGTATACTGACCTTCAGGAGATGATGACCAAAGGTGGTCTGAGTGAAATGGACAGTATAGGTGAGTATTTCACTTGGAATAATAAGCAGAACACAGGGGCCATCTACTCTCGAATTGGTCATGTTATAGGCAACACTGATTGGTTCCAATACAGCATGGATAGTCAGCTCAAATGTCTTCCTGCAAGTGTCTCTGACCATGCCCTGCTGAGTATAGAAGATAAAGTGTGTAACTTTAAAGGCAATAAGAGATTCAAATTTTATAACTATGTTACGACATTGAATGGTTATGATGAAATGGTTAAAACCAGTTGGAACCTTCCTATACAGGGGACTGCCATGTATGTACTGTGGAGGAAAATGCAAAGGTTAAAGCCAACTATGATCCAATTTAGTAAGAACATATGCCATTTGAAGACTCAAGTGGAAAAGGCCAGAACTGAGTTAGAGTTAGCGCAAAGAGCTCTGAATATGGATATGATGAATAGCAACTGTATTGATAAAGTGAAGCATTGCTCAGAGGATCTCATAAGATGGAATAATCTTGAAGAAAAAATGTTGATGCAAAGAGCAAAAATTGATTGGTTGAGGTTAGGAGACAGTAATAATGCATACTTCTACGCAGCTATAAAAACCAGAAGTAAACACAAGAGTATGGATATGCTACAAAGAGATGATGGCACTGTGATTGGTAACCATGAAGATATCAAGTCCGAGGTTCTGCAGTTCTATACTAAGTTGATGGGAAGCAGGGCTAGCCATATAAAAATGATTGATATCGAGGCTATGCGAAAAGGGAAATAGTTGAATCAGCAGCAGGGTAATACTCTTATTGCACAGGTCACAGAAAAAGAGATTGAAGAGGCCCTTCATGGCATTGGAGACTTAAAATCTCCTGGCATAGATGGATTCGGAGCAAAATTCTATAAAGCAAGTTGGCACATTGTGAAAGATGATGTTGTGAGAGCTGTTCAAGAATTCTTTTTTAAAGGTACGATCTCTAAAGCCTTTAATAGCACTATAGTAACTCTTATCCCAAAGACTGAAGATGCCAAGACTGTTAAGGAATTCCGGCCAATAGCTGGATGCACTGTTTTCTACAAAATTATTTCCAGGATTTTGACTAAGAGACTTGGTGAGGTTCTGCCTGCAATTATTCATCAAAGCCAAGCGGCTTTTGTGCCTGGACAAAACATACAGAACCATATTTCCCTTGCATTTGAACTGTTAAAAGGGTATGGTAGAAAAGGAGGGACCCCTAGGTGCATGTTTCAACTGGATTTACAGAAAGCATACGATATGATAGATTGGACAGCTCTGAGGTATGTTCTTCATGAATTAGGCATTCCTTCAAAATTCATACAATGGATCATGGCAGTCGTCACATTTGTGTCTTACAGATTTTGCGTTAATGGTGAATTTACTGAGATCATGGAGGCCAAGAGAGGTATAAGGCAAGGGGATCCCATATCCCCCTTGCTCTTTGTCATTATGACGGAATATATGAATAGAATCATGTGCAGATTACAGCAAAACCCTAGATTTAAACATCATAGTAAGTGTGCAAGGATAGGTATTACTCATTTGACATTTGCTGATGATGTCTTGCTGTTCAGCAGGGGTGACTACCAATCTATTGAGCTTCTTCTTGCTGCATTCAGGGATTTTTCTGAGTCTACAGGGCTGGTAGTTAATCCTCATAAGTGTAAGATGTTTTGTAGTGGCATGGATGAAGATATAGTTAATAGAATCAAAAGCCTGTCTGGTTTCAGTAGTGGTAGCCTACCTGTTAGATACATGGGAATACCATTAACAAGCAAGAAGCTCAGTATAGCTCAGTACCTTCCTCTAATTGAAAGAATTGTGGGGAAAATCAGACACTGGACCACTAAATTACTAAGTACCGCAGGTCGTATTCAGCTGGTTAAAAGTGTGACGACAACAGTAGCCCAATACTGGATGAGTTGTTTTCCTATTCCCAAAGGTGTTTTGAACAAAATAGATACTATCTGTAGAGCATTTATATGGGCTGGAAAAGAGGAAAGTAAGAAGAGTCCTGTGGCGTGGAAAACGGTGTGTACCCCTGTGTGTAAAGATGGTCTTAATATCATCAATTTGGATATTTGGAATCAAATAGCAGTGCTGAAATGCCTATGGAACATAAGCATGAAGAGAGATAACCTTTGGGTGCGCTGGGTCCATGCGTATTTCCTGAAGAAGAAAAGCCTCCATGATGCCACAGTTAACAGTAATACGACATGGATGTTGAAGGCAGTTATGGGTGCAAGGGATAAAATCTGCTGCTACCAACCTTTATGGGATCAAATGAAGACTAATAATAAGTTTAATATGAAGAAGATGTATGACAAAGCCATGAGTTTGACTGATGAGGTTAACTGGAAACATTTGATTCAAGGGAACTATGCTAGACCTAGGGCTGTTCTGTATCTCTGGCTATCATGCCATGGTCGGTTAGCTACTAAGGCTAGATTGAAAAGGTTTGGATTCATTCATGATGATATGTGTGTCTTATGCAATCTGGCGGTTGAAAATATTAGTCACCTTCTGTTTGAATGCAACAAGACAAGTATGATATGGCAAGAGGTTTTAAATTGGCTTGGTATCAATAGGCAGCCTCAATGCTGGGACCTTGAATTGGAGTGGCTAAAGAGTAGTACTAAAAGCAAGAGTAACTCAGCTGGAATTTTAAAAATTGCAATAGCTGAAACAATCTATGAGCTATGGAGCTATAGAAACACTGTCATCTTTGGTAACAGCACTGACTATCGTTTTCATGCTAAGAACATCATTGATTCTGTTGTTTATAGAGGGTGGACACACCACAAGTATAGGAAAAGAATAGCCATGCTACTGATGTAATAGTAGCTTTAGCGGGTTTTTTTGATCTCGTGTTTTGTAATTGTCATTTTGAAATAAATATATATAATCTTTTATTTCAAAAATAGTAAATTAAATTAAATTAGTAAATTAATAACGTTAAACAATATTAATTAATAAAGTTAATAGTAAGTTAAATTAAATATAAATATTAATATAAATTGTTTAAAATAATATTATTTTAATATTATTTTACTATTATCATTATAAACTAAATTAATTTGTTTTAATTTAAATAGGTTTTACTATTTTTAATTTAACTATATTAATTAAACTAGTTTTAAATTAATTAATATGTATTAATATAATTAGTTTAGTTTATTTTTAATTTATTTAAATAGCTACAATATTGGTTTTGTAATTTAACTAAATATTAATTAATAATGTTAACTATTAACTAATAATTATTAATTTAAATATTAACTATTAACTAATATATTATTTTTTATGTACATTAGTTTTAAATAATAATTTAAATATTAATATTTTTAAAATATAAATGATATTTAACATAATTATTTTAAAATAAAACGTAAATATTTAACGGTATATATATTATTATATATATATATATATATATAACGTAAGTATAGTATATATATTATATATATATATATAACGTATTACTATATATATATATATATATATATTTTGATTAATATAGTGGTATATAATTAGTAATTAAATGCAAATATTTATTTCATACTATATGAACAATTCAAAGCAAACATATTACAACTTGAAATATCTGGCCTAGTGGTCAGGCGCTGCACATATTAAGTGGAAGGGTGTGGGTTTAATTCCCACCTCCAACAAATTTTTAACATGTTTTGTTATATTAATCAAAAATAATGTCATGTCAGCTTTTTTGCTGACTGGTTGTGACGAAGGTTTAAAATGAGAGAATCTTCAAATGTTAGGGGAATTCTTGCAACTTTTTTTTTTTGCAGGGGGATTTTTCAAATGTCGCCTATATGACAGGGGGCAAAATATGTATTAACCCTAAAATTTATGGGAAATGCTAACGAGTGCCCTCAGGGCAATGTTTAAGATTTTAAAATAGTAATTTTATCCCGATAATCTACATATTTAATGCATTGAAAATTGAAATATTAAATTTTTTAAAATTTTTATTTTTTTTAGAATGCTTAACCATTGCCCTGAAGGCACTGGTTAGCAAGACCCAAAATTTATTTAGATAAATAATTATGTTTTAAACTGCAAATAAATTAAAAATATATCTTTAAAATATACCAACAAGATGCAACAATAATTTATATGTTCTAGAAATAAAATTATAATATGTTAAAGTTTTTTAACATTGTTGACATTACATCATTTGAATTGAATAGAACCGTCTTTGTTTATTCATAGATGCTTAAAATTCATTTTAAAAGTATAGTTATCATATTTTTGTTTTACTCGTAAACAATGCATTGCTCTTTAGTGGGACGTTAATCTTGTTGTCAGTTTTGTTGAAGACTACTTAAAAACATTTCTTCTTACTCTTTAGTTGCATTAGGGTCTGCATGTCCTTATTGTTGAAGACATTTGACATGGACACGTTTTTGTTCTTAGTAGTTGCATTTGTATTCTTAAAGGGTGTGACATTGATAGAAGTCTCACATTAAATAAATAAAAGTATTCAATGTGATATTTAAGTTGTGAGGTTCTTCCACCATATGGGCTAGTCTTTTTGATTGAACTCTCCTCATGTGTTTAAGTCCTCAGAGTTGTTGGATTGTTAGACTATTTGAACTTCTTGAATTCGAATAGAATCTGCCAGTAGCAGCAACTAGCAACTAGTGCGGGACTTTGAAGTAAACTTGCAGTTTCTCAAATTAGGACATGTAAAATTCTTTAGTTAATCTTAATATTAATGAAACAATATAGAAATATGCAGCAACTTTAGATTATTTAGTTGTCTCTTATACATTAGTACCATTTATTTTGACTAAAATATTTTATAAATATGCATCAATTTCAACAGTTATGTGAATTAACACACTTTTTATCCAAATGTTTATCCACAAGTATACTTAAATTGACTAAAAGTGTACGGAAACAAAAGTGTGTACTTGAATTTCAATTGAATCTTGTTATAGGAAGCTTCTCCGAATCCAAGCAGCTACTTGTAGTTGCCAGCAACTGTGCAACCTTTCCGGCAGAGATGCAAAATGGATGATAAAAAGTGAGTCTTATTTGACAACTTTTTCGACTTTGACTCGTTTCAAACCAATATATAGATATGCTCTATAGTATATCATATCATCCATTATTTTATGTTTAGTGTTAGACTTGTAAACACTAACTTTTGACAAAATTTTCACAATTGTTTAATGTTTTTGTTCTGGCAGTTGAGTACCTGAGTCTACTGTTCAAGTTAGCTTCAATTTCCCACTTTCTGGTTTGAATAGTTCTTCCTAATATTGTTTGCAGCAACTTAAAAAAGAGTCAAAGATATTGGTCGTTACCCTTTTTTCCCGTTTAAACATAGTGGAAAATATCACACCAAAACAGTTCGACAAAAAGATATCCAAGTTCTTTGTCAAATGTCAGTGTCTATTGCCTAACAATTCAGTTAGAGAACCGAGCATAAGAAGAAAATTCATTGACCCTGTTATAGGAGATGCACTGAAGGTTAATTTAATTCAGCACTTTGCATTTAGAATATTAGGTGAAGTAGATAATTTACATTAGGCCAAATCTGGTTCATGGCCAAAGTATTGGAAAAATTTGAAGACAATATGCTTCAGGTTATGTTACAGTCCCACATCAAATGATTTGGTAATCTAGGAAGAGGAGTGCTAGCAACACTTTCTTTTGAACACTCTCTTAAGCACTCACTTTCTTATTGGTTGATATATGTGTGGGCCCCTCACTTTGAAAATAGGTCCCACATAAAGTAGTAGGACCCACACATATTTCAACTAATAAGAGAGAGAATGTTTGACAGAGTGTTCAAAAGAGAGTGTTGCTAGCATTTCTCATCTAGGAATAATTGGGTGCTATAAGAATTGAAGATTAAGAAGTATTTAAACCATGATCCTTCGGCCAGTAATGGAAAATGAGGAGTGGTCGAGTCTTGCATTTAATATGTGAGTTGGGCGTTCGCCCCAAGCTTGGTTACGACAAATGGGCACTCTAATGCAACCAATCTGATCCCTAATAGCCTAACACTTCAGGTATTCCCAATAGCCTAACACTTCAGGGCTAAACAAGTTTAAATTTTGTAATTTAATTATTAATTAATGTTAATTTTCTTATGATAGTATAAATCATTATAATAGCTTGACACTAAGATATGTGATTTAATAATATTGGATGGAACAAAAAGATTTACATTTAATTTTTATAGATAGATTTGAAGAAGGCGTATGAGTGGAGAGACAAATGATTACGTTTAACTTTTATAGATTTGAACCAAGCGTACATTTAACTTTTATACATTTGACTTTTATAGATTTATAGAAGGCGTATGAGTGGAGACACAAATGATTTCTCATTTATAATAAGTTTGCATTAAGGTGCAAATCTAAGCCTAATTGTTTTACTTTAATTTTGGATGTACTCAGGAGCACATCCAAGAGCTAACACCAAAATGAATGTTTTTTTGCAGATGATATAGTCCTACTTGAAAAATTTAAAGGTGAAGTAATACATGAGACTCAGATAAATTTTAGAAACATATGATTTTCGCATAAGGAGTAAGACAAAGTATATGGAAAGTAAGTTCAACAAAAGAAGAAACGTTTTTAATCTAAAACTGAAAGTTGAAGACCATATCATCCCTCAAGTCACACGATTTAAATATTTTGAGTTTGTAATACAAAATGATGGAGAAATAGAAGGAGGTGTAAACATCATATTCAAGCTGGGTGACTAAAATGAAGAAGTGTTTAGGGGTTTTATTTGACGCAAATGTACTGCTCGAGCTAAAGAGAAAATTTTATCGGACCGCGGTAAGATCCGTGATGTTATGAGACAAATTGTTTGGTGGTTAAGAGTCAATATGAAAATAAAATAAGTGTAACAAACATGAAGATGCTGCATTAGATGTGTGGTAAGACTAAACAAGATAGGATTAGAAATGAAAATATTAGAAAGAGTATTGAGGTAACACCAATAGTAGAGAAGATAGTGAAAAATAAATCTAGGTGATTTCAATATGTAGAGAGAATAAATTACTTATGATAGTTTTGGGCATGTAGACATAATTTATAAATGATTTCAACAACCTAATATCAAATCATGGCAAATCCAACTATAGCCCTGACTCCGACTCCAGAGAGTTCTCAAAACCTAAAATACATGGCTTAACTCGTTTGGTAACATCAAAAACCATAATAATCACCTAAAAATCTTTTACTAAACGGTTGAAACAACATAACATGAGATAAAAAGATGATATATGGACTATAGAAGACCCCGACAAAACACACAAGAAATCCCAATTGGATCCATTAAACTTTTGTGCTTAAAAAGAATCACTCTAGGTAACCGTATCCTGAAGTAAATGCCAAGAAAACACCATAATATTAAAGTGCCCATCTTTTCCACACTAGAAGTAAAAAAAACCCTCCCACCCTAGATGGGCCTAGTAAAGCAAGACATGTCGGCATGATAGAGTACACCCCAAAATTATCATGACATTAATGCCAACAACCCTCTTCTAATGAAAGAATCAACACTCTCAATAGCTCAAGTGTGACTACCTAATATACCCACCTTCCAGACGAACAAACTTCCTCCTCCATTTAAAGGTCAAGACTTATATACCATTATGCCAAGAACTCTAATTATAGTCCTTATACTTATTTTTTAAATTCGTTCACGTAAAATTTGAAACTAATTGTAGTCTTTGACAACTATTACAAAAACGTCGTGGTAAAAAGAAATCCAAGGAACATAACAAGTTATATAGGAATGTTTGAATACAAACTAATCTTAAACAAAACTCTCGAAGAACCTCTTAAACACTTGCTTCCTTCTAAGTTTTTTTTTCCATTTCCAACATTGCAACAAGCTCCTCCTATTTGTGAGTGTAATGGAGTCCAAGCATGAATTAGGAGTGTACTATATCATGGATTTGTATTGTTGGCTCAAGGTAAAATAAATTTGGGTTAAATTGGTTAATATCATACAACATGTGAAAAAACTGGCTACCTTATGTAATAACTCTTTGTAGTCTCATTCAATTTTGATATTATTAATATTACATCTTGAAATCTTGAATTGAATACAATTTCTTTATTTATAGATTCTTAAAGATTCTTTTTAAAAATAAAACTATCTTATTTTGGTTTTACTATTGTACATTGCATTACTCTTTAGTTGGATATTATTCTTACTCTTTAATTGTATTTTGGTCTCTTTGTCCATATTTCGTATTGTTGAAAGAGTTAAATATATTTTTGATTTTTACAAATATTTTAAACTATATTTTTAGTTTTTATTAAAAAATAATATATTTTAGTTCTTACAAATTTTTTATGCATTCAGTTTTAACCTGTTATTTTTTAAAATTTGAAAATTATTTATGTTAAAATTAGTTTCAACTTCCCACTTTTTGTTTTGAAAATTCATAATACTATTCTGATGCAATGCAAAACAAACCTTCACTTCATGTTTGGGTAATAAACAATGTTTTTAGCTCGAATGTGACTTAAACACTTTTCGCTAAAATCGATCAACCAACAAAGATTTGCTACCTATAACTACGTGGATTTGAGTTCCTTATCGCACCAAAGGATATGTAGGACTGAGATTCAACGTCTCCCCAACACTTATTCTTCGTAACAAGTCACCTTGTCAAATCCTTCACTACAAAATACTTGACCTTGAAACCTTCGAAGTATTTGGATCTCTATGCTATGCCTCTACACTCCAAGCTAATAGAACAAAGCTAGATCCTAGAGAAAGAAAATATATATTCCTTGGTTATAAGTCTGGTATGAAAGGATACACATTACTTGATTTTCATACCAATGAAATTTGTGTATCCCGAAATGTTATCTTTCATAAACATATCTTACCTTATCAACCTACAAACCAAACATTAAACACTTCTTGGTCCTATTTCTCATCTAAATCAGATAAAAACTCAACTTACCATCCCACATCACCTCAAAATCTCACTGACTAGCCTACTATAAAACAACTTAATGACCTTTCTATAAACCTTACACCTTCATCCCCAGACCAGCTCCCATGCACAAACACACCAGAAACTAATGCCCCTGAACAACCACTTAGAACACCATAAAATGATGCTCATGAACCACCACTTAGAACCTCTTCAAGGATGAGACATCATCCCTCTTATCTGCGGGATTATATGTGCAATTCTCTTACTACATTAGATCAATCTTCTAAAGGTAATCTTTATCCTCTTTCTAATTCTCTTTCACAAGAATACCTCTCACCTACACACTCCCATTATGCATTCTCATTAATTTCTAATATTAAACCTAAGACATATACTGAGACATCCAAACATGAGTGTTGGAAGCAAGCCATGCAACTTGAACTTTGAGCCCTTTAAAAGAATGGTACTTCCCCCAGGTGTTAAACCAATAGGTTGCAGATGGGTTTACAAGATTAAATATCATGCTGATGGTTTTATTGACAAATTTAATGCACCAGTAGTAGCTAAGGGATATAATTAGATAGAGGGTTTTGATTATTTGGATACATACTCACCAGTTGCCAAAATCACTACAACGAGAACCACCATTGCCTTGGCTTCATGCAGACAATGGCATATACATGAACTTGATGTAAATAATGCATTTCTGTATGGAGAAATTGAAGAGAACGTGTGCACGATCATTCTCCCTGGAGTTTACACAAGCCAGCCTAACCAAGTTTGTAAGCTTGTTAAGTCCTTATAAGAACTTAAGCAAGCTAGTAGAAGATGGTACGAAAGGCTTACAACATTTCTCACTGAGCATCATTATAAACAAGCTATTTCAGATCATTCCTTTTTTGTGAAAATCAACAATTCTTCCATCACAATATTATAGGTCTATATTGATGATGTGATTCTTACAGGAAACCATCTCACTGAGCTCCATATGATTAGAACAACCTTGGACAACAGATTTAAGATCAAAGACCTGGGAAAGTTAAAGTACTTTATAGGTATCGAAGTAGCTCATTCCAAAGTAGGCATTCTCATCTACCAACGAAAATTTTGCCTTGACTTGTTAGAAGATTCATGATTCCTTGACTCCAAACCTGTCTCAGCACCATCCGATCCTACTATAAAGTTACACCAAGATTCGAGCACTCCCTATCACGAATGTTCCCTCTTAGACCAAACATCACATTCTGCACACAACAATTGAGTCAGTTTATGACTCTCCAACAACCCCTCACTTCAAAGCAGCTTGAATAATTCTTAAGTACCTCAAATCATGCCTAGATCGAGGAATTCTTCTTCCTAGAGACTCAACATTACAGTTACATGGTTACTCTGATGCTGATTGGACTGGTTGCATTGACACGCGTAGGTTCATACCTAAAGCTGAGTATAGAGCCTTGTAGCTTCCACATGTGAACTACAACATCTTCATTTCTTAATATGGTATCAAGCTCTAAATCAATGAACAAGCTTCATATTCTCACATTCAATCTTCATTTTGTGATAGAAAGTTCTTCACCTTTCTTCTTCGTTTTTCTCTTCCTCATCTTTCATTGCTTTTTCTGTTACTTTTCTGCATCTGCACCGCCATTGTTGATGTTCAGCTGGTTTTCTTGCTTATGATTTTGCTGTTTCATCATCTTTCTCATCGATCTAACATGCCTCCGCGTCTCGCACCAAACTCTCAACTCAATCTTGACACAATTTACTACATTCATCCGAGTGAAGGCCCCAATTCAGTCACCAACACTCTGAAACTCGATGGTTCTTAATCAAATTGGTTCAACGTCTAGGTGATGTAGATAGATTACGCTAGGCCAAATCTGCTCCATAAAACAAAACCCAAAGCAATAGACTTTATACTCCCACATCGGTTAGTGTATATAAAGTTATCAAATATATTAAGCAACAGAAATAAGCTAAATTAATTGTAAAATGGATACATTAAGTGATTAAAGAATTAATGATTAATAACCTAGGTGATAGGTGATTTTAAAATTTAAAAATAAATATTAATATTAATAAGGATACATTTTTTTTCATTATTAAATTTGTAACTGTTTTTCCCTCACTAACCTTTTTTCCCTCCATCTCATTCTGTCATCTTCTTCAACCTCTTCAGAATCCGCAATATCATTCTCTCAACTCTCTCATCTTCTTCAACCTCTTCAGAATCATCAATTTCATCCTCTCAGCTTTCTCATCTTCTTCCACCTCTCATCCTCATCACACACTTCAATGAATTCAACTTCTTCTGATGCCATGGACCAAGAATTTAGTAAGTTTTTTTTTTCTTTTTCTAATCATGATTTAAAACTGTTAGAATTTAGGTTCAATTTCATCGTTCAATTCTTGATTCAAACTGTAAATAAATGCTATGTTAAGATGTTTAGGTGGTTGAATAGTTGTTAGAATTTAGGTTCAATTTCATCGTTCAATTCTTGATTCAAACTGTAAATAAATGTTGTGTTAAGATGTTTAGGTGGTTGAATAGTTCTGTTTGAAATACGGGAGATAGTAGGTTGAATATGGGTTGGTGTTTCAGTATTTGAGTTGGGTGAGTCGGTGGTGGGGTTGTTTGATGGAAGTGAAGATGAAGTTTCAGGTTGAGGAGGAATGGTGTTGGGTGGTGGTGTAGTAGGAGATAGAGGTGGTTGAGTGATGTGATCAGATGGAGTCTCAAGAAAGGGGAGGGTGTAGTCGAGGATTTGAGAATGTTGTAGATTTTGAGTTGTAGTAGGAGGTGTTAAAGGAAACACATTTTGTGGGTGTTTGTGTTCAGCCACAACATTTTGTTGTGGTGTTTCTACCCAGGTACTTTGGTGTAGGATTCCTTTACTTTTATAGTAATCATTCATGAAAAATTCTTGGCCATTGTCGGAGCGAATCTGTTTAACATTTGTGTTGAATTGAGTCTGAACCAGTGTGATGAATTCCATGACAAGTTGTCTGGTTTCAGTTTTGGATTTCACGAGGAAAATCCAAGTGTGGCGTGAGTAATCATCTACAACTGTCAGAAAATAATTATAGCCATGGATAGATGAGGGTGTAAAGGGGCCCATATATCCATGTGGATTAGCTCAAAAATAGAAACAGTTTTAATAGTGCTAAGTAATTTGACTTGTTTAGCAAAATAACAGCAATCACTAATAGAATCATTGTTATCTTGTACATAAGGTTCAATTTGCTCTATTCTTTTCAATACATTTTGTGAAGGGTGGCCCATACGATGGTGCCATATCCTAAATTTATTGGAAGTTTGATTGTTACAATTGACATTAGAAGGTAGTGCCTGAATAATGCAAGAGCAATGATCAAAAACAAGTTTGCATTTGTTATTAGCTGATAATTATGAGGAAGAGATTCAGTTACATGTAAAATGAGGAACATATAGCACATGGTGAAGAATGAGTTGATCATTCAATTTAACAGTACCACATATATTAGAAATGATGCTAGAACCATTAGGTAAATTGATAGTTATAGGATTTATGCGATGATGTGAATAAAATAGGTTTAGGGAAGAACATATGTGATATGTGGCGCCAGTATCAAGAATCCAGCTGTGGTTCAGAAAACTTACATTAGTGTGATTTAGAAAATGATGCAAACCTGATGAAGAGGTGTTAATGTTGTGTTGATCAATGAAGGTGTGGACTCAGATTGGGCTTGTTTGATCAAGCACTGGGTTTGTGGGGTTGGTTCAGCCATGGAAGCCAAGAAGGAGAGGTGTTTGCAAGGAAGAAGATGAAAACTGTCTGTGTAAAGATTTCACACAACTGATAGCATAATATGAGATGAAAACTGTGTAAAGATTTCACAAAACTGATAGCATATATTGGAATAATGTAATAATATGTGTCAATATGAATGCTATGTTTAAGAACTGAAAACTGTATTTTTCCTGAAATTTGCAGCCAAAATACTGCAACATCTTTTACCCTATCAGGTTCAAGGATTTTACTTGCTGCAACACTTGGAGAACACTAAAAAAGGGGAATCTTTGACCCTTTTTTTTGGAGGAAAATCTGTGTTAATATATCTGATTGCTACGAATTCAAAGTTGTCTGCGAGAGATGAAGCTATCAACAAGCCCAAAAGGCTGCGTAACCCATGGAAGAACACGGTTATATTCTCTAGCGGAGAAAATTGGAGAGAAAATTTTGATAAATACGCACCTCATTTAAGGGTGTTGGAGCATAATGATGGAAGTTCAGGTGGCAATATAAATTTTAGTACAACAGACATAGTTGTGTGTACTTGCCAAAATCTAAAAAAAAATGGAAGACCGCCCCCTCTAAGTCCATCAAAAAGCACGAATGGCATCGTTTAATCGTGGATGGTGACATGAAAGAGGAAATGACGGAGGTTATTCTGAACCTGAAAGCTGAAAACAGATGGCTAATGGGCACATCTGACTTGTTGGATGGTTATAATTCTGCACAAGTCAGTTTTATGCATGCATTGTTGAAGTATACCTCTGCAAGAAACCTTTCCGTGGCATGTCTTAAGGTAACCATCTCTACTTTTTTAATTTTTAAAAACTGTTTCAAATGCTAAATTTTTAAATGTATCAGCAAGTTATACCAAAAATTGGGAGCTTATATCGATTTGGTTCCAAAATGATTAAAACAGTTTCTATTCAGCTCACAGAGGAAGAAAAGGAAATTTACTTCGCAGATGAATTAAGTGTTAAAAAGAAACTAGAGGACATGAAACGTGCTGGTAATTCTCAACTAAATCTTGATGAAGAGCAACAACGTGCCGAAGAAAAATTTAAGAAGGAACGATTCCAAGGTTTAGAATGTTGTATACTAAGACTTCAAGAATTGGCTACAAGCATAACCGTGGCGGTTAACAAAGCCGACATACGAGGTAATTTCTGTTTGGTAATTGTGAAGTAACCGTGTTTACAAAATAATAGTTTAGGGAGAATCTTTCTTATTTGATTGAATAATAGAAAGGGCTTTTAAATAGCCTTACAGAAACTGAAATTGAAAAAAAATAGCCCACACTAACAAACACTAGAAACATGGGATATTGGCAAAAGAATAGGTAAAAGCCGACTGCTCATTAATAGTAGCAGAGCAGTAACATTAATTAGTCCACACTAACAATAACTTAACATAAAAGAAAATAAAACTTTAACATCCTCCCTTAAACTGAATGTTACTAACAATCAGTTTACTATTGGCGGTGGACACACTCCCAATAGGTTGCGCAATTTCACAAAGGCGTCAAGTTTTAGAGGTTTTGTCATCACATCAGCCACTTGTTCTTGAGTATTGCAGTAAGCTAGTTCTATAGTTCCATCCTTTGCGAGCTCACAAAGAAAATGGAAGCGAACATCGATGTGTTTGCTACGACCGTACATTACTGGATTCTTAGCAAGCTTGACTGCTGAGTTGTTGTCACAGTAAACAGTTGTTGAGCTGTTTTGAGTATGTCCAAGCTTCTCTAAAATCTTTCTCAACCAAATGGCTTGACAAGCACAAGTTGACGCGGCTATAAATTCTGACTCTGTAGTAGATAAAATCTGCACCAGAGCTCAATAGAAACACATATCCCGCGTGCTTTTTCTATCATCCAAATCACCTGCATAGTCACTATTTGTGTACGCGACCAACTCTTCATTTCCACCCTTCTTATAAAACACGCCATAATCATCCGTTCCTGTTAAGTATCTTAATATTTTCCCATGATAAACTTGATTGCGGCTTAACCGGCAAAATGAACAATCTGTTTGAGGACATTGTTGTTCCCATGATCAAGTCTTTCTCCTTATGATAAATCTTGCATTTTCCATGCTGAAAAATGATTGTTAACCCCTTTTCTTGTAGCTGACCAATACTCGGCAAGTTCTTTAGCTCAGGTACATAGAAGACACTAGTAATGATAGGTGAGATTCCATTCAATTTAAATCTCACTTTTCCTTTTCCTTTCACAACCATGCTGGAATTGTTTCCCAACTTCACTGTTTCACTAAAATTTTCATCCAAATCAGAGAATAGTTCCTTACCTGATTCTTTATTTTCCATGGATGCCATCAAAAGCATTTCTTCTTGAGATTCTGCAAAATTGGCTTCACTCTCCTTGCTTGGACATTCATATTGAAAATGTCCAAGTTTGTGGCAGTAATAACACTCCACAGTGGACTTGTCAAAGTATGACATGCCCCTACCGCCTCCTCGTCCGCGAAATCCCCACGACCATGATCGCGGCCTCTTATTCTGTTTTCAGAGGTTACTTTCAATGCTTGCTCTTCAATAACAGGAACATTCATGCATTGCTCATGCACCAACAGGCTGCTTTGTAGTTGGTCGACTGATAAGACATCAATGTCATTTGACTCCTCAATAGAGCAAACAACATAGTTGAATTTTGGAGTCATGGACAGTAAATTTTTTTCAATAACAACAACATCTGTCATAGTCTCTCCATGAGTTCTCATCTTGTTGGCTATGGTGAGGGTTCGAGAAAAGTACTCATTCACCGATTCTCCAGCTTTCATCTGCAGGATTTCAAATTCCCTTCGAAGTGCTTGTAACTATGCTCGTTTAACCCTTGATGTCCCTTGATACTTCTGCTTCATTGAGTCCCAAATGTCCTTTGACGTTTCTTTCTTCAAATTGTCTCCAAGATAGATCTATCAATTGCTTGAAAAAGATAATTCTTCATCTTTAAATCCTTGAGTTTCTGATCTTCAACAGTTTTTCTTTGTGCCTCAGTTGATTATGCACCCCCAATTGCTGTAGGGATCCCATTTTCAACCAAACTCCTGCTGTTTTCTGCCATCTGCTTGAAAGGACTGCTGCGTTTCAAGTATTGATCAGGCCCCTTCTAAAGGAGCTCTGATACCAATTATGAAGTAACCGTACTTACAAAATAATAGTTTAGGGAGAATCTTTCTTATTTGATTGAATAATAGAAAAGGCTTTTAAATAGTCATACAGAAACTGAAAAAATAGCCCACACTAACAATAACTTAACATAAAAGAAAATAAAACTTTAACAGCTATCTCTCCTTTTCCTTTTTAATTATGCTCATCATCTAATAATCTAACCCAAGTATTTATATTTACTCAGGAAATTATGAACTACTTCAAAAATATAATGAGATGGATAAAAAGGATCTATGTCCTGTCGTTCTGAGTTGCAGTATTTGCCCATCATAATGGGAACCTTGTGCGAATATTGGGCACCAGTGCATGATAATAAGGTGTTCTGTTTACCTTTTAAATGTAATGATGTTAGTTCAAAAGCAACTGAGCTGCTTCAAAGACTAACGACGAAGTCCATGATTGTTTCTAAATCTGACAAACTGTTGAACTGGCTTACAAGTCATTTAACAGAAAATGAATTTAAAAGTCGTAGACTCCTTAGAAACATGGAAGCTGAAGAAGTCTTAGAGATATCTCAGCTATTTCAAAACAGTTCTTGTGATGAAAGTGTGGTTTTACTAGAAAATATTGAAGCTATTTCTGTTGAGTTGGACCTGTCTTTTGTCCAGCAGGTTTTTTTCATGGAAGCAATAAAGGAACAAGAAGAAAATGTTATAATAAATGTCATACTTAAGGGAAAAAAGAATGAGAAATTTAGGAAGGCTTGTAGATTGGTAGTAAGCGGTGTAGTTGAAGAAAAAATAGTTGGACTGAAAGGAAATGTAGGAGTTGGTTTCAAGGAGCTTAACACGAAGGAAATAGAGGAAATTTTAACAATTAAGGTACTGCATTCTGGATAAGTATGATATAGATAAATCCAGCTTTTGAGGCATCTTTGTATAACTAAGGTGATGCATCCTGGTGAGTGCTTGAGAATTTTTGCTGCTATACAGGACATGCTTTCTTTGGTTCTGCAACCATTATAGTATTTTTTTGTGAATCAATGTTAAATTTTCGTATATAAAAATATTTAGATCAATAATAGATTTTTTGAATAAATTTTTCTCGTGTAATATTTTTGACTAAAAAATATTTCGATCATAAATACCATTTTTCGTATATAATAAAATATATATCAATAATAGATTTTTTTTTGGAAAAAAGAAGTGAAAAAGTGATGAAAGAGAAAAAAATAGAGAGTTGAGAAAGATTTGATAAGTTTGATAAAATATAAGAGTTGTATTATTTTAATAATAAATTTAAGAACTTTATGGTGCAAAGACAAAAAACCACAATTTTAATGTGGTGGCAAAAAATTAAATAAGGGTATTTTTGACTTTTTCACAACCATTAATTTTCTTATATTATAGATGCAATCAACATAAAAAATCATATAAACATATTTTAATTTTTTTATTTAAAGTTTAATACTTTCTTTGACAACAGTAGTTCCATTTTTTTTATCTCACCCTCATCAATCCCCAAACTTCTTCAATTACAATTTAAAAAAAAAATTGGTGATTTTTCAAACCCTACTTTTACAAAAATAATATAGTCGATAATAACAGAATAATAAAATTATGAATGAAATAAAATAGAAAAAAATAAAACAAGACCCATCAATAATAATTGTTATATATGTCTGGATCTCAACCTCAAAAGCTAGCTTTAAAGGTGAGGTTGCAATCACATATTTTTACACCCAACAACTCGAAAACCTAATTAATGTGAGATTTCAAACAAACTCCAACAACACAACTATCAACTTCAACAATAATTAAAGCATGATACATAAAATAATAGTTGCATGATGAATATATGGTTTGAGAAACATGACTAAGAATTAGCAAATTATAAAAAAATATTGGTGAAGAAGTTGAATTATAGAGAGTGTGGATTAGAAGAAGAAGTGAAATATACGTGGTCACGCCAAATGTAAATTTTTATCTTTTGTTATTTCAAAGTTAGCAAATAAAATCAAGATTCTTGAGAAATAATAATTGCAAGACGAATAATTGAATTAATAGAAAAGTATAACCTTACACAAGTACACCCCCGCTTCGTCACGCCGGAACGTCACGTTGGAAGCTCTCCTCCGACGCAACTTCTTTAACTCTACACATTTTTTATTGCAAAACGGAACAATAATAATAAATACATGAAATTACAAAAGTTAAAATTATCCTTAATTTTGGCGCCAATATCACATGGTTTAACAACTTTTATAATATATATATATATATATATATATATATGTCTTTTACTAAAGAAACACTTTTGTGGTTGTCCATGTGGTTAATATATGCAATCTATAATATAAGAAAATAAGTGGTTCTGGTATTTATAAAATTACCCATCCTTACTTTTTGTACACCTATTAAAATTGTTGGTTTTTTGGTCTATCCACACAATTGTCCATTATAATCATAATATTTTATTCAACTATATTATAACTTATTTTCTCTATTCTTTCTCTCTCTTCACCTTTTTAGTTTTCTACCCTAATCTCTCTATATTTCATTTACTCTTTAAAAAAAAATGGTATTTATGATCCACAAAATTTTAATAAAAAATAATATACGGCAAAAAAATTATTATTGATCTAAATATTTTTGTATACAAAAATTTACTATTCATTCAGATATTTTTGTAAATGATACCTAAACATAAATATTATTTGTATCAGAAAAATCTATTATTGATCTAAATATTTTTATATAAGAAAAATATTATTTATGATCCAAAAAAAAAATTATTAAAAAATGGTATACAAGAAAAAACTTATTATTGATCTAAATATTTTTTATTCGAAAATTTACTATTCACTCAAATATTTTTATAAATGATATCTAAACAAAAATAATATTTGTATACGGAAAAAATTTATTATTGATGTAAATATTTTTATATACGGAAAATGATATTTATGATCCAAAATTTTTTATTCAAAATTGGTATACGGGAAAAAATCTATTATTGATCTAAATATTTTTATATACGAAAATTTACTATTGATATAGATATTTTTGTAAACATTACCTAAACATAAATAATATTTGTATACGGAAAAAATCTATAATTGATCTAAATATTTTTCTATATGAAAAATGGTGTTTATGATCCCAAAAAGTTTAATTCAAAAATGATATACGGGGAAAAATTTATTATTGATCTAAATATTTTTGCATACGAACATTTACTATTGATCCAGATATATTTATAAACGATACCTAAACATAAATAATATTGTATACGGGAAAAAATCTATAATTGACCTAAATATTTTTCTATATGAAAAATAGTATTTATGATCCAAAAAAATTTAATTCAAAAATGGTATACAGAAAAAATTTTATTAATGATCTAAATATTTTTATATACAAAAATTTACTATTGATCCAAATATATTTATAAACGATACATAAACATAAATAATATTGTATACGGGAAAAAAAATCTATAATTGACCTAAATATTTTTCTAGATGAAAAATAGTATTTATGATCCAAAAAAATTTAATTCAAAAATGGTATACGGGAAAAAATCTATTAATGATCTAAATATTTCTATATACAAAAATTTACTATTGATTCAGATATTTTAGTAAACGATACCTAAACATAAATAATATCTGTCTACGGGAAAACAAATTTATTGATCTAAATATTTTTCTATATGAAAAATGGTACTTATGATCCAAAAAATTTAATTCAAAAATCGTATACGGGAAAAGTCTATTATTGATTTAAATATTTTTATATAAAAAAATTTACTATTGATTTATATATTTTTGTAAATGATACTGAACATAAATAATATTTAAATACGGGAAAAATTTATTATTGATCTAAATATTTTTATATACGAAAAATGGAATTTATGATCCAAAAAAATTTTATTCAAAAATGATATACGGGAAAAAATCTATTACTGATCTAAATATTTTTTTATGCGTAAATACTATTCATTCAAATATTTTTATAAATGATACACACCTAAACAAAAATAATATTTGTATACGGAAAAAATTTATTATTGATCTAAATATTTTTATATACGAAAAATGGTATTTAGATCCATAAAAAATTTATTCAAAAATGGTATATGAGAAAAAATCTATTATTGATCTAAATATTTTTATACGGGAAAAAAATCTATTATTGAATACGGGAAAAAATATATTTATGATCCAAGAATGATATAAGAGGAAAAAAAATTATTATTGATCTAAATATTTTGATATACGAAAAATTTATTATTGATCTAAATATTTTTTATTTTAAATATTCTATTTAAAATAAATATATTATGTAAATAAATGCGCGTATCAGACCAGAACCCGTGCGTATGCACGGGTTTGTTACTAGTTTATTATAAAGTTTGTTTATTTTCATATGCTCAGATGTAATGACATCCATAAAAGATAATTTATAAATACCTTTGTAAGATGTATTTTGAGCTTTAATATATATTATCTATTATATATAATATAAAAAAATTTATTGTTCTAGTATTCACTGGGGCGAATAATGTCTTTTGTGTGGTTTATTAAACCCATAATCAAAATGTGTGGTGGCCCACAACAACAACTCACACGTTTCAATACTAATGCTATTATTAGCTTTTCCTCTTTCCAAAACTTCTTTTATTCTCTACACGACAATCCAAACAACCATTTCCCTTCTCTTGACCAAGTTGTTCTTGGAACCCTAATATTTGCTGACAAAAGCCTGCTTTCTTGATTTAAACATGTCACATTTCACACGCTACCGCGACTGTTTCTCTTCTTTTCCTTCAGACACAAAAATACCATCTGCCTCACCAACAAATATCGCCATCACTCTCCACGCCAAACATCTCATATTTTCTCCATCTTTTTTCCATCTCTCTCCACGATAAACATCTCACTATGGCCAGACCTTATGAGAAATTGAAGGACATCAATCTAAGTAAGGAACTATGAAAAATTGTCGTCAGAATCCATCACAAGTGGACAGTTTTCACAAAGAAAAAAGAGCATTTCGAATTGATTCCCATTGATAAAGAGGTTTGTATTTTGTTTTCAAAATTTTCTTGAGTTTCATTTGAGGGTTTCTGGTAAAAAAAATGAAATTGTAGTTGGTTTCTTATTAGTCTTCATATTGTTAATCTGTTATCGTGTTATAATGAATTTGAATTTTAGGGTTTGATGTTACAAAACTGAAATTTAATTTTTGGGTTTCTTAGTTAAAAAACTGAAAATGATTTTGGTTTCGTATTAGTCTTCATAGTGTTATTCTGGTTTCTTGATAAACTGAAAGGGTTTTTTGTTTTTTGGTTGTTAAAAAACTGAAAATGTCTCTGTTATCAACTTATAATTTCAATGCCGGAATATCATTGATGTTTTATCAAGTAAGTTAGTTTTTGCTGTTCTTTTAGCTTCATGATAGCTCGATTTGATGGCAAAAGATTTTAATCGGGCCATATGTGATGTTTATTAATTTGTTTACTTTTAAGAACCTTATCAGTACTCTGGTTGTTATTCTATTGGCTCTCTGTGGCAGAGTTTCGGTTGAAAAGCTCAACTAGAGGTTGGTTAGGGTTTTGTTGTCGGTGAATGTGATATTTATCGCCATGCTTGTCTCAGGCATGTATAGGTAAGTGAAATTCTTGTATTATACTCATTGATTTGCTTTTTAATTTCACAAACTTGAGTTCATTTCGTTGTTGGTTAGGACCATTTGATGGTAATTCAATGTTTATTTAACCTTTATTTGGTCTGACGTATATCTCTGCACGTTCCCGTTTTGATACATGTTTTTGAAGTTACTTTCTCCTCTTATATCTACTTTATACAGATTATCTCTGCTGGCAGCGAAGGTGTTATAGATCTCTCATTTGATGCAGTCGGTTATGCCTGGCAGATTATGAATTGTTTTCTTACCGCAAGTTATTCGGTATGCACTCGGTTATGTCTGGCAGATTATGAATTGTTTCCATATTCTGTAAGAGTCTTCTCTGTTTTTTCCAGTGATTGATAATTTAATCATTCACTAAACATTTTTTCATTTTGTGACAGCTTACCCTCAGGTGGGTTATGGACGAAGCGAAAAAATCTTCAAAATCTGTTTCTCTTAATGAAGTGGCAAAGGTGTTGCTCAACAATTTATTGTCTTTACCTTTTGCAATAATCATGATATTCCTCTTCGGCGAGTGCGATTATGTAATACACGCGTGAGTGTTTGTTTCTTTGTTTTGAAATTCAACGAAGCCTTATACATTCTCTCATTGACATGCAGCATGGTGTTGTTTCTGAAGTTTCATACTCTGGTCTTGTAGCTTATATACAATTAAGGAGAATGTTAATTTCTGTTGCCAAGGTAACACCTTCTTCTCTATATAAGTTTACAATCAAATGCATTTACATTGATATATTTTTTATTTCCTGTGACATCCTTCACTTCGAACATCTTCGCTCTTCAAACCTGTAAGTTTTCTGTAACATTGAATTTACCAATTGGTGATGATTTTAATTGTTAGTTGTTTGGTTTCTGTGATTAAGCAGGGTGACAAAGCATGGGTAATACATATCCATCTTTTTTTAGTTGGCATTAATACACTTCTCCAAGCACTTTTTGGAACAAGATTATATGGAGTAGTTAGAGGCTCATTTACATTTGTAATTCCAGTTACTTATATTATTGGCGACTCTGATTGCAACTGATTAATGATCTAAAACAATATAAACTCTATTTTCTTAATTACTTTTTATTTTCAATATTCAATTTTTTTAATATTAGTATTTTCTATAGCTTTATCCATTTTAATCAAAATTTAGTCATTTACTAATACATTTTGTTTTCTCAATCCAAATACGCAAAAATGACGGATATCCGTGCGAACGCACGGGTATCACACTAGTTATTATAGTGAGTCTCTGAAATGTGTCTCACTTAAACTTAAAAAAAAAAAGACTTATTTAATAACACATAATTAATTTATATCTACTAACTATTAGAGTTGCTAGTTTATATAAGTAAATGTATTTCAATTGTTATTGTTTGTTGAGATATACAAAAGTGTGTCTATATAAAAGTACTAGAAAAGTCGTATATACCTCGCAAACCTTTATACATTGTGTCCCTCATATTTGGAGGAAGAATGATTGGTGACTCGTGATGCCTGATATAAAGTTAAAAACCATCATTTTACGAGATAAAGACAATAATATCAATACTTAATGCTTATACAGCAACGTTTAAGGTCGCGTTTTATTGCAATTTTCGTCATTATTAAACATTTTACGCGGCTGTAATTGTAATTACTATTTAAAACCTTGTTCTCTTGTCTTTGCTAAACAGATTAGCAAAATAGTATTTGTATAATTACTATCACATTTATCTGATTGATAATGTTAGCATAATGCAGTGCAAGATCAGCTTCACCTAGTCTTTGAGGTCCCCTACGACTTTACTGCAATTGTACCTGCTATAAGAATCCTCGTAGATTAATAATCATAAACAACACATATTTTCTAGAGTCTCAAGGGGATGCATGGCTCATGCAGCATGAGCCACATATTTTTTATTTTGATAAACAATGCTATTAATAACAGAGAATAAATCATTCTCAGAACATTACAAACAGAATATGTTTTCCAACCTAAAGCAACAAGCCCACCAACCTACAGCATAGAGTATTGCATGAATTGAAGTGGACTATGGTTCCACTCATAAAAATAACATAAAACCTTATGCTTTTGTTACCAATAGCCAACCACCACCAAGAGAACATTTTGACATTGTGAACAATTTCGTCGGCGTCAGTCGCCCCATTGTTAAATATTACATCATTTCGATGTTTCCAAATGCACCAACACGTGGTTGCCCATATAACTTCCGCTCTCCTTATCGAACTGTATTTTTTCAAAATCTCCACCATATGCAAGAAGTGGTTACTGTTAACAAAAGTGAACATACAGAAACATAGAAAAAGAGAAAGACCCTTTAGCTTAGGGTTTCAATAGAATGAATCAAAATTAGAGAATAAGGGTTACACTAGAGTATAAATACTATATGCTAGTAAAGTATCAAACTACCCTTACAAAGATATAATAAACCACATGATACTATAATAAACCACAATTGAACAAAGTACCCAAAAAAAATTTGTCAAAAAAAAAATGATACTATAATATTTTTTTTTCTTTTTTTACTAACCAAATGTAATTTGAAGACTCATTGTATCGTGAATAGCTTTATGGCTATTTCAATTTCAATTGAGAAGTACCTACAAGTATACCTTTATGATAATGCAATTTGCAATTTCCACCGCCGGCAAATTACACATCCAGTAGCAAAACCATAAACATTCAATCAATTATAGGGAAAACAAATTATTGATCCAAACCGTAAAAATTATACCAAGCTCTTTGATAACATGTTAACAAAAGTGAACATACAGAAACATAGAAAAAGAGAAAGACCCTTTAGCTTAGGGTTTCAATAGAATGAATCAAAATTAGAGAATAAGGGTTACACTAGAGTATAAATACTATATGTTAGTAAAGTACCAAACTACCCTTACAAAGATATAAACGTTAGACCATATAATGCCTTCTTCAACTTACACACTTCCCCTTGATTATGAGAAACACCTTGTGGGGGTACCATATAAACTTCCTCTTGAAGGTCACCATTAAGAAATGCATTTTTAACATCCATTTGAAAAATATGCCACTGACGAACAGATGCAACTGCAATAAGAGTGCGAATAGTAGTCATCTTAGCAACAGGAGCAAAAGTTTCTTCATAATCCATACCATATTGTTGAGAGAATCCCTTAGCAACAAGACATGCTTTGTAGCGCTCAACTGATCCATCTGACTTAGTTTTGATCTTGTATATCCAACGAGACCCAATAGCACGTTTTCCAGGAGGAAGAGGTACTAATTCCCAAGTATCTGTTTTATGCAAAGCAGAAAGTTCTTCTGTCATAGCCTGCTGCCAGAGAGGGTCAAGAATAGCCTCTTTGTAGGAAGAGGGCTCCGACAAACTGTGGATAGAGGTTAAAAAAGAAGCAAAAGAAGAAGAGTAAGTGGAATAGACAAAATCAGGCAATTGAGTAGACTTACGGTCACGAGAGGGATAACGGGGAGGAAGAGGAGGATCAACATTCGTAGGAGGTTCTTGGGTAGCCGTGGGGACAAGAGGGATGTCAGTATCTGGAGTATCATTAGTATCAGTCCTGCAATTCTCAAAACTACAATCACTAGAAATATTATCATTATGATCAAAAGGATCGATATGAGTGAGTTTTGAACTGTTAGTAATATAAGAACTAGAAGAAAAAGAGTAAAAAGGAATGTGTTCAAGGAAAACAACATGACGAGAAACATACAATTTCTTTGCACCAGGATCATAACAACGATAACCCTTTTGACCATCTCCATAACCAAGAAAAACACATATAGCAGAACGAGAAGACAACTTACTACATTCTACTTGGGGGCGAAGAACAAAACAAGTAGAACCAAACACTTTCAAAGATGAATAATCAGGGATAGAGTTATACAATTTTTCAAAAGGAGACAAACCTGATGTGACAGACGATGGAATTCTATTAATGACATGAACATCAGTAAGAACTGCTTCACCCCAAAATTCACTAGGAACCGAAGCAGACAACAAAAGGGAGCGAGCAGTCTCAATAATGTGACGGTGTTTCCTTTCAGCAACTTCATTCTGTTGAGGTGTATCAGTACAAGATGTTTGATGAATTGTACCATCAAAAACAAGCAATTCAGAAAATTTATTAGAGGTATATTCACCACCTAAATCACAACGGAAGCACTTTATAACAACATTATGTTGAGTTTTAACCATAGCACGAAACATACAATAAACATCAAAAAATTCAGAACGATTTTTCATAAGATAAACCCAACAATAACGAGTATAGTCATCAATAAACGAAACATAATATCTAGATCCACCCTTAGAAAGAAGCGGTGATGGACCCCATACATCAGAGTGAACTAAGTCAAAAGGTGCATTTGAAATAGAAACACTTTTACTAAATGGTAAAGCTGAAAATTTAGCAAGTTTACAACCACAACAATCAGAGATATCACTGGTTTGTAACTTTCCTAAAGCTCCAGTAGAAGCCAAATACTTTAATCTAGAAGAAGACACATGTCCAAGACGGTAATGCCATAAATAAAAACTAGAAGACGAAGAATTCAAACGAAAAGAGGATAATAAATCAGATGTGGAAGTAGAGGTTGAGGCTGCAACATCTGGGACTCTCAACTCATCCAAAACATAAAGTCCCCCTTGTCTACGGCCTGTCCCAATCAGCCTCCCGGAATGAGGATCCTGCACACAACAAGAAGTGGAAGAAAACATAACCGAGTAACCAGAATCACATAATTGACTAACAGAAGCAAGACTCGAAGTGAGGTTAGGAATATAATAAACATCTGAAAATGAAAAATTAGGTGACGAGATAGAACCAATGCCTGCTAATGGCATATGGGTGCCATCAGCAGTCATAACCGACATAGATGGTGCATCATTCAAAGACACAAATGATTTAGAATCATATGACATATGGTGCGATGCTCCAGAGTCTAAAATCCAGATGGAAGAAGATATACCTGAAAAACTAGAAGAGTTCAAACCTTTAGTAGAGGAGGCAGACATGGCACGTGATTGAGTGGCAAGAAGCTTTTGAAGCTGCTCTGCAATATCAGATATTTGAGAAGTAGTCTCAGATGGATATGCGTGATCAGAACCAGAACCAATGGTAGTAGGAGCAGCAGCAACAACATTGGATGATGGACTCTTGAAGTTTTTCTTATTTGCTTTCAACAATCTGGGACATTGTGCTTTCTAGTGACCTTTCTCCTTACAAAAAGCACATTCATCAATACCAAGCCCAACCCTACCTTGAGGTTTTCCTTTGTGAAATGGAACAGCAAAGACAGATGGAGGAGCGGAGATAACTCCTTTATTTGAAATCAAATTTGAGTGGGACTTGAGTCTAGTTTCTTCTGCCAATAATTCATTAAAAACTGAATCAACACTAGGAAGAGGATTACGATGCAGAATACTCCCATGAAGTCCCTCAAAATCATCCCTAAGTGCCATCAAAAATTGAACTAACCGTTGCTCTTCTCTTTGATCAGTGTACGCTTTGACAACTTTCAACTCATCTGATTCCATAAGAGCCAACTGATCCCACAAATTACTCATCGCTGAATAGAATTCCTGGATGGTCATATTATTCTGTTTGAGAGCTCTAATATCACTTTCCAACTGATACCGTTTTGCAAAATTAGATTGAGCATACATGCGTTTCAAGTGGTCCCAAACCTCCTTAGCAGTATCATATTTTGCTAGTTGCACACCTATTGACTGAGAAACGGAGTTATTGATCCAAGTAAGTATCTTCGAATTACTAACATCCCATGTTTCCAACTCTTTTGCATATTTTGCTTCATCCTTTTTATCTGTAGGTTTAACCGAGGTTCCGTCAACATAACTCCACATCCTTTTTCCTTTCAAAAAAATTTTTATCACATAACTCCAATAAGGATAATTTTCTCCAATGAGTTGGACACTAACCGACTGAAGAGAGTCATCTTTATCATTACTCATTGTAGTCAATTATGAAATAACAAAAATTACCACAATTGAACAAAGTACCCAAAAAAAATTTGTCAAAAAAAAAAATGATACTATAATATTTTTTTTCTTTTTTTATTAACCAAATGTAATTTGAAGACTCATTGTATCGTGAATAGCTTTATGGCTATTTCAATTTCAATTGAGAAGTACCTACAAGTATACCTTTATGATAATGCAATTTGCAATTTCCACCGCCGGCAAATTACACATCCAGTAGCAAAACCATAAACATTCAATCAATTATAGGGAAAACAAATTATTGATCCAAACCGTAAAAATTATACCAAGCTCTTTGATAACATGTTAACAAAAGTGAACATACAGAAACATAGAAAAAGAGAAAGACCCTTTAGCTTAGAGTTTCAATAGAATGAATCAAAATTAGAGAATAAGGGTTACACTAGAGTATAAATACTATATATTAGTAAAGTACCCAACTACCCTTACAAAGATATAATAAACCAATATAATAATAATAATAATAATAACTAACAGTTACAACATTGTAATTCTCCCACCAAAACAATTTCCAACCATGCTAAAATCTTGGCCCACACACCTTTAGCTATTCTACAATTTATGAACAAGTGGTTTATGTCTTCCAATTCTACATAACCGAATGCACAGACAGCTGTGTGGTTTTCCACCAAGATACCTCTTTTGAGTAGTTGGAATCTTGTTGCAAGCCTATCCATTATCAATCTCCACACAAATATTTTAACCTTCGACGGCATCCAAGAATTCCACACCACCTGCCACGCTTCTTTATTGTTAGGAGGTGCTTCTGCTACATCTAGATCCTTCATTATCTTTCTGTAATAGACCCGAACCGTATATTCTCCGAATCCTTCCAGTGGCCACACAAACACATCCTCTTCATGTCTTTTTGGAACTACTTCATCCAATATCTGTTGCAGCTCCTCCAATTCCTCCTTTGCTTCCTGGTTCAAAACCGTCTCATCTACATCCAGCTTCCACTGCCAGTTTTCTCCCTCCCACAGAATTCTCTCATGGGCGCTGCAATTCACGTTTGAACATACCTGAAAAAGAGCAGGAAAAATTCTGCACAGAGGCAAATTACCCAACCACCTACTTTTTCAAAACGACACCTTTCGACCCGTAATTAACATAACAATTGATTTCAAATTCATGAAGTCGGAAGGAGTACTATATAGGTCTTTTCAAACATTTTCCACCTTTTCCCTCCCTGATACCATTACATGTCATCGATGTAAGTGTTTTATCAAGTTTTTGTTGGGCGATGATTGACGGGAACTCAAATCTGCTGCAACAACTGCTTTCACGTACTCACGCAATCAAGATTTTATAAGCCATTAGATTTTGATCGAATGATCTGAAAAAACAAAACTTAATAATTTTAAGAATAGTCAACTTAAATCAAAATTGTCCAATGTTAATCAAACAGTTCTTGATGTATGATAAGTGTACTTTTTTTTTACTGCATATGCATGGAATTTTGTTCCGAATGACTGCAATTAGTAAAACAACATAGTCAAACTGTCAACAATTATAGCCATTCAATTTTAGATTCAATGGTCAAAATATAAATTCAGTATTTTAGAACGTTAAATTGAGATCAAACAATCCATAGATCCCTGACTGCAACAAATCTTGTTTCTGTTTCGTTTTTGTTGCGGTTTCTCTCTATGCTTTTCTAATAGGTTGTTTCTACAATGTATAGCAAACACATGTTAATTTTGTTTTGTCAAATGTTTTCTCAACTTAAAATATTTATAAAATATGTCATTTTGTATTTTTTACGTGTTTATTAGAGTTTGGGTTAACTTTTTTTGTTTTTCTTTGTTTCAAGTTTGAGTTCTTGGACCAAAGTACTAGGTCTTAAGTATTTGATTATATATATAGTTTAAAAAAACGTTAAACCTAAATAAATTTATAAAATGGTAGCCTTCTCGCTTCTGTGGAGGAAACCGCCTCATCCAACCCTAACATCACCGCTTCGACGACGGAAACCTCCTCATCCAACCCTAACATCACCGCTTCGACGACGGAGGAAACAAGCTCATCCAACCCTAACATCACGACCAACCCTAACTGCACCGGCACTGCATCTTCCTTTCGATCTGGTTGCAGAAATTCTCTGTAGACTTTCCGTGAAACAACTCCTTCAACTCCGTTGCGTCTGCAAGTCATGGAATTCTCTTATCTCTCAAGATTCTAATTTTGCCAAGAAGCAACTCCATTTGTCAACCTCATGCCAAGGCCGCCACCATGTCTTCCTAAAGTCTGACCAATTCCTTCATATAGAATGCCCAATCTCCACTATCTTATACTCCAAAAACGCTACTGTGTCCAGCTACTCACTTAAAGATGGAAAAACTATAGGGGGTTATGTCTCCACTTGTGACGGCATCATATGTTATACAATAGATAGTTCTACAGCTCTTTTGTTTAACCCTTCTTTTAGAAAATTCATAATATTGCCTCCTTTGGAATTTCCTGACCAATCATATGTTCAGATCATATATACATTGGTGTACGACCGTTTCATTAATAATTATAAGGTTATTGCTCTTAATGCCCTCAGTACCAAAAGAGAAGTCAATGTTCATATTTTGGGTACACATTGTTGGACAAGGATTCAAGACTTTCCATGTCCCGAACCATCATTATTGGGTACACGGCAGGGAATATTTTTTAGTAACTCTGTTAATTGGATGGTATCGGAGTTCATTGTTTCTCTTGATTTGGAGAAAGAGTCTTATCAAAAGCTTTCACCACCCGACCCACCCGACCCTAATGTGCAATTAAGAGGTTTTGTTTCCTTAGGGACTTTGAGGGGTTGTTTGTCCCTTCATTTTTGTGGCAAATATTTTACTGATGTTTGGATTATGAAAGAATTTGGTAATGAAAAGTCTTGGACTAAATTGTTAACGGTTACTTACTTGAAAACATGGACAAGGCTTGGTTGTCACATAAAAAAGGTATTATATATTTCAGAGGATGACCAAGTGCTAATGGAAATCTATATGAATATAGATCATAGACATATGTTGATTGTTTATGATTCCATAAATAATACTTTTCAATTTCCTAAATTTCAAAAGAAGATCCGTGAAGATTTGGTACCAGAAGTCTATATTGAGAGTTTGATATCACCTTTCTAGATGTTGTTTACGTGAAGATATGGTACCAGAAGACTGAACTATAACCTATAAGTTAACTAAATTTCTTGTTTTTATTCTAATTATTTTATGCCAAGTTTGATTAGTAGTGAATTCATGAGTTACTTTTAATTGCTATGTTATTTTTCATTTATGTCGGTTTTGTTTAGTTTATAATCATTCAAAATTTCAAATCTTCCACCTTAGATTATAAATTTCTCTTAATGCTTATTCTACTATTTGCAATATAAATATCAAGTGAAATTTATTTGATTGATGCAAGCTACAATTAAATTTATGAGCTACTCACTTGTAGATTGCAGCACATTCACACATTGATCTGCTGGTAGTGTGTGAATGGATTATAACAGGCATCTCATGCAATTATTGTTCTACAGTCTACAATGGAAAATAAAGGAGACATGATAGCAAATTTGTAATGAAGAATGTGTATTGTTTATTGAAGCTGATGCAATGTTACTCTTAAGCAAGTCCATGTCATTTTTTTCTAAATTTTGTAAGAGTTTATAAGGCTTAAACATACATGAGGTGTATTGGTAAAGGTTAGTTACCTATTAAAAAGATTACATCACTTGCAAATTTAGAGTTTTTCAATTACCTTCATTATCTTTTTATACGTTCTCATTTTTTTATTTAGTACCTGCAATTTCTGAAATGAGATATACTATCAAACAACAGTGAATTGTTTGAGTATTAATTAATCTTAGATATCTTCTTTATTAGTAACCCCACTTTTCTAAGTTAATACTGAACATGGATGGAATTTATATACCATGGTATCCAACATAAAAACAAACATATATTCCATTTATGGTGTCTTGTTATTGCATTGAGCTGATTTGGAGGGAAATGGCCGATTGGCTCGGTTTTGTCAACTACAAGGCGGTGGGGATTAAGGAAAGCTTTATGTGGTGGTACAATTATGGGAGGAGAGTAGGTCTTAGAAAGGGAAAAGAAAGAGTAGTTTGGTTGGCGGTGGTGTGGCATATTTGGATGGTTAGGAATCGCATTGTGTTTAAAGGTGATACTTGGAACATCTCCGATGTAGTTTGGGGCGCTAAAGCTTTGGTGTGGCGTTGGTCTTTTGTAGGGAAAAATATACATCCCAATTGTAATTTTTACGAGTTTAGTAGGGATCCCCTATTTTTTCTGTCGTAATGCTCAATTGGAGTCTATTTTTCTTTGTCCGGTACACATTCCGGGCCTCTTGTTCTTTGTTTTGAGAACTTTGGTTCTCTTGATCAATATATTCCTTGCGTATTAAAAAAAAAAAAAACATATATTCCATTTACAACTATCCTTCAAAAGCATCAAATAAAAGAAAGTGTTCCTGTACCAAAGTGTTCTATATAGCTTTCCTTTCTATACATATTTATCCAGTAAATTTCAAAGCAAACAGCAACAAAAACTATATGTATTAACAACATATGAATTGACAATGGTTGTTGTTGGAGTTATTCAATCCACTCTTTAAATCTGTCAAAATATTCTACAGATAGCATGCTTTCTGATAGGTATATTTTGATAGAAAATACACTATAAAAAAAGTTCTTCTAATAAATTCTTGTGTTTTAGGGATTGATAGCATGAGCCACAATTCTAAATATCTTATAGACCATCCATAACATCCAAGTCCAACTTTGTAGCAAAGAGCCACTTAGTTGGTGAACTACCAACACTGTTGCTAAAATGCCAAACCATAGCTTCTTTTTTCTTAGTCCCCTCAAGATTCTCACTTTTGCTAATTCCTGGAATCCATCTCCTCGTAGTTACCTCTTCCAACAATCTCCTTTCCTCTTCAGACAACTGAGTAAGTGAAATGAATTGCAACATCTTTGACTGAAAATGAAGTCCTTTGTTGGGAGAAGATGTTCTTGTACTAGACATTGGTCTTGCGGCATTGTTTCTGTATCTTGCAAAACTAACTAAATGGTGAAGCAGAACCAATAGTTCCAGGATGTGAAAATCTATCTTCTGTTTGTCGGCGTAATGGAGTGTGTGAAGGCGAATAAGGTTGGTTTCTTTGCCTGCTATCTTTTCTATAAATTCATTACTGCAAAACCAACATCAAAAGTTAATAGTCACAAACTAAATGCCAAGTCTAATAGTCTTATAAAACAAGTCAAACTAGTGCGTGTTTGAATTGACGATGAATTTGACAGAACCATCGTGTATCGCTGGAATTTTGAGAAAAACTACATTTTAAAGTTTCAAGGAAGTCACATTGCTACCATAATTTCATCAAACTCATGCACTAAACTAACCAAATCTACCTTGTATTCGCCCATTCGCCAACCCATCCAAAACCTTGGTGTGCTCTGCAACATATACAGATAAGAAAAATTGAATAAGCCAATTATAAGGTATCGATTTTGAAGGGGAAATTTCATTAACATAATTGATACATATCCTATTTATTTTTCAAACAAAGACTCGTTACGGTTACTTGGTGTGAAAGTTACTCTTATTACATG
This sequence comes from Vicia villosa, assembly GCF_029867415.1. Classification (NCBI taxonomy): domain Eukaryota; kingdom Viridiplantae; phylum Streptophyta; class Magnoliopsida; order Fabales; family Fabaceae; genus Vicia; species Vicia villosa. The sequence goes on along the minus strand of NC_081183.1, from coordinate 196,241,685 downwards.
TCTGTTTAAATAACAGATGCATCATACATCTTGTATATTCTAAGAAAATAGAGGGACATGTGTATAATTGAAATTTTTATCCGATCATTAGTTACAAAAAATAAAGATGTGAAAATATGATTATATACACTTAGATGTATAGAAAAGTTATTTAAATTTCAAATATTGATTTGTCAATGAGTGACTATAACCAGTCACTTCATCTTTTAAAGTGACACTTTTGTTTCTACAGAAAGTCAAATTACTAATTTTCAATTCAAATAACAAAACAAGGCAACTGGGATACCATATGCAAAGAATAATAGTATTATCTTACTTGGTCGTATTTGTGGCAAATGGAGTAAGCCACTGGAGAATCTTATCCGTTTCAGCTTTGACTTGAGCAATGGACAACTGCACAAAATTTCCAATTAGCATATTCCAAACAAGAAATTAAACTCTAATCTTCAAGCAGAAGGTAAAAAGTACTAGAAACGTCGTATATACCTCTCTCGTAACGTCATCGTTTTGCAACCTGGAAGGAAGAGCGTTCTTAATATTTTTGGGTAAACCTTTATACAATGTGTCCCTCATATTCGGAGGAAGAATGGTTGGCCGTGATGCCTGATATAAAGTTAGAAACCAAATGAATAAACAATCTATCCGCAAAATTACTACTCTCCATTATGATTTTTAAAAAAAAGTATGTGATTATGATGTAGACCATAATATAAATACTTAATGTTTATACAGCCACGTTTAAGGTCGCATTTTATTGCAAGTTTCTGCAATATTAGACATCGCACGCGGCTGCAACTGCGACTACTATTTAAAACCTTGTCTGTTGTCTCTAGTCTCTACAGAATAGATTGGCAAATCAGTATACAAACTAGACTTACTATCACATTTATCTGATTGATAATGTTAGCGTAGTGCAGTGCAAGACCAGCTTCACCTAGTCTTTGAGGTCCATTACGATTTTTTACTGCAATTGTACCTGCTATATGATTCCCCGGTTTAATAAAAAAAATTAGCATATACATTGGACAAGTAACAATTGATTTCAGATTCATGTTTGATATGTTTCCATACTATTTTTCCCAAGGAACTCGAAAATTGCGTGATGTATGTGTGCGGCTATATCAACAAGCTTTTCAACTACCTGTAGTGGGTACATGCAAAGAATAAGTCCATTATTGTAAAATGTGCTGAAATAGAACAGTTAGGCAACAATGATAGATTCAAATGAGGAACTATTTCTTTATATACCTCCTCCAAATTTTTGGACCAAAGGGATCTCCTTTGCAAGCTCTTCACAAGCTTTCTTTGATGCTTAAGCTCACTATGAAAAGCTGTGAGACCGTCCCCTTCAAGAACAAAGAAACTGACTTATGAATGTGCAGATGCTATACAAACATTTTAGTCTAAGATTTTCTACAAACCATGATATTAAGATTACAACTAAAATTCAAAGTAATCTCATCAAATTCTAAAAAACTACATTGATTGATCATTGATATTGAGAGTTGCAACTTTTTAGAGGAAACTATTTTATGAAGTTTCTAACCATTGAGAGGAAGATTTAAGGACTCCAACTCCTTAACCTTTTGGTTATAATCCTGTTGAAAACGGTCCAATGCATTCAACTCATGGTATAATTCCTACACAGAGAAAATAACATTACTTATTTAAAGAACTAAAAAAATCATAGTACAAAGCAAAAATTCAACCCCATCAGAAGTAGAAAACATTGGAAATCTAAAGCCTAAACAACATTGATAATAGCCTAAACACTACCCAATTATGAACAAACTTTGTTGGTATGCTACAAAAATGAATATTAATAAACTTTAACGTACTGTATAAGAAACAATACCAAGAAGCATACATACAATACAATGATACAAAGCAAGATAACCAAATATCAACATAATGTTTTGCTCTTTCCTCAGAATCAGTTAACCAACCGATAAACCACAGAAGCAAAACTTTATTTAAAATTACTCTTCGCTTACAGCAGTATTCTGAGCTAGAGAGGACAAATCTTGCATAGTCTTTTCTGCCTCTACCCTAGGTTGTTTGTTGCTCAAGGCATCCAAATCTAATCTGAAATTGTTTGTTATATAAAATTATAATCCCGAATTAATTTTTATTTGTTTCAAAATGATTCACTATATAATCCTATCCTAAACTTGCAAGTAAAATCAAACAAACTCACCGCAAGAAATATCGGTCGAGGTTGTGCCATTGAGGGTCCTTACATGTATTTCCAAATCTAACTACTTCCCGGGAGAAGATATTGAATTCATCCCTGTAAATTAACCCAAAATTCAAAGATAATGAACATAAGAAAAAGCAAAATATAATACATTCATATGATTTTGAAATTGAAGCTAATGATGGTATATGAACAAGTAAGAACCTTTTATCGGCCTCCACAAAACTGATTAACTCCTTTGTATCAATAGAAACTAACTTCTGCACCCCTTCTGATTGTAAAATCTCATTTTTAAGTAACTGAATATTTTCTTCAGACAATGAACGAAACAAAATTGACCCTCTTGTTATTGTATTAGCTACTTCAAATGCCAACATTGAAATTTTATTCCTTTTAGGAACCATGCCAATGATAAAACCATCACTGGTACTTAACTTGGGCAAGCTACTTCCTAGTGTGTCCAGAACTTCCACTGCTTTCTCACTAGCTCTTCCTAAAAAGGACCCTCTTTGGGAAGCCTATAAAACAAAGACATCATAAATCAAAAATGCGAAACATGAAAATAAGTTCCATCAACTGAATGCGAAAGTCCATTTCAAAAATTGAAATAAATGATTATATTAAGAAGCAACAACATATTAATTTTAATTAATTATACAATTTACAGTTAAAATGAACTGCAGATTCAGGAGAATCACTAGTCATATTAGGAGAAGTAACAGTTTATTTCCTAGTGAAAATTACTTTTACAAGAAACTTCCAAATTCCAATCCCACATACACCATAAACACAACACTGACAATGACACGTCGACATCGATAATAATTTAAAATAAATTAATTAATTAATCGTAATCACAAGTGTCATTGTCAGTTTTGGACACCGACACTCAATGACACACACGCACATTTTTTCAGAGATATTAGTGTTAAAGGAGAATCATATGCTATAAATCCATATACTATAAGCAAGATTACCATTAATCTACTATCTACCTAATAGAATCGTAGTACTAATTAACAGTCACAAAAATAAAGTAATAGTAAAATCGACTATTAGAGGAAAAAATTACCTGTTTTCTCCTGGTTAATCTGAGATTTGTATCATCAACTAGTTTGAGTTCAGTAGAAAATCCAGAGTTTAGCTTCTTTGGATTTGAATAACAATTTCCCTTTCTGTTCACAAAGCTCTTTAACCTGTTAAGATTCCCCACACCAGAAACGTGATTCTCGCCATTTATATTTTTCTCTACTTTACCAGACGAACAAACCGATCCCATATTCGCCTTAAAATCGAAAAACCTGCACGAATTCAATTGAAATGAAAACAATAACTAACACAATGACATGCGAAAAAGCATCGAAAGAGTTAGTTAGTTAGTTAGTTAGAATCGATATAGACTGTACCTGTTAAAGTATTGTTTAGAAGAGAGTATCGAAATCTTAAACGGAGATTCAGTTAAGAATTTGAACACGAGGATTATATTTCAATATTTCAATTAGGAGTTAATTACATGAGTTTGACTAAAAAGGAATGAGAAAAATGTGAAGGATATTCGCACAGTTGAATATTGGAATTGGAATCAAATAAATTAATAAAAGTAAACAGAAATAAGAAAGAGACGCGGAAATGGAATTGAATTGAAAGGATGGGAAGAAAGAAAGAAACATGTGGTTATGGAAATTTCAAGGCAAGAAGCACGACGACGCTATGTTAATTGACTCCAGAGGGTGCAAAAATTGAGAGTGAAATAGTAACAGAAAGAAACTAAGACTGTTTCAATGATGGTAATTTTGTAGTACGTACGCAAGTCGCTATCTTGGACTAGGTAAATGAGAGAGAAAGAAACGTGAAAATGAACGTAGTTTTGGTGCCGCCCAATGCCTACAATGGACCTCTTTCGTTTGTTTTTAGGCTATGCTTTTCTTCTCAATACCATCATCACTTCATGTTTGGTACACATGATAAACATATTAATTCAAAAAAAGACCGAGAGCCTACTAGTAAAACTGTTTACCATTTTAAAATTCAAAGTTTAGCATTACATTTCAAGTTGATGTGCGACTAGTTTCTCAAACTTCAATTCCAAAAAAAGAAAAAACGTTTGATTTTCATTTTTTTTTAATGTTAAAGTAAACAACTTATTGTAGTTTTGAAGGAATGGAGACTACCTACTCCAAATTAGAGTGTTTCGGTGCATTTTGCATCTGTTTTAAAACAACAATTCATCTGTTATAAAAATTAATTATTCATTTTCGATTCGATTTTAGATGATTGATTAAAAAGATCGAATGATTTGATATAATTTCGTGCGGTTTAATTTAAATCGGTTTTTAAACATTCAAATTATCAATTATATTTTTTATTAAAATTATTAAAATATTAATAATTTGACATATTATATATATATATATATATATATATATATATATATATATATATATATATATATATATATATATATATATATATATATATATATATATATATATGTTGTATACAAACATATACTAATATATATTAACTCTATTTAGTTTTGTAATTCATGTAAAAGAATATTTTCACATAAATGCAGTTCTAAATTATGAGTCTAAGCTATGTTTGGATATCATAAAATCAACGGAGCAAATGGAGCGGAGTGGAGTGGGATGGAGCGGAGTGAAGCGGAGCGGAACGAAGATACCATTCCATTGTTTGGAAATTTTAGGACGGAACAAGGTAAGTTGTTCATTCCGCCCAAATCGGAGGGGAAGAAAAATGGTGGCAAGTGATGGAATGGAATGGAATCCATACCACTCCATTCCGCTCTGCTCCATCCGTTTTTAAATTATCCAAACAATAGAATATCATTTTATTCCATCTCATTCCGCTCCGCTCCATCCGGTTCCATAAAAGTATAGTACCGGATTAACCCCTCATTGTTCATAAAGAACCTATTATAACCGAACATATTATAGAAACAACTTGAAACACAAAATTTTCGAAAATTTTCGAAAAATGAAATATACAGTGATATGTATCAAAATGTATCTGGTTTAGTTCACATAGTTGGTTGACAATATCAATCTTACATTACATAAAAAAAACGAGTCACCACCTAAATACAGAAAATGAGTCACCACCTCAAGATATTGTTAGATAAAAATTAAAATGCATTAAAACATGTGTCATCGCATAAATCTATATATATGGATGATTTCGCCTTTGACCTTTTATTATTTGTTTTTCTTTCAATCTCGCTCAACTTGGTGAATTTTTCCATCATATCCAAAAGGTTATTTGGTCAAATTTCAGCTTCCTTTGGAGAATGAGTTGCCTACACCGGTGTTGCTCGTAGTATAAGGGCGAGACCGTTCGAGCGCGTTGCCGACATCAACGACGGTAAAAAATTATGGAAGGTGGCGGTTCGAGTCCAATAACAAATAACACTTTGAAATGATTTTCATTGACAAGGATGTAGGTTCTACGCCCCTTTACGGTTTCGTATTTTTCTGATTCTATTTTTTTGTTTTTTGTTCTGATGTATTTAGAGAGGTCTTTGGTAGCTTTCAAAAGGTGTATGTTTTTGGTAGCTTTCAAAAGGTGTATGTTCTTTGGTAGCTTTCAAAAGCTGTTTGTTTTTTGTTCTGTCATATTTTTCATCACTGGTATGTGATTGATAGCTATGTAAATTGCAAAACTGTTGGATAAAAAAGCTTATTGTGGAACTGTTTGTTAGTAATTAGATAAAAAATAAAATTGTTGGATGTAACTTTCAAAAGGTTTATGTTGTTTATAGCTTAATATATGACAAAGCTTATTGTGATATATTTTCTTCATAATCTGTGTTACATAGTTGCAAATGATAACTTTGGTCATAACAGTTGCACAATATTATTTATAGTTCATAACTTTATGGACTTTTAATATCTTGGTCAGGGGTGTGACGTCCATGTTGTTGTTCCGCCTGCGAACATGGCTGCATATTACGAGAAGTTTGCTTTGGACTCGACCTACACCGTGTCAAACTTTAAAGTACAGCCAAATAACTTGGTATTTAAACCATCCACACACAAGTATTTGGTCAAGTTTACTGGAGGAACATCGGTTTCTGATGTTAACAAACACGAAATAAAACCCAAGCAAAGGAAGTTTACCAATTTTGTTGATATTATTATCGGCAAGTTTCAGAAAGATTTGCTGCTCGGTAATGTAATATTTATGACTTGCAGCAAGTTACACATTTTTTTGAATGTTTCCTTCATATTACTTATGTTGTTCGTTGTTATGCTTTTTGCAAATGTTATTGGTATGGTCGAGTCTATTGGATATGCCCAGACACAGAGCAGAGGCAAAAAAACTGCAAGTCAATTTGGTCTTTAGGGATGAGAGGTAATTTTTTCATAATATGAACCCTATGTTTGTTTGGCTCCATATCGATTTTGTGTTTCTAATCATTCCATTTTATTATGCCCAGCAACAACGCGATAAATTGCAACCTATGGGAGGCCTATGCTGCTCAATTCTTTAAGTTTAACAAAGAACGGGGTAAATGTATTTTGTTCAATATGTATGGCCTGTGGATTCACATCAACAACTCATGACCCATGCATAGACATCTCAGAGAAATTGGGGTAAGACTGAAAAATACAGATATATAATATATTTGTTTCTATTGGTACTTGGTCATTGTGTTGGTTATGAGTTGAACTATCCCTGGAAAGAAGCCCTTCTTGTGACCATCACAGAGCTGAGACAGAGGGGAATATTGGATATTCGAGTAGGCGTTCAATTGTTAGGGTAACTTAGTATTCTTTTATGTCAAATATGTCATTTTTTCTATCTATGTAATGCATTGCAGTGTTTATTATTCTGGATTTAACATTATGGGAAACACCCTCTTTGTTTATTATTCTGGAGTTAACATTATATTAAGCCCTAAAATGCTATAGCGGCGGATATCAGGATGACCGTCATTGTGAAGACTAAAAAACAATATATGTGGAAAGCTGTTGGAGTTAGAGGTGCTTCGTCTTTGCTAAAATTACATTTCAAATATTTTTTCTTTCTCTTATAATGAATATGAAGTAACAAGTGAAAAATTGATTGAAAACAGATCTAATGGTGGTTGAATCTTAGGCTGCAGTGACTGCAACCATTTTTCAACTGCAGAGGATCATGGTCCTTATTTATGTATTTGTGGTTGAATCTTAGGCTGCAGTGATTACAACCATTTTTTAACTTCTCCCGACCGTTTCTGATGCAAGGTTTCTGAGTCAGTGATTATACTTAGTATTACAAAGGTCTGTTGGTTCCATGGAGTTGGGTGATGTTATTTTACAGGAATAGTAAAGAAATTGAGAACAAGTATTGCTTACGTGGTGCAGAATGGGGAGTTGGTGATTTTTCAGCAGAAGGAATGACAATAGAGGAGAGGTTTTTGAATTCCTGTCAGTACAACAAAAATCGGGCACGATAAAAGAACCCAATCAGAGGATAAGAAGAACATGATTTCATGACTGAGTATATATGGTATGTCGGTTGCATGGTCGGTGAAATCGTAACAAGACAACCCCTATTCCCTAGAAGAGATTATGTTCACCAGCTAAGATTGGTCACAGAGGTATTCTCCTATTCTTTGATCCTTTTCGCGCTTTCCCATTTTTAATTCAGAATTGATTCAACTGTGACAAATATTCTTTTGTTGCTAATATTGTTTATTGAAAATGAATTTTCTATTGGTGGAAGCATATATATATTTTGAAGGTCAAATGGATATTTATAAATCATGGTTGTGCTTCTATATTGTGGATGACCTTTGAGCTTGTGTCTTCTTTTTTGCCATTGTTTGGTTTGAGTTTCTCGGTATTCCTATATAGCAAGGGTGGAATCTGACTGAAAATTTGAGTTTACAAAGTTGTTTGTGTTTTTATACTTTATATAATTTAGTAGATATAGATGTTAATAGATGTATTTCAATTTTCAACACTACATATGAATCATAGAAGGACATGTTTGTCCATCTAAGCCTCTAAATCCTTGCAGGTGTAAGTCATTACTTATAATCCCTCAGTATCATACTCTGACATTCATTTAGTAGCTTCTGAAATTGCTCTATCTGTCTGTAGATACAAAGATGGTTCTGAGGCTGGTGTCTTCCTTCTTGATTAACAACTTTATGCACATTCGAAATATGTATGACCCATTAATCCTCTTAGAAAATATAACTACTTGTGTTTATTTGTTTGTTATAGGGGATGAGCAGCAGTTTTTGCAGTGACAATCTATTATTCTTTTAAGTTTAGTCATACTTGTGTTTTAACATAATTAGCAAGCCAATGATAATATTGAGAAGCGCCGACATTGATGGGTGGTATCTCACTGGTGTAATGGGGTGAACATCGATATCGAATTTCTGTTATTGATGTATAGTTCTTACAGCTATCAGTTTTTATGTTAGCATAAATAAGTTTTCACACTTTACAGATCTGTTCTATTCGGCTGCTTGGATATTTCTTAATTCTGAATAATGTTGTATTAAATTTTATTGTTAAAATTAATGTGTTGTAACCACCACTGGCTTTAGTAAGAATTATGAGAGAATTGCAACCATCAAATTCTAATTATTGTCTTTATTTAGAGTTATGTTAGAGTTGTAACATTAAGATTGAGAGAACCAAGAGTCCTCATCTTAATTATCACCTTATTGTATTCTATGTCAGTTTTGATTCAAGCCTATATAAAGGCTTTGTAATGCTAAGAAAGATATAGCAGTTGGTGGTGAATTCAATAAAATAGCAGTTTTAAAGCATGTCTTCCACCAGTGGAAGTATAGTGAGAAAAGTGTCCTGTGCAGTTTTAAAGCATATCTTCCACCAGTGGAAGTATAGTGCAAAAAGTGACTAAATCCAGTTTTCCTCTGCAGAATCCTGCAACACCATAATTTATCACATACCACCTCTAGAATACCACCAACAGAGTGGTATCAGAGTTGTAGATCCTTGCAGCTGCAGCAAAAACAACAAAAGTTATGGCTTTTACAAACAACCCTTCCGCAACTTACAGCAATGTCAAAGTTCCTCTATTTGAAGGAGAGAACTATGATTTTTGGGCTGTTAAAATGGAGACTCTATTCACATCTTTGGATGTTCTAGAGTATGTCAAAACCGGATATGAAGAACCGACACCAACGGAGGCTGAAAAATCAAAAGAAAAAGATGAAGAATCAAGCCAACGGCTTGAAGAGTTGAAGAAGAAGAAGATCACAGATGATGGAGTTCTCGGGATGATTCAAAGAGGAGTCTCTCTATCCATCTTCCCAAGGATTATGAGAGCTAAAACATCGAAAGAAGCCTGGGGTATCCTACAACAAGAGTTCGAAGGAGACTCAAAGGTGCGAACGGTGAAGCTTCAATCTCTTAAGAGAATTGTGAAAATGAAAGGATGAAGGAGAACGAGATCCTGAATGAGTACTTCAACAGACTCTCCGAGTTGGTGAATTAGATGAAGTCGCATGGTAATACGATAGAAGATCGCAGAATTGTTGACAAAATTCTGATTAGTTTGATAGCAAGATTTGACCCAATGGTGGGTGTTATAGAAGAAACCAAGGATCTATCAACCTTGACTGTTCAAGGATTGATGGGGTCTTTGAGATCCTACGAGCAAAGGATGTTACGACATTCTGAAAAATCAATTGAGAGTGCCTTTCAATTTAAACTCAACATTCAACCCAACAATGGTCAAAATAAGCCCCAAATACAAACTAGAGGTGAGTCTTCTAGAGGTGGCAGATTTGGAAGAGGCAGGGGCAGAGGTCGAAACCAACGTCGCAGATTTGGAAGAGGCGCAAATGGCGGAAGATGGAATGAAGTGAAGGATAGAAAAACACTTAGAAAGGGGGGGGTTTGAATAAATGTAGTCTTAAAAACTAGAACGATAAAAACAATTTGCACAGTTATTTTTATCCTGGTTCGTTGTTAACTAAACTACTCCAGTCCACACCCACAGAGTGATTTACCTCACCTGAGGATTTAATCCACTAATCGCAACAGATTACAATGGTTTTCCACTTAGCCCACGACTAAGTCTTCTAGAGTATCCTGATCACAACCTGATCACTCTAGGAACAAATTCTTAGACACAAGCTAAGACTTTCTTAGAGTATCCTGACCACCACGTGATCACTCTAATTACAACTGCTTAGACACAAGCTAAGACTTCCTAGAGTATCCTGATCAACACTTGATCACTCTAGTTACTTACAAATTAATGTAATCAATTCTAAGAGTATTACAAATGCTTCTGAAAAGCTATAATCACAACAGTGATATTTCTCTTAACGTTTAAGCTTAATCTCACTAATATATTACAACAGCAATGTAGTGTGCTTTGATGAAGATGAAGTTTCTGAGCTTTGATTTGAACAGCGTTTCAGCAAGTTAATATTCACAGAAATCGTCAAGAATTGGTAACCTTGCTTCTCATCAGAACTTCATATTTATAGGCACTTGAGAAGATGACCGTTGGGAGCATTTAATGCTTTGCGTATTCCGTACAGCATTGCATTTAATGTTTCACGCTTTTGTCAACTACCTCGAGCCTTGTTCACGCTGTGTCTACTGACGTTGCCTTTAATAGCTTCCAACGTTCCTTTTGTCAGTCAGCGTAGCCTGCCACCTGTACTTTCTTCTGATCTGATGTTTGTGTATACAATGTTTGAATATCATCAGAGTCAAATAGCTTGGTGCATAGCATCTTCTTGTCTTCTGACCTTGAAGTGCTTCTGAGCGTGATACCATGAGAACTTCAGTGCTTCTGCTTCTGATCTCAAGTTCTTCTGATGCTTCCATAGACCCATGTTCTGATTCTGCCTTGACCATCTTCTGATGTCTTGCCAGACCATGTTCTGATGTTGCATGCTGAACCTTCTGAGACAAAGCTTCTGAGCGCTGATTTGTGCATACTCTTTATATATTTCCTGAAAGGGAAATTGCAATGTATTAGAGTACCACATTATCTCACACAAAATTCATATCCTTGTTATCATCAAAACTAAGAATATTGATCAGAACAAATCTTGTTCTAACAATCTCCCCCTTTTTGATGATTACAAAAACATATATAAATGATATGAATTTGCGATCAGAAAGAGCAGACGGCTAAAGACAATTTACACAGCTATAGCATAAGCATGTGAATATGTCTCCCTCTGAGATTAACAATCTCCCCCTGAGATGAGTAATCTCCCCCTGAAATTAATACTATAAGAATTTTATAAATAAAAGACTTCCCTGAGTATTTCAGTAGAGACGTTCACAGTGCTTGATCTTCAGAACATTCATGACTTCTGATTTCTGCTTCCATAGGACAGCTTCAGAACATTGAATTTCTTTAGATCCTCAGAACATTCACAGCTTCTGATTCCTGCTTCCATCGGACAGCTTCAGAACTTGAATTTCTTTGATCTTCAGAACATTCACAGCTTCTGACTTCTGCTTCCATCGGTTAGCTTCAGAACTTGAATTTCTTTAGATCTTCAGAACATTCACAGCTTCTGACTTCTGCTTCCTTCGGGACAGCTTCAGAGCTTGAATTTCTTCTTACATCACTTCATGCTAGATTGTATCAGAACATTGTTGAATGTACCAGAGCATCATCAGAGCATCTCTACATCCTGAAATGTTACAGAACAAAACTAAACGACAAAAGTCAGCATGAATGAGTCAGAACATAGAATATGTTTCAGAACACATAATATGTATCAGAGCCATATAGAATGTATCAGAACAAATAGACATAATGTTTCAAATCATATTCTATCATTAGAATATCTGAACATTCTTCCTTCTTGCTTCTGATTCTGATTCTGAAGCTTCATAACACTCAGCTTGCTTCAAGAATCCAAGAACTTGATTCATCTTGTTTCTTTTCATGTTGATCTTTAAAGAGAATCTTCAATTCCTGCAACAACACAACTTAAAGCATAGAACTTTGCAAGTTCTGTTAGTAATATGGGGCCTTTTTACCCGGTAACTGATAATATTTAATCAAATCATTTATCATATATTTTCTCCCCCTTTTTGTCATAACATCAAAAAGAATATAAAAGATTCAGATGTAGAAAACGACAAAGGAAAGAAACAGAATTAAACTTTTCATTGATTAAACACGCATGATTACAAAAGATGTATGCAGAATAACAGATGCAATCAAACAAAGAAAACTACAAGGACTTAAGACTAAGACCCTAGCTTAGACAAAATCTGCGCCAGAATGTCATGAACCCCGTCAGTGCTCTCAGTTTGCCTTGCCATGAAGGAGCGAAACCTAGCGTTGGCTGCTTCTTGCGCGTCCAAGGTCTCCATCAGAGCTGAGGGTACACCAGAAGAAGAAGCACCAGAATTTCTGCCAACAGGTACAGCAATCTCAGCAGGACGATCTTCTGGGAGGTCTTCAGCTTCTGTACCTTCCATCTCAACATCTGAGTCTGACTCAGGAGCAGCCTCAGCATATTCTGGTTCAGGCAACTCAGAAGCTCCAACTTCCAACGCCTGAAGAATAGCTGCTAGGTTTGTTGGAGGAGTAGGACCAGCAACTTCAGCAGAATAAACCACTTCTGGAAAGATCATGTGAGGAGCACTTTCAGAAGGGTTCATTCTGAACCAATCAAACAGCCATTGAAAATCTCCAGTCAGCACAAGATATCTTGGTCTCCATACCACGATGTCTCTGCAGGGATTTTCTTCTACCATCTCATTTGTAGGTATCCTCTCTTCAAGAACTCTTCTGTTCCTGATGAGATGGTGATAGCTGCTTTCACCAACTTCCAAGCGAAGACCGCGAGCCCCAGGTGCTTCAGTCATGATCATTCTCTGGACATCCGTTGCCCTAACCAGAAAATCCTGGCGAAAAGCTTCCCAGAGGTTGCAGGTAGCATACTCATCCAGATGATTAAGGTGAGCAGCACCCAGAATCTCCAACCAGCTATTTACATCTGAGTGTAAAAGCTCTAGAAAAGAATGAGTGGTAGGTGTTGGAGGGTTGACAGTGAATCTGGAGTCAGGAAACACAAAACTGTAGGGGTTAGGTGTTCTGGTGGGAAAAGGGTGTGAGAGAGATGAGGAGATATCTGTGGGATGGGTTGCAGGAGAAAGGATATCAGATGGTGAAGATGGTGGTTCCAGAGAAGTGAAAGAAGAGGAAGAGGTGGTGGAAGTCTGTGAAGAGGGAGGTGATTGAGGGATACCATCAAGGGGTTGATACACACGTCTAGAGTAGTTTCCAGACATCATAGCTTCAAAGGGATTCACCTTGAGAGGTTCATAGGTGATCCTTACTCTTTTTGGTTTTTTTTCTGGTTCATCAGTTGCCTTTCTCTTTTGTTTACGATCAGTTTCTTGATTTGCAGAACTTGACGAGGGATTCATGATGAAGTTGCAGATAGTGAAAACTGCTAGGGTTTATGATATGAATGCAAAGAGAGAGAGAGAGAGAGAGAGAGAGAGAGAGAGAGAGAGAGAGAGAGCGAAAAAGAAACTGAATGAAAGAGAGAGAAATATAAGAGGGAAAAGAAACGTTTGAAGAGTATTAAAAGAAAAAGAAATAAAAGGAAATGATGGATAGCATTTAATGTTACATGACGTGAGGAGAGATAATAATGACAAAAGAAGTGATTAGCACAGTTACCTAAGTAGGCGTCCCCTCAACTGCACGCACGCTTGTCCAGAAATGGTGAACACGTGTTTACCATCTGGATAGCCAGTTACAGCTGTTTTATTTTTAAAGAGATTCTGAATCAACTTAGACAATGAAACGTTAGTAATACCATAATCACTACATCTAATTGATTACAATCAGAACTTCTTATAAAAGACTAATCCAATCTCATTTCAGAAGATACTCATACATAAGATCTTCTCATCTTCTCATTATGGGCATAAATCCATACTGATATTCTTCAGAATGAACTTAAACCTATCTTCAGCAAGGGGTTTTGTAAAGATATCAGCCCATTGATGGTCTGTATCCACAAAGTTTAAAGATATAACACCCTTCTGAACATAGTCCCTTATGAAATGATGTTTAATCTCAATATGTTTAGCTTTTGAATGTAAGATAGAATTCTTGATAAACATATAGCAGAAGTATTATCACAGAAAATAGGAACGTTACTCTCATATATCTGATAATCTTCCAGCTGACTTCTCATCCAGAGCATTTGTGTGCTACAACCAGCAGCAGCAACATATTCTGCTTCTGTTGTTGAGAGGGCAATTGTAGCTTGCTTCTTGCTGTACCATGAGATCAGATGACTTCCAAGAAATTGACAACTTCCAGAAGTGCTCTTTCTTTCTATTCTATCTCCAGCATAGTCAGCATCACAGAATCCTACTAAGTTGTAATCTTTGGATCTTCTGTAAACTAAACCAACATTAGTAGTACCTTTCAGATACCTCAGAATTCTCTTAACCGCAGTTAAATGAGATTCTCTCGGATCTGATTGGAATCTAGCACACAAACAAACACTGAAGAGAATGTCAGGTCTAGAAGCAGTTAGGTATAGAAGAGATCCAATCATACCTCTGTACAACTTCTGATCTACCTTCTTACTTACCTCATCCTTACCTAGGACACATGTTGGATGCATAGGAGTTTTGGCTTCTTTGCTTTCAGAAAGATTAAACTTCTTCAGAAGTTCTTTCACATACTTCGTTTGATGAACATAGGTTCCATCAGAAGTTTGGTTGATTTGAATCCCAAGGAAATACTTGAGTTCTCCCATCATGCTCATTTCAAATGCAGCCTGCATAGACTCAGCAAACTCCTTTCCAAGTGTAGCATTAGATGTTCCAAAGATGATATCATCAACATATATTTGACATATTAAAATATCCTTTTTAAAGGTTTTACAAAAGAGAGTAGTGTCCACTTTTCCTCTAGTGAAACCATTTTCCAGAAGGAAAGAACTTAAACGTTCATACCAAGCTCTCGGAGCTTGCTTCAATCCGTATAATGATTTCTTTAATTTAAAAACATGATTTGGAGACTTGGAGTCTTCAAAACCAGGAGGTTGATGGACATAAACTTCTTCATCTATATAACCATTTAAGAAGGCACTCTTGACATCCATCTGATAAAGAGTGATGTTATGTTGAGTGGCAAAAGAAATTAATAGACGAATAGATTCTAACCTGGCCACTGGTGCAAAGGTTTCTGTGTAGTCAATCCCTTCTTGCTGACTATAACCTTGAGCAACCAGTCTGGCTTTGTTTCTTACCACTTCTCCCTTCTCGCTTAGCTTGTTTCTGAACACCCACTTAGTGCCGATGATGTTAAAACCTTTTGGTCTAGGAACCAAGTCCCATACATCATTCCTTGTAAACTGATTGAGTTCTTCTTGCATGGCAATTATCCAGTCTGGATCTTCTAGAGCTTGATCAACAGAAGTTGGCTCGATCAAAGAAACAAGACCTAATTGACATTCTGCATTGTTCTTAAGGAATGCCCTTGTTCTGATGGGATCATCTTTCTTCCCAAGGATCTCATCTTCTGAATGAGCTGAAGCAAGTCTAGGTGATCTTCTGACTGTTGGCTCTTTAGAAATCCTGAGATTCTCTAAAGATGCAGCAACTTGATATTCTGATCCATTGCTTCTGAGACTGCCAGCTTCTGCAGCTTTGCTTCTTGGTTCTACTGCTTCTGATATATCAATATAAAAATCTGCAAAATTCTCAAACTGCTTTGGTTTTTCAAGACCAAGCTTATCATCAAACCTGAAATTGATTGATTCTTCTACAATCAATGTTTCAGTATTGTATACTCTGTAGCCTTTAGAGCGTTCAGAATATCCAAGAAGGAAACACTTTTGTGCTTTAGAATCAAACTTACCAAGATGATCTTTAGTATTCAGAATAAAACATACACATCCAAAAGGATGGAAATATGAAATGTTGGGCTTTCTTTTCTTCCACAATTCATAAGGAGTCTTATTTAAAATAGGTCTGATAGAGATTATATTCTGAATATAACACGCAGTGTTTATTGCTTCTGCCCAGAAATGCTTATCCATATTGGTTTCATTGATCATGGTTCTGGCCATTTCTTGTAGAGTCCTATTCTTTCGCTCTACAACTCCATTTTGTTGTGGAGTTCTAGGACAAGAGAAATCATGGGCAATACCATTTTCTTTGAAGAACTCCTCAAAGAATCTGTTCTCAAATTCGCCACCATGATCACTTCTGACCTTTATGATTTTGCACTCTTTCTCAGATTGGATCTGAGTGCAGAATTCAAAGAACACTGAATGAGACTCATCCTTGTGTTTCAAGAACTTTACCCATGTCCAGCGGCTATAATCATCTACAATGACTAATCCATATTTCTTCCCTCTGACAGATGCTGTTTTGACTGGGCCAAACAGATCAATGTGCAAGAGTTCTAACGGCCTTGAGGAAGAAACAACATTCTTAGACTTGAATGCAGGTCTGGAGAACTTGCCCTTCTGACATGCTTCACAAAGAGCATCTGATTTGTATTTCAGATTTGGGAGTCCTCTGACCAGATTTAGTTTGTTAATCTGAGAAATCTTTCTCAAACTAGCATGTCCTAATCTTCTGTGCCAGACCCATTGCTCCTCAGAAACAGACATAAGACAAGTCACCTTCTGCTTCTCAAGATCAGAAAGATCAATCTTATAAATGTTGTTCTTTCTCTTGCCTGTAAATAGGATTGAGCCATCCTTCTGACTTACAGCCTTGCAAGACTTTTGATTGAAGATTATATCATAACCATTGTCACTTAATTGACTTATGGACAATAAGTTATGCGTTAATCCTTCTACAAGAAGTACATTAGTTATGGAAGGAGAGTTACCAAGACTTATGGTTCCAGAACCAATGATTTTGCCCTTCTGATCTCCTCCAAACTTGACTTCTCCACCTGGCTTAAGCACCAGGTCTTGGAATGTAGACCTTCTTCCCGTCATGTGTCACGAGCACCCAGAGTCCAGGTACCATGACATTTTGCTTTTTGTCCTCTTTGCCGCCAAGGATATCTCTTCAGAATCTGATTCCAATGTAGATTCTGATCCATCATCTTTTGTAGCCATCAGCGCGAAGTTGGCTTGCTCTTCTTCAGAGTCTGATTCTGATTCAGAATCATCCCATGTTGCCATAAGACCTTTCTTCTTATGAAACTTCTTCTTGGGATTCTCCTTCTGAAGTTTTGGACACTCGTTCTTGTAATGTCCAGGCTCATTGCACTCATAGCAGACAGCCTTCTTCTTGTCAGATCTTCTGTCACCAGAAGATTCTCCTCGTTCAAATCTCTTTGAACTTCTGAAGCCTCTGAACTTCCTTTGCTTGCTCTTCCAGAGTTGGTTTACCCTTCTGGAGATCATGGACAGTTCATCTTCTTCTTCAGATTCTGATTCTTCAGGATCTTCTTCTCTAGCCTGAAAAGCGTTAGTGCATTTTTTAACATTAGATTTTAATGCAATAGACTTACCTTTTTTCTGAGGCTCGTTTGCATCCAGCTCTATTTCATGGCTTCTCAAGGCACTGATAAGCTCTTCCAACGAAACTTCATTCAGATTCTTGGCAATCTTGAATGCAGTCACCATTGGACCCCATCTTCTGGGTAAGCTTCTGATGATCTTCTTTACATGATCAGCCCTGGTGTAGCCTTTATCCAAAACTCTCAATCCAGCAGTTAGAGTTTGAAATCTTGAGAACATCTTCTCAATATCTTCATCATCCTCCATCTTGAAGGCTTCATATTTCTGGATTAGAGCAAGAGTTTTAGTCTCCTTGACTTGAGCATTTCCCTCATGGGTCATTTTCAATGACTCATATATATCATGGGCAGTTTCCCTGTTAGATATCTTCTCATACTCAGCATGAGAGATAGCATTCAGCAAAACAGTCCTACATTTATGATGATTCTTGAAAAGCTTCTTCTGATCATCATCCATTTCTTGCCTTGTAAGCCTTACGCCACTGGCTTTCACTGGATGTTTGTAACCATCCATCAGAAGATCCCATAATTCACCATCTAGACCAAGAAAGTAACTTTCCAGTTTATCTTTCCAGTATTCAAAGTTTTCACCATCAAATACTGGTGGTCTAGTATAACCATTGTTACCATTGTATTGCTCAGCAGAGCCAGATGTAGATGCAGATGTATTTGTTGGAATTTCACCAGCCATCTTTTACTGAAGCGTTTTTCTCTTCCTGAATCTTTTCTAAACACGGTTAAGTGCTTGCACCTTAGAACCGACGCTCTGATGCCAATTGAAGGATAGAAAAACACTTAGAAAGGGGGGGTTTGAATAAGTGTAGTCTTAAAAACTTGAACGATAAAAACAATTTGCACAGTTATTTTTATCCTGGTTCGTTGTTAACTAAACTACTCCAGTCCACCCCCACGGAGTGATTTACCTCACCTGAGGATTTAATCCACTAATCGCAACAGATTACAATGGTTTTCCACTTAGCCCACGACTAAGTCTTCTAGAGTATCCTGATCACAACCTGATCACTCTAGGAACAAATGCTTAGACACAAGCTAAGACTTTCTTAGAGTATCCTGACCACCACGTGATCACTCTAATTACAACTGCTTAGACACAAGCTAAGACTTCCTAGAGTATCCTGATCAACACTTGATCACTCTAGTTACTTACAAATTAATGTAATCAATTCTAAGAGTATTACAAATGCTTCTGAAAAGCTATAATCACAACAGTGATATTTCTCTTAACGTTTAAGCTTAATCTCACTAATATATTACAACAGCAATGTAGTGTGCTTTGATGAAGATGAAGTTTCTGAGCTTTGATTTGAACAGCGTTTCAGCAAGTTAATATTCACAGAAATCGTCAAGAATTGGTAACCTTGCTTCTCATCAGAACTTCATATTTATAGGCACTTGAGAAGATGACCGTTGGGAGCATTTAATGCTTTGCGTATTCCGTACAGCATTGCATTTAATGTTTCACGCTTTTGTCAACTACCTCGAGCCTTGTTCACGCTGTGTCTACTGACGTTGCCTTTAATAGCTTCCAACGTTCCTTTTGTCAGTCAGCGTAGCCTGCCACCTGTACTTTCTTCTGATCTGATGTTTGTGTATATAACGTTTGAATATCATCAGAGTCAAACAGCTTGGTGCATAGCATCTTCTTGTCTTCTGACCTTGAAGTGCTTCTGAGCGTGATACCATGAGAACTTCAGTGCTTCTGCTTCTGATCTCAAGTTCTTCTGATGTTTCCATAGACCCATGTTCTGATTCTTCCTTGACCATCTTCTGATGTCTTTCCAGACCATGTTCTGATGTTGCATGCTGAACCTTCTGAGACAAAGCTTCTGAGCGCTGATTTGTGCATACTCTTTATATATTTCCTGAAAGGGAAATTGCAATGTATTAGAGTACCACATTATCTCACACAAAATTCATATCCTTGTTATCATCAAAACTAAGAATATTGATCAGAACAAATCTTGTTCTAACATGAAGCATCAAACAAATGGTGAAAAATTTGTAGCAGCAGCACTCATGACGAGAAGGACTGTTGGAACAAAGGCAAACCGCAATGCCACAATTGCAAGATATTCGGGCACCTTCAAAAGGATTGTCGTCTTGCAAATCAGCAACATGCTTCGTACGCAGAAGGAGAATCTGATGAAGGAAATTTGTTTTTTGCTTGTCAAAAAGCATTGCATGAAGAACGTAAAAATGTTTGGTATTTGGACAGCGGTGTTAGCAACCATATGACTGGATAGAAGGAAGCATTTATAAACATTGATTCTTCATTTGGCTCAAAAGTTAAATTGGGCAATGGAGAAAATGTCGAAGTGAAAGGGAAAGGAAGCATTGGAGTCACCACGAAGCAAGGAAGCAAAGTCATACATGACACGCTTTATGTGCCAGAATTAGACGAAAATTTGCTTAGCATTGGACAACTTCTGGAGCACGGCTATTCTCTAAACTTTGAGAATAGAGAGTGCAGAATTTTTGATTCAGAAAGAAGAAGTGTTGTCGTTGTGAAGATGACTAGCAACAGGAGCTTTCCACTATCTTTCAACTATGAGAAAAATGTAAGCATGATGGCCAGAGAAGAGAATGACTCGTGTTTATGGCACAGGAGACTTGGGCATTTGAATTACGAAAGTCTCAAGTTACTCTATCAAAAGAAGATGGTGTATGGGCTGCCAAGAATCGAAGAAAAATCTGGTGTGTGTGAAGGATGTGTCCTTGGCAAACACCACCGGCAACCATTTCCAAAGGAATGTGCATGGAGAGCCAAACAAGTGTTGGAACTTGTACACACAGATGTGTGTGGCCCTATGAATACTTTGTGTCATGGCAAAAACAGGTACTTTATCTTGTTTATTGACGACTTTACCCGCATGACATGGGTATATTTCATGAGACAAAAATCTGAAGCGTTTGTAATCTTTAAGAAGTTTAAAGCATTAGTTGAAAAACAAAGTGGCAGATTTATAAAGATGCTGAGAAGTGATCAAGGGAAGGAGTACACCTCAAATGAATTTCACAAATTTTGTGAAGATGAAGGTGTTGAAAGACAACTCACTATTGGCTATACACCTCAGCAAAATGGTGTATCTGAAAGAAAGAACCAAATTGTGATGGAGATGGCGAAATCTATGCTACTTGAGAAAGGTTTACCTAAAACCTTTTGGCCCGAGGCCGTTAACACTGCTGTGTATTTGATGAACAGGTGTCCAACAAAGGCCGTGTGGAAAAAGACTCCATTTGAAGCCTGGAGTGGAAGAACACCGTCGGTGAACCATCTTAAAATTTTTTGATGTGTTTGCTATGCTCAAATTCCTAAACAAAAGAGGACAAAGCTGGAAGAAACAATTGAAAAATGTGTCTTTATTGGCTATAGTTCCATGTCAAAGGGCTATAGACTTTACAACTTGAAGACAAACAAGGTGATCATTAGCCGGGATGTTGTATTTGATGAGAACGCTTCTTGGAATTGGGAAGACCAAATGAAGGAGAAAACAGTCCCTGCAATCATATTACAACAACAAAATTCAGCAGCTGAGAATGAGCAACCAGCCCCATGTACACCAAGTTTCTCATCCTCTCCAAGTTCACCAAGTTCAAGTTCATCATCTCCCAGCTCAACTCCAATAAAATTGAGGGATTTGAGTGATATTTATGCAAGATGTAACTATTGTGTTGTGGAACCAGACAACTTTGATGAAGCAATCTAAGAAGATGTTTGGAGGAATGCGATGCAAGAAGAGATAAATGCCATTGAGAAAAACAAAACATGGCAGCTAGTTGAAAAGCCAAATGACAAAGAAGCTATTGGAGTAAAGTGGGTGTACAAATTAAAGCATAATCCATATGGGTCAATTCAAAGAGCCAAGGCTATATTGGTAGTAAAAGGCTATGCACAACAGCCTGGAATTGACTATAGTGAAACTTTTGCCCCAGTTGCAAGATTGGATATTGTACGAACAGTTATTGCATTAGCAGCTCAGAAAGGGTGGAACCTGTACCAACTTGATGTGAAGTCAGCTTTCCTGAATGGAGAATTAAAAGAAGAGGTATATGTGCAGCAACCTCAAGGCTTTTTGACTAAAGGCCAAGAAGAAAAAGTTTACAAGTTGAAGAAAGCTCTCTATGGGTTAAAACAAGCCCTTAGAGCATGTTATAGTGAAATTGACAGCTACTTCATTCAACAAGGATTTCAAAGAAGTCAGAGTGAGCATACCTTGTATGTGAAGCATCAAGGTAAATATGATATCCTTCTTGTTGCCCTTTATGTTGATGATTTGGTGTATACGGGTAACAACAAGAAAATGGTTGAAAATTTTAAAATAGAAATGATAAAAAAAAATATGAGATGAGTGATCTTGGATTGCTGCATCATTTTCTTGGTATTGAGGTTTACCAAGATGAATATGGAGTTTTTTATTTGTCAAAGGAGATATGCTGAAAATATTTTGAAAAAGTTCGGCATGAAAGACTGCAAACCTGTTGACATTCCTTTAGTGGTGAATGAAAAATTAAAGAAGGAAGATGGTGGAAGATTAGTAGATGCAAGCATGTATAGAAGTTTGGTTGGAAGCTTGTTTTATCTAACAGCTACACGATCTGACTTAATGTTCGCTGCTAGTTTACTCTCAAGGTTCAAGAGTAAACCAAGTCATTTTCATCTTAGAGCAGCAAAATGAGTTCTAAGGTATGTCATGGGAACCATGGAGCATGGAATCGGGTTTGAAAAGAATTCTAAACTTGAAGCTAAAGGCTACTGTGACAGTGATTGGGCTGGAAGTGTTTATGACATGAAAAGCACTTCTGGTTATGTGTTCAGCCTAGGTTCAGGAGTAATTTCTTGGTGTTCGAAGAAATAAGACACTGTAGCGCAATCTTCAGCTGAAGCAGAATATTTGGCAGCTGGTTTGGCTACACAAAAATCATTGTGGTTGAGAAGAATACTTGAAGATATCGGAGAAAAGCAAGAAGAAAGTTTGCTGCTTCACTGTGACAATAAATCAGCAATAGCCATGGCGAAGAATCCTGTTTTCCACAGTCGAACAAGACATATTAATATAAAGCACCACTTCATTCGAAGTGTGATCGAAGATGGCGATGTGTAGACATTTTTACTAAAGCACTACCAAGAGGAAGATTTCAACAACTTAGAGAAGCAATGGGAGTTAAAGAGCAACACATTAAGGGGGAGTGTTAAAATTAATGTGTTGTAACCACCACTATCTTTAGTAAGAATTATGAGAGAATTGCAACCATCAAATTCTAATTATTGTCTTTATTTAGAGTTGTAACATTAAGATTGAGAGAACCAAGAGTCCTCATCTTAATTATCATCTTATTGTATTCTATATCAGTTTTGATTCAAGCCTATATAAAGGCTTTGTAATGCTAAGAAAGATATAGCAGTTGGTGGTGAATTCAATAAAATAGCAGTTTTAAAGCATATCTTCCACCAGTGGAAGTATAGTGAGAAAAGTGTCCTGTGCAGTTTTAAAGCATATCTTTCACCAGTGGAAGTATAGTGCAAAAAGTGACTAAATCCAGTTTTCCTCTGCAGAATCCTGCAACACCATAATTTATCACATACCACCTCTAGAATACCACCAACATTTATCTTAGGGCAACTTGCATTTTCCCCTCAAGCTTCTTCAAATCTTGAATTGCTTTCGAGTTTTCCTCTCTCTTTTATATAATCACTACACATCGACCTCAATTGAATTGGCCTGCTTATATATATATATATATATATATATATATATATATATATATATATATATATATATATATATATATATATATATATATATATATATAGACCTTATTTGATTGGGCTGCATAGATTGTTGCAGTTACATTTCTCTTAGTGTCATCTACAATGTTTAAATATGTCTTCAAATATAATTGTGGTTTTGCTTTACAGTAACGATATCTAAAATTGGCAAAAGATTAATTTATTGATCATTGCATCTCTCTATAATACCAATCGCTCAGTGTATATTCTTAGCTTGTGTTTGGATTATCTTCTTTTTTTGTCAGTGACATGCGTTTTGGGTGAAGCTTACACTTGGTAGCAGCATGCACCTCAAAGACTATCTAATTTTGTGGATATAATTCTATGCACTTAAAAATATACTCCCTCCATCCTACAATGAGTGACTCAGCCCACCATTTCATACATATTAAAAAAGTGTAGTAAAGTAAGAGAGAATAATATTTTTACCATAGCACCCCTAATCATGTATTGGAAATTGTGAAAGTTTAATTAATTAGAGGGTAGAATGGGAAAAAATTTATTGAAAATTGAAATGGGTCATTCATTTTGAAACACTAAATTATTCCAAATGGGTCACTCATTATAAGACGGTGGGAGTAATAGATAAATTTAGATTGCCAGGCTAAATACTGTTTTGCATTATTCAAGTTAAGCATTCATCATACGCCACTTTTATTATATTTTTTCGTTGAACTTTTAGTTGGCTGAATGTCATCCCTAATACCTTCCAATAAATTTGATTCGTCAATGCTATTCTATTGATGTATGCAGCAGTTATAAATGCATTGATTTTGAAACCCAATTTACTTCCTATAGTGCAAGCTATTTTCTCTAACTATAATACTCCTATAGCCAATGACAAATCAAATGTATTCGAGATATGAATTCATGGGGTTAGCATTTTATAAAATTAGTAATTTTTTATTTAAACTATAAATATTCTCTAAGTTTAATCATCATATATTTTATAAATATTAACATGCTGGGACTTAGCAGGATAGCTTTGTTTATTTCTTCTCTTCAATGACGAGACAACAACAGGTTGCATAACATGTTTGAAAAAAGAGGAATCGGAGAAAAAGTCTCAACTCAAGAGTCGGACGGAGCCCTTATCAGATAGGAAAGTTGCAAGATTGACACTGCTCTAAAACTGATGCAGTGAGTACTATACATCGCCATGATCACAATTGAAGGAAGGAAACAGAGAATCCAAAATAAGGTATCGCAATCAATGATAAACTTTTTAAAACAAAAATTTGACTTCAAAAATAGATTGTTTGTCAACTTATGCTTAAGAAATGTATTAAACTATACAATACCAATTCAAAAATAGTACCTCAAATAAATGGTAACTTTGTTTCAGGACCTAAACATAGTTCATGACAGAAAAGACAGCAACTAGATCATGGTTTCAAGTCCATCAAATACATTCAACCAATCCTTTGCCCCCTCTTCTCATTGTTAGAAGAACCAAAATAAAAAGGAATACAAAAAGGTAGGCACTAAGATACTACATAGTATTTTAATTTTGTTTTGACAACAGCATAACAAACCAACAAAATTCATGTGAAGGACACCATAAACCATCAAAACTTTGATAGTACTGATAGTATATTGACCTGCATTAATTCATCTTATTGATGAGCTCGTTGATGAGATCTTCACGGTCCCCTGAATCCCCACCATGCTTGAATCGGTTTTTCAATCCGTTCAATCCATCTGCTGGCTTGTTCAGTTCAAAAGGCCACATAAATCCGACAACTTCCTTAAAGTGAGGACCAACATTCTCAATTTGATGCACAATGTCTTCTATGCAAACAACACCGAACTTTCCTAATTCCTGCATGGCAAAAAGTGTAAGAATTTCAAAAACAACCAAGGTTATTATCATATACCGTTACCAAGAGAAAAGTGGTAATCTATAAATATCGTATAGCATTACCTGCTCAATAAGGTTATTATCTGTCAAAGGAACTTTTCGCTTATCTAATTTTGCATTTCCCTTCTTGTAAATTAGCTCCTTTATGCTTTTAAGATTTGGATACCTTCAAAAGAAACAGATTATTGCAAGATCAGGAATAACCCACATCAACATAAATTTGAGGATAATACATTCAGGAAAATAAAGCTACAAGAAAATAGCAATAATAAATTTAACTTTATAACAGACTGGAGCTATTTGCCATACTGATGCAACTTTGTGTAAGAGATGCAGAGGAACATACAATTATAATTAGTACACAAAAGTTTTAGCATCTTCCTATACTAAGTCAGTTGCCACCTTCAGCTATAATACCACTGATTACCGTCAAGCTAAAAAGCATGCTTAATGATAAAAGGTATCCATATTACTCATTTTTCCTCAGTAGTCTTTTAAAAGTGGAATTTATGGTTTTAACATGTCGGAACAGATTGGAATTTGTTTGACATAGTAATTTAACACAATTTTCAAAAACTTGAATGTTTTCCTATGAATTGAACAATTTAGCTCTCTCGTCCTACACGAGACATGGCTATGCACCATATGTTATGATATGAGACTACATGTGAATCATCTTTGATATTTACATAACTCATCTAACTTCCTATAAACCTAAAAAATTGTGAATTTGTTCAAATTCAGAACACACTATAGCACCACTTGGTACTAAATATTTTAACATCAGTGCTTAGTTTAAATTCTACTGTGTATAGCCATATAGGGAGCTATTACTATATATTTGATATCAGTAAACCCTAAAAACATATGAAAGTTCACCCAAGAACAACAGATCAAAATATTCCATCATTTACTGAACCTTAAATCACGATAAAAGAACATAGGTTCACCCAAGAACAATAGTTTTTATATCCCTGAAGGTTACGAGAGGACTGCTCATATAGGAACCATACCACTGCTTTTTGTCAACCAGGTTTTTCTATGAATCAAAATCATTGATTTACTACTAAACTTACTGTAACTTTAAAGAAGATAACTAAATTGCAAAGCATATAATCAAATTCAAAAAAACCAAACTATATTAACAAAATAAAGATCAAAATGTTCCATCGTTTACTGAACCTACAGTCACAGAGAATCACAAAGAAGAACATAGGTTCACCCAAGAACAATGGGTTTTATGTCCCTGATAGTTACGAGAAGGCTGCTCATATAGGAAACAGACCACTGCTTTTTGTCAATCAGGTTTTTCAATGAATCCAAATAACATTAGTTAAGAAAAGTAAATTGCAAAACACATAATCAAATTCAAAAAACAAACAATATTAACAAAAGATAAGATCAAATTGTTCCATCATTTACTGAAACGACAATCACAAAGAATCACAAAGAAGACCATAGGTTCACCCAAAAACAATGAGTTTTATATCCTTGATAGTTACGAGAAGGCTGCTCGTAAAGGAAACAGACCACTGCTTTTTGTCAAGCAGGTTTTCTATGAATCCAAATCATTGATTCACTAATAAACATAATTTCCCATAACATTGGTAATGAAAAGTAAATTGCAAAACAGATAATCAAATTCAAAAAAACAAAACTTTGTTAACAAAAGAAAAGATCAAATTGTTCCATCATTTACTGAACCTACATTCACAAAGAAGAACAATGAGTTTTATATCCTTGATAGTTACGAGAAGGCTGCACTGCTTGTTATCAATCAGGTTTTTCAATGACTCCGAAACAATTACAGACTAAAAACTATACTGTATTAATGAAATAAAGATAAAAATGTGTCATCATTAACTGAACCTACAGTCACAAAAATCACAAAGAAGGACATAGGTTCATCCAAAAACAATAGGTTTCATTTCATATCATAATCATATATCCCAAACACAAATAATACCACATATAACATAACGAACATTAACAAAAATGTCTTACCCATAGGTAACATATGGTTCAACTCTAGCCAGCTTAGCCATAACTCCATCAGTCGGCTTCAAAAAAACAGCACTGAAAATCCTTCTCAATCCCAAATCAAACAAGTGCTTCCTAGTTGTAGCATGCATATCTTGTTTCCTAAAAACAAAAACAAAAACATCTTAACCACAATTCCCATAGACAAAAACCAAAAACATCAAACCGAAACAATACATACCCTTGTATACGAATAACAATTATGGGCTTATTGATTGTGCCAGTTTTCTCTCCACGATTCCTCTTAACCCTACGTTTCATCCTAACGAGATCAATCTCTCTATTACGATGCTCAAAGATGAAATCCTCAGGCTTTTTGATGAAGTCCTTGGATTTTCTGAGCTGGAAACTTTTCTTCTGGAATTGATCCTTTTTTCTCAAAGCCCATGCTTCACTGTGCTTCCTCTTCTTCAATATAACCTCTGGAATATAGTTCAGAGCCTTGGGTTCCTCTTCCACCATCGCCATCTTTTAGCTGCGTTCACAAACACGAATAGACTATTAAATTTTTGACAAATTACATAGAGCGAGAATGGAAGAAGGATTGAAGTACACACTTGACTGAGTGAAGATGGAAGAAGAGATAGTGCGGCTAGCAGGTAGATGAAATGTGGAGAGAAGAAAGCTAGGGTTTATCTTAGTGGGCTTGGGCTTTATAAACCATTTAATTAAAATTTTACTCTCCTATTTTAATTCACTCACAAAATTAGTAAAATATACTAATCAACTACCTAACTAAGAATGAAACATGCCACCAAATATCTTAAATTATCCTTAATAAAAAAATTAATTACCCTTACAAAAGCCCTTTATTATAATTTGCTAAATCAAAGTTTTATTTTCACCAATTATATTTATCCATTCCTCCAAGTGGCACTCCCTTTTCATATTCCTATTGGTTATTTCTTAATATTCATTGGGTTCACAGTTTCACCTTTTAACTGGACAAACAATTTCCTTATTTTGAAAGCATTGTACTTGTCTCTCTCTTCCTCTCTTCCCGTCTCTCTTTCCCTCCCCCAACCCTAGCAAAACTGATACTTTTCCCTTCATCGTTGTTCATCTCTCTCATCAGATCCGGCAACCTCCGCACTCTTCTTCCTTCTTCCTTCATCACATTCACGTTGCAGAAAGAGAGAGACCATGGATCTCCATCCATCTTCTTCCTTGTTCTGTCACCGTTTTCACTATTTCAATCTCCTCTGGAGGCGGCAATCGGTGGTACACCATTTCAACACATTTACCTATCATTCTCTCTTCTTCATTCATATGTAGTCTCAGTTCTCTCTCCAAACATTGTTAGCTTAATAAGTTTCGGTCTCTTTCTTTTCTTATTCCAAACGCCCTCCCCACCGGTAAGACAATATCATTATTTGTTCATCATCTTCTGTTTCCGTTCGTTTACGTTTGTATTGTGTTTTCCATTTTTGTTTCTCTTTTGTTACATGCTGGTGTGTTCCGTTTTGTGGAAGTGTGGAACTGATTTTAACTTCTTTATAATATTGTTTTTGTTTGGTTTTCATGTTTGAGGTTTGTTTTTAATATTGTTCCATTTTGAGGTTTGTTTTTAACTAATTTTAAACACATTTCTTTCATTTTCTTTTGCTGATTTAATCTTACTATAAGTTTCTTATTGTCACAGAACCGATGAAGCTGCCTCATGAGTATCCCACTTGTCTCTTTGTAAGTACTTTTCTTTCTTCTGAATGTATGAATGTTGGGTCAGAAATTATAAAGGTTGGTATTTTAGTGAGTAACAGGATAAAATGCATTCTAGCTGTTTGATCAAATGTTAGCTCTAACGAAGGTTGGAGTCTTAACAAAATCCAGCACCCTGTCATGTTAGCTCTTATGAACTATGGTATTCTTCTATTCTCTAAATGTTCTGTTTTCGAAGTGCAATGGGTGTGTATAATGTTAGGTTTGTTTTTTTGGTCCTTTGTAATGATTTTGATTTGATGATATTGTATTGTATCAATCCAATAGGCTTTTTCCAAACAAGGTTACAATACAACTGCCTTGGGTATCTTAGATGAAAAGGAAGAGCTGATTTGATGCAGTTGATGATTTTGTACTGTTCTTGATTTGTTGCAGCAAGGAAGAGCTAAATGAAGTAATCAAATCAAAAAAATAATTGTTAAAAGGAAGAGTTGGTATTTTCTCTGTGCACTAGCTTAAACAGCTACCTTGTTACACTGCTGTAGTATTATAAGAAAACTTATTCTACATTTTCACTTTAAATTGGATTAGAACTGATTAGTTTTACTCATTCGAAACCGATCGACATTAACCATCAATATCCATTTTGGCCAACCCGAGTTTTATCTTAACATACTTGTATTATGTCGGTTATTGATTGTGTTAGTTAAATAGTTTATGAATAAGTGATTGAAAATGGGAAAATGAAGCAACTAAATGATATGTCCGTGCAGTAATGAAATTTGATTGTTTCTATTAAATTTTTTTTGTTAATGTTGAATAGGAAGAGGGGAAATCGTGCAATGAAAGCAGTGGAAGCCGAAGCATGAAGTCCATGGTGAAATAAGAGGTGGAATTATTCAATATCGATGTTTCGAGCGAATATGAGCAGCATGGTTGCACGCAAAATTTACTACAATTATTTTTCCAAACTATTGTATGCCTTAATTGATGGTAAGTATTTAGTATTTGGCAAAGTATCTATATTCATATACCATGATTATCGATTGTTGAACCAAATTCATTATTTTTGGGTCTCTTTTAGAAGGAACAACTATGTCATTGTTCAAATTGCTATACTTAGACGGTTTTACTGACGGTGCTAATGTATTCTTTATTTGTTTCATCCATCATTATCATGCAGGGAGGTATAGGTTGTCGATGATGATTATGCATTTGTTGATGATATATTTGTGTATAGAGTTAGTATGCTTTTCAAGTTGCTTTACCGAAACATCCTTGTATGTATTTCAGTTTGGTTAGTGGCAGTTTTTACCTCTGTTTTCAAGTGTAAGTTCTTCGGGCTAATTTTCTTATTTGATATTCTGAACATTCAATGCAGCAACAAACAACTTCTTTGGCATGCTTGTAGGAAGACTAATTGTTGGGATTGGCTTGGGCTTGGGCCCTGTTGTTGCTGCTCTGTATGTAACAGAGGTATGTAAATGTTTGCCTCTATTTCATTGGCAAGGATAAAAGTATAGTGGTTATTCATGTAATTACTATATCGAATAATAGGTTTCTCCTGCTTTTGTGCGTGGTTATATATCAAAGAGATTTTTGGATGGTATGATATAAATCTTAAATTCATATTATCTTATATTTATATTTCATCTTTTCTAAAACATGTCCTGAATTTGTTAATTCAGGTGGCTGGTTTGTTTTTGGGTGGGTATCTACCATACATGCGTCTTCTGTGCAGAAAGTCCACATTGGTTATACAAGGTTGACACCTAATACTATTTCATATTAGAGATGGAGACTTTGATTCATATGAAATGCATTGGAGCCTTTGATTCATTGGTTTTCTTCATAGAAATCAAAACCCTAATCCTTTGAGCCATTGTTTAGGAGGGTGTGTCTTTGAGCATTGCACTTTGATATGAGTTTGAATAAGAGAAATGGGATGGGCAAATTTTGGGGTATGACAGTGTGACTAAATCATATATACCAGTTGTAAATGCTCCAATAAAAGTTGATATCCCTATTGGACAATCCAATGAGTCTCAACCACGCCTGAAGCATGGCAGGCTAATCGGTTCCAAAGATAAAAATCCCTAGACAAGAAAGGGAGCTAAGAATAAAGATAGACCAAGTGAGGATATAGAAAATCTAAAAGAACCTTCAGACATAATAAACATTTCATCTCTAGAAAATAAAGAGATCTAGATTATGTCAAAAATGGAATACAATAGAATCAAAACGAAGTTGACATTGATGATGTTTATGCATATAATATAGCGCTAAATGAGATAAATGACAAAGAGGATCAAGAACCAACATCTATTAAAATTTGTAGACAAAGTGAAGACTGGCCAAAATGGAAATATGCAATTGAAGCATAATTAACTCACTCTACAAAAGACACGTTTTTGGACCTTTAGTCCAAACACCTAAAGGTGTGAAGCCATTTAGATACAAAGAGGTTTTTGTACGAAAACAAAATGAAAATATGAAAATTGTGAGATATAAAATTCGACTTCTCGCTCAAGGATTGTCACAAAGACCTAAAATTGATTTTGATGAGACATATTCACCTATAATTGATGCAAGCACTTTTTGATATCTAATAAGCCTTGTAACACATTAAGGACTTAATTTGCACATGATAGATGTTGTGACTATAAGTTTAAGAGTGCGCCTAAGAAGGGTGAATTAGGACATTGAAACGGTTTTAGAATACTTGTTCTTATTTTTTTGGTTTGGTGCAAGATTTTTAACACGTGTTTCTTTCTTTTTTGGTTTTTGATTTGTGATGAAAGCGGTAAATGCGGAAAAGTAAAGAACACAATGATGTATACTAGTTCCCCTCACAGTCCGAGAGCACTCTAGTCTCCTTTCAACACAAAAGAGATTTCACTATTGTTAGATATTTGTACAAGTCTAAACCCAAGACTTCTTCTACAATCTTCTTACAGAATCGCAAAGAACAATCATCTTGGATCAATCAAGTTGAAATGAGAAAAATTCTTTCACTTTCAACCTCTTGCCTTCAACAATCCGGGATAGCAATGTACAATTAAACAAGTAGAACAAGAAAACAAATTTTCCTTTCTACTCTCTTGTTTTCAACAAATTATGAACATCAAGGAATTACAAAATAATTCTAGAAAATATTTGAGTAATAAAGTTGATGAATATATATATATATATATATATATATATATATATATATATATATATATATATATATATATATATATATATATATATATATATATATATATATCAATTGGATTGATCTTCTCTTCCAAATAAGAAATGTATAATGGCAATATAATGCTCAAGTGTTTATGAAAATGATATGAATTTTTTGGAATGTTATGAACATACATGCAGAAAATTCTTTATGAAATATTAAGAACAAAAACACTTGTTTGAAAATTTGAGAAAAAAATATGATGTTAAATTGCAATGGAAGAGGTAATTTTTAATTTGAAATTTCATGTATTTATAAGTGCACACAACACCTCTATGTAACATGGTAAAGTTTGAGACATTTTTATGAAGGTTTGCAATAGTTTAGAATAACAATGGTTCATGAAAAAATTAAATTTTGTACAATACTTCTTAAGTTTGTTAAAAAGGTCACTTGACTTAACAAGTTCACAACATTTTTTGAATTTCAAATTTAAAAAGCTGTTTTAGAATATTGTAAACTGTGGCAGTTTTTATGTTGTTACGACAGGTCAAAATGTCACAATTTACCAAAAACTGCATGTTTGAAAAAATTGGAAATATTGAAAATTTGTTTAATTATTTGAACCAACCTAATGCAACATCTATTGATTTATCCAAATTAATAGATTATATTTGAAAGTGAATTAACATGGTTCAAACATGATTAAAAAATATATATTTGAAAGTGATTTAACATGGTTTAAATATGATTAAAAAAAACTATATTTGGAAGTGATTTTTAACACAAATGACCAATGCATGCAAGTGATTTTTGGAGAATAATTTGAGCACTAAAATTCTTAATATAATTGCATGCTTGTACCTCTATCAATCAAGGTCCATGTTTAGTCTTCAATTTTAATTTTGAATAATTTCGTGCTAGCTTTTGCTAATGATAAGACTTGGAAACTTGATTTGATACATTGTTTTTGAAGCTTTTTTCATACTTTTTGACATGATTATTTGACTTGTACTTTGTCTTCCTCAAAACACATTGAATGGAGATTCTTGACTTCACAGTGATAGCTTATCTGTATGGTTCACTTCATAGTTAAATTTACGTGAACTCCCTAAATGGTTCTGTAATACGGTGAACCGACTTTTTTGAAATGTTGTGGTAAGTAAGAGTCGTCACCGATTTTATTTTATCCAATTTATAGAAAGGCTAAAAGAACAAAAAAAACCTTTTAAAATTTTTTGAGTTCGGGGGGTAATTTATACAAGGGTTAAATATACAAACCCCCCTGTAATATTAGCGAGATTAGGTTTAAGCCCCTGTAAAAGATTTTTTTTAAAACCACCCTCATAATTTCTAGATTCCGTGGATATAGCCCCCGTGCAGTCTAAATTCCATTTTTTATTGACATGGCAGTCCAGCTGGAATTTTAATTTATTTTATATTTAATTTGAAATACCATGTGGAATTTTAATTTATTTTATATTTAATTTGAAATACCACGTGGAATTTATTATTTTTTTAAGTTATTAACTTTTTTTCATTTTCTTAAATTATTTTTATTAATATTTTTTAGAAATTGTTTTTTTTAAATAATCAAAATAGTACATTTGGTTCAAAGCCCATTTGAATTTAATAGACTGCCTTGCTGTCCACTTCCCCTCACATTTCTTTTAATTCATAAGTGGATA
Organism: Vicia villosa; assembly: GCF_029867415.1. Classification (NCBI taxonomy): domain Eukaryota; kingdom Viridiplantae; phylum Streptophyta; class Magnoliopsida; order Fabales; family Fabaceae; genus Vicia; species Vicia villosa. Next base: position 196,207,758 of record NC_081183.1, on the reverse strand, counting down.
TGGTTGATTGGTATATAAACATTAGTTTTGTTCTTTTATCAAACGATGTGGGACTAAAAGTATAATAGTTGTTGCTATTACTGAAGCAACAAAATAGGTAGTTGTCTGCTTCAACTTCTTCACTACACAACAACAACACCTCTATCACTGTCAAACCCACTAGTGCATTAGTGATGGTTAAATCTCTGTTGAAGCTCACACAATTTCTTCACCTTTAACCTTTGTTGCTTCTAACCGGAACCACATGCGTAATACTCTTATCCCCTGTATACATTGCACTTGAATTTTCTAACATTCTTGGGACAAACAGCCAAAAGAATTCAATACATTCCACTATATACTTGTTAATACAACATTAATGTAAAAATTGGAACTGGGTTACTTTGTTTGCTTCTATTTTGTGGTTGTTTCAATTCTGGTTGCAGGTTGTGGTTGTCGTTATTGAAGCGTTGCCATCCCCCCTGATTCACGTAAATCAGAACTGCTTCACAACAACACCAACTCATCGTAGCCAATCGCTCACCGCCAGCAACCGGCATCTCCATCGTACCCACCGCATTCTCGCAACCGATTCAACACCTTTTCGGATCCACTTCTTCCGATTGTCAGCTTATTAATGAAGCAAGAGTCACCACCTTTTTGACGATTTTATCGACAACTTGTTTCTGCTTAATTCCTACCGGAATAGCCAACAAATTCAATGGTCGATTTGAATTTTTCTGAAGCAAAACAATCGGAGAATCAAATAATATAGATTGGATTGCCGGAAAAAAATAAAAGAATGATTAGAATTAAGCATACATTGTTTGGAGCAGCAGAGGCCCATAAGAAACCTTGCATGCATTTGATTTTGTAATAGGTGTTGAATAAGAAAATAAGAAACCTTGCATGCATTTGATTTTGTAATAGGTGTTGAATAAATTAGTCCCCATCTTGCCAACCTCTGGGAAAATAGTTTAGAATGTTATATACATACACAAGAGTTTAGTTGAGGGGAAGAGAAATAGAATAGAACTAGTAGAACATACTTGTTTGTATTCGTTTTGAGATAATGCATTACCAAAGAAATAAGCTACGCAAATCAAAGAGAGTAGAACAAGGATGGTCCATGGGAAGAATCTTTTCTTTGGATCCTGAAAACATAAAGACAGCATCATCATGATAGCATAGCAGTTAGTTGAATAGTCAAATAAGTTTTTCAGAAAAGTAAGGTTAGTAATGCTGAATATCACAACAGCACTTTGTGTAGCTAATCTCATTATTCTCTCCATTTGATCTTCTTCCATTGTTCTTCTTACACTTCTCCTGTAGTAGCTCCATGATGGTTGTTCCACTTGTTATGTCATGCAATGTTTACATAAAGCAATGACAAAATGGCAGCGGGTGTTTGAAAGCCAGGCAAGGCAAGGCAGGTAGTATGTATTCATGCATGCATGCTGATAATTTTAGCAGAGTTGGTGGTGAAGAAATTGGATAGAAGAAGTCCCACATCGTTTATGAGAATCACACATTTAGTGTTTATATAGCAAATTGCCATTTTATGTAACAAATTGAACACATTGAAACACTAAGTGGGCTGGACTTTAAACAAAAATGGGCTTAGTCCCAAAACTTAATATTTTAATAATTAAAAAAATCATTCCTAAAAAATATTAATAAAAATAATTTTAAAAAACGTAAAATAGAATAAATACAAAAAAAGTATAAAAAAATTAATATAAGAATTTAAAAAATAAATAAATTTCACGTGGCTGTTAAAAATTAAATAAAAAATAAAATAGAAATCCAGCTGGACTGCCAAGTCACTCAAAATTAGAATCTAAGTTGAAATAGTATATTCAGGGGCTATAACGAGGGAATCTGAATATTACGAGATTTGTTTTACAAAAAAAACTTTACCAGGGGCTAAAATCAAATTTCGCTAACATTACAGGGGGGATTTGTATATTTAACCCTTTATACAAAGGGAAGGTGTGAGGCACCATTTGCATCCATGGTTTTCCATGGGCTCTTAATTGCTTTGCTCTTTAGTTTTCAAAAGTGTAGAAATGAAATAAGACTTTAGCTTGTAAATAAGCGTAGCTTTTTGAAGGTTTTTTAGAAAAGAATAGAAAAATAATTTAATCCAGAGCAAGCAATTAGGAGCTAATTACCTTAACATTGTAAAAGAGTTATTTTAGCCTTTCAGGGTTATTCATACCATAAGAGGGTAGGAAGTCCTTTTATTTGGAGGTTGAAGGGTAATCGCAATTATCGTTCGCCATAAGACTGTCCCTGCCATGAAGAGGGCAGGTAGTCTAAGGGAAGGATAAGAATAATCATTATTAGGCAACCAAGAGGACACCTCAGCAATCGAAAGAGACTATCACATCATCTTTGTAGGCAACCTCGAGGGACGAGATCATATAACCGAACCGAAGGCAGCATCATTGGGACTTATGATCTTTTGTGATGAGAATGAACTGAGGGCAACATTTGCTGAGGCGTCCTCGTATCCGAGGGACTTGACTATTTTGCACTGAAAAGACAACAAGGCAACAGGCAACAAGAGGGGTTACCATAAAAGGTGTGTGGGTGCACAATCACGTGATTCAATTCAGATAATATTATCTTATAAATGAGTCATTCTAAATTCATTTCGAGGTTGCACTCCCTAAATTACTAACCACACAGTTATAATAACAATTTAAGTGCCTTCAAGGCCATACAATACAACCCAGAAGGAGTTATAGAATATAGCCATGGGGAAGGGGGAAAGAGCAATAAAATAAACCAAAAAGCAACATGTTTAACACAAGTAATAATTAAAGAAGAATTAAAAGAGAACAAGTTTAGGGTTACCGAAGGTTTGAGCTTTGACCGGTTGGTTAACCCTGAAAACCAATGAAGGAAAAATAAACAAAAGGGGTGAGTGTAGGAGTAGTTCATTGGCTATTTAAAGTGAACCTATTTTGGGCAAAAGGCAAAAATAAAAGTTAAAATGATATTTAAACAATAAAAAAAATTAGAATTTAGCTTTTCGATTGGCATGGCGCGTGGTCGGAGGATCTTGATTAATCCTGAATATTAGGCACGAAGAAGAGAAATTTTAGTGCATAATAGTTTCACAAAAATACAAACCCTAAAAATGCAAACCCTATTTGTACGAAATATAAAATAACCTTAATATCATTAAAGGTTAACAAAGAGTCGAGAGTTCGATTTAACACATACTAATTAAATAATTATTGGATTTATTTTAATTAATTAATCAACTTACAAGGAATAATATTCTTTTTTATTATAAAACAAATATTTTAATGTCATGAGAAAAGTCGAACCTTCGATTAAATAAAACAAATGGCTATACATTTATTAAATAAAAAAAGTTTTAAATAGTTTAATTAATAAAAAAACAAGAAAAAGAAATAATAAAAAAGATCTATGCAATTAAAAATAATAAATAAATAAAAAAAGAACTCAGCTCTAATCATGTGTGGATGGCCTGTGAGGGTGCATGATGGACAAGCATCTTCTGGAGCGTCAGATTTGTACTCTGATGGATATTTGATGGGGGCGATCAAAGGTGCATGGTACACGCGAAGAGGCTAGCTGCGCTGGATCATAAGAGGTGAAATCCTGAAAAATTAACCAAAATAATATGCAAGAGACAGGAGTCGAACTCGTGTCCTTGCACATAGGAATGCAACAAGTGCCTTGCAAAACGCGTTGAGTGGATTAGCGGACAATTAACGCAGCGAAAGCGAAAATAAAGAGACGAAAATATTTGAAAACGTGAAATGCGTGCGATGCATCCATCGTCTTCCTCCTTCAATTTTCTTTTGGAAACAGACACTTTTACCTACGGTTCTTTAACGTAACTATAGCCCTGCTGTAATACAGTGAATTGACTTTTAAAGAAATGTACGGTAAGCAAGAGTCGCCACAGACTTTTATTTTATCCAATTGGAAAGGCTAAAAGAACAGAAAAAGACCTTTTTAAATATATTGAGTTCGGGGGGGTAAGTTATACAAAGGGAAGGTGTAAGGCACCCTTTGCATCCATGGTTATCCATGGGCTCTTAATTGCTTAGCTCACTTTTTTTCAAAATGCTTGATTTGCTTGAAAAGTAGGGTGTGAATGGAAATTTGAATAAGAACTTTAGCTTGTAAATAAGCGTAGTCTTTTTGAAAAGTTTCTTTGAAAAGAAGTGGGAAAAGATTTTGAATTTGAATTTGAATTTGAATTTGAAAAAGAGCAAGCATTTAATAGCAACTACCTTAAGTTTAGAAATTTGTTCTTTTAGCTTTTTAGGGCGAAAGGGTCTATCCATACCATGAGAAGGCAGGAAGTCTTTCAATTAGATGTTAAAGGGTCATCGAGAATAATCGTTCGCCATAAGACTGTCTCATGCCATAAAGAGGGCATGTAGTGTAGGGGAGGATATAATAGTCATTTAACCTTCATGCAACAGGCGAGGATACCTTAGCAATTTGGACAATCATCTTACTTTTCCAAGGCAACATCGAGGGAGTTTCAATAACTTTAAAGGCAATAGGCTACATTGCTTTAGGTATCCTTGGAATCAAGGGACTTGACTATTTAGTATACTTAGAGGCAACAAGGCAGCAAGTGATAAGGCAACAGGCAACAAGAGGAATTACCCTAAAGGTGTGTGTGTGGCACAATCAGGTGGTTAATTCAGATATTTTATATTATAATTAGTGATCTATGTTAATTCAAGGCTTGCACTCCCTAAGATTACTAACCATAGGAGAAAAGTAAAACAGTTTAATAGTCCTACACTATTGCAATAAACACCTGCGGGGACGGGGGAAATTAAAACCTAACCTATTACAATAAAACCCTTATAGGGTAACAGAAAAATAAAGGCAGAAAATTAATTTACACATCTTCAGCCTTGATCTTCCTCGAACCTTGGATTGACTTTGATCATCTGAGAATTAAACGACAATAATAGGGGTGAGTGCATTACACAAAAGAAAGAATTTTTAGTGTATGAATGATCTACAAACCTTAATTGATTAAAGATCTATAAACCCTAAAAAGAAAACTTATTGTGACCATAAAGGGCTTATAAGGCTTAAAAGTGCGTTAATGGATAACACCTACCAATAGCAGTGATTAGTGATCATGATGAAAAGAAATAATTAAAATAAAAATCAGGGTTTTAAACATTAAATTATTACCCTAAAATAATCATTAGTAAAAAAAACCTTTTTATTATAAAACAATTATTTTTTATGTTATGGAGAAAAAATCGAATATTCAAATTACATAAAATAAATAGTTATATAACATTATTATAATAAAAAATGTTTTAAAAGAAATAAATAAATTAAAAGAAAAAAAATAACAAGGTACAAATAAAAATAAAATAAAAAGGAAAGGGACTTAGCTGGTGGGATCTAGTGTGGTTAGCCTGTGAGAGGTCCATGGTGTGGAATGCTTGTTGAGCCTTCTGATTTGGTTTGATGGAGATCGGACAGCAGCTACGTGGGGGTGCACCATGGGTGTGTGAAAGCTGCAGGTATGGAATCCTGCAACATGTCTGTACAAGAAACTAGTAAAAAATAATAAGGGCGCCCTGAGTATCGAACCCATATCATGTTATACACATCTCTTCACATTAAACCATCCCATCTGCATTAGCTAGATGTTCAATGGTCACTTAGAAAAAATAATATATAAAAAGTAATTATGAATGAAAAAAGTCAAAAAAGCAAGGCGCTTGGGCCCCATAAGCTGCACGCATGACCAATGGTTACTGGAGAGAGGAAAGAGAAACGTTGACCGGCCAACAACAAACGAGGGTTGGGTCACGCACACAGTCAACCGATTGTGACCTACTATTCATCATCCTCTTCGACGCACCTGCGGATTTATTTGCGAGTCTTGTTGTGGATTTTCCTGCGGAATCTCTGCGTTTTCGTAAGAAACAATTCTGCAAACATGGAACTCGTGAAAACGCTCAAGTCGATTAAAACTAAAGGTCAAGATCGAATGAAGACCACTCCCTGATCATGAATATGGCCTTCGTTTGGCCTGAAAACGACTGTACCTACGAAAACGAAATGTTAAAGGTTGCTTGCCCTAGCAATGGCAAGTAACTATTCCGGTCCAAAAGCTTACATATAATACGTCTGTATTGTTCCAATTACATCCCTTTGGTGATGGCGAAGGAGATGGTTATGGATGCTTTCAGGTCCGACTGACGACTGGTACTGGCTTTTGAGAACGTCAGGAAGATAGCTGGGTGCTTAACTTTGGATGAAACTTGCTGAGAATAATTTTCGTTGTGCCTTAGTTCTTTGAAGGAACTTTTCTCTTTGAAACCCTCTACCCTTGACTGCAAAAAAAACCTCCCCCCAATCCTAACGTGTTTGAGTTTATATAAGAAGTGAGTTAGGGTTGCTAATGGGCTTTGATCTCAAGGCATGAATCATGTGGAAATTTGATAATTTTATGTGTAAAGGCTTTCCAATTTTAGCCATTCTTGTTCCTCAAGCAAGCTCCACGTTTTTGGAATATTTTATGGTGTTAATTGGGCCCTTGAGTGGATGAAAATCAAGCCATGTGAATTAATCCATTTATTTTAGTATTTTTACTTAATTTATTTAGCTTTTATTTGAATAAAATCTAAATACATAAGAATAAAAAGAACAAAAATATGAGGATGGCATTAGAGGTCCTTATTGGGCTTATGGTCATGTTTAAAGTTCAAATCTTAGGCCCATTTGCTTGAAAGTCAAAGACTAGTCAATTAGGGTTTTGTATTTTTCTTAAACATGTTCTAATACTTTTTGGAAAGACCAAGATGTCTTTTAAAAGCCACTTTGGAACATATTTTCCATTTGGAGATTTTATCTTGATGATATGTCTTCTGAGAAAAAACTGCTTTTTGCGAGCTCCTAGAATGACCTGTAATGTAATGGCTCATATCTCTCAAATGGTGCATTTCTTGACTTTGGGCCCAACATCAAAGTTGTAGATAATGAAATTTCCTTGAGAATAGGTTGTGTTTGGACCATTTTTGATAAAGTATGAGAGAGTTATGCCCAGTCAAAGTTGAGTTGACTTTTTCTCCTTAAACCCTAATTTATAATTTTTTCCTTTTGATGATTTTTTAGCTTTTCTTGATGAATCATGATCAACCCTTGATCAAATGATGAATGTGAAATCAAAATGTTGATGTTGACCAAAAATCAGGAGTTTTGACTGTGCTTTGACCATAATTTAACTTTTAGGTCAACCAGTCGATTATTGGCCATTTGAACTGTTGATTGAGCAATCTTGTGAATCAGTGCTTGAAAGTTGGCATGAGGATACTTTGAATCATATGAGAGATTATGGAATCCACTTGAGGTATCAGAAGTTCAAATTCCTTGATTAAATCCAAAACCCTAATTTAGAGGTTGTTGTTTAGGAGAGAGACTGCATGCTTCCTTCTTGTGTGTCTTTGAGCATTTGAAAGTCAGATGGACTGAAATATAGATAAATATGTTGGGCAAATTTTGGAGTATGACACCTTCCACCATCAATCTCATTACACAGATCAAATAAATTTCAAATAGACACATGAATCGATTGGAAATAAGCATCTGAATCCAATGGCATCATCAATTTGAGCCAATCTTGTCTTTAATTAGGTTTCCCCAAATTGAGAAACAGAAACCCTAACAATGGTGAAACGATTATCCTGCAACAAAACTTCAATAAAACTATCCAGAAAGCCTCGAAATATTGACACCAACACAAATATATAATCAAATCGCATTAACAAAGCATGTATGCATGAAATCGAAATTCAAAATTATGTGGTTCAATATGAGTGTGTTTTTACGTTTCTAGGTGGTTCGGTTGATGATGATGATTGTTTTACGCTCGGAGATCGTCAAGAAACTGATTAAAACACCTTATTTAATTTGAATTAGGATGCAACTCGATCCACCACTCCCATTTTGCTCACGTTTTTTTTCTGCTTTTGAATAGGGTTTTCTGTACGAATTCTTCTCCCCTTGGGCTTGAGAATTCTTGTGTATATATAGAGCATCAAATTAGGTCAAGAATTATGGTTCAAATCTTTGTAATTTTAATCATGAAGATTTGATTTAGAACCAATATACCAACTTGCCATTTTAGTCTAGATTTTGCTTGGAAATAAACTTCACACGGTTTGCAACCTTTTGGACAGCCAATATCACTTAAATCCAAGCCCATATATTTTTAGAGAATTTATTTCATAATTTATCTAATTTATCTTTGAATTTCTTATGAATAAAAATCAAAAATAAATTAGTAAAATAAGAAATAAAACCATGAGGAAATATGAAGGAATTTAGAAGCCCTATAAAAGGTCATGGGCAGGTTTAGAGTCCTAATGATGGACCCATGAGTAAAAAAATGCAACTTTTTCCCATGTTGACTTTCATGCATCTCTTGAAAATTGACCAAATTGTACAAGTCGTATTTCCCTCAATTTTTATCACATGGAGATGATCTTGTACTTTTTGGAAAGTCCATGATGTCTCCTAAAATCCACTTTGGAACATATTTTTCATTTGGAGATTTTATCTTGATGATATTGTTCCTGACAAAAAATAGCTTTTTGCGATCTTCTAGAAGGACCTGTAATGTTTTGGCTCATACCTCCCAAATGATGCATTTCTGGCCTTGGCTTGTGAGAGACAAAGTTGTAGAGAATTCAATTTCCTTCAAGATGAGCTTTGAATGGAAAATTTCTGATGTTCCATGTGAAAGTTATTGCTGGTCAAAGTTCAGTTGACTTTTAGTCCAAAAACCCTAATTTAGAAACTTTGGATTTTGTTGATTTCTGAACTTTTCTTGATGAATCATGACCAATCCTTGATTAAATGATGAATGATACTTCAAAATGAGGATGTTGACCAAAAATCAGGAATTTTGACTGTACTTTGACCACAGTTGACTTTTAGGTCAAACTAGTCGACTATTGACTATTTGAGCTGTTTTGTGAATAAAAAACTTACAATATAGTTGGAAAATTTTGGGGTATGAAAGGTTCAATATACCAGATGCACATAATTTTTGATCTCGAGAAAGCTACTCCATGAACAAATCTCTATATGGGTTGAAACAATCTAGACGCATGTGGTATAATCGTCTCAATGAATATTTGCTTAGAGAGAGATATTCAAATAACTTCATTAGTCCTTGTATTTTTATAAAAAGATTAGGAAAAGAATTTGAAATAATAGCTATGTATGTGGATGACATAAATATTATTGGAACTCCTGAAGAGATTTCAAAAGCTATAAATTGTTTAAAGAAAGAGTTTGAGATAAAGGACCTAGAAAAAAGAAAATTATGTATAGATTTACAAATTGAGCATTTGGACCAAGAAGTATTAATACATCAAGAAGGCTATATAGAAAAAATGTGAAAACGCTTTTATATGGACAAATGTTATTTGTTGTCTACTCTAATGGTTGTTAGATCATTAGATGTGAAGAAAGATCCTTTCAGACCTCGAGAAAAAGATGAAGAATTCCTTGGTATTGAAGTATCATATCTTAGTGCAATTGAAGCACTAATGTACCTTGCTAATTATACACATCCCGATATATCATTTGTTTTCAATCTATTAGTAAGATAATATTCTTCACCTTTATGATGACATTGGAACAGAGTCAAGCATATATTTCGTTACCTTAGAGGTACAATAGGCACGAGTTTGTTTTATACCAAAGTACCCAAATTTAAATTAACATGTTATGTAGATGGAAGTTATTTCTCGGATCCTCATAATGGTAGATCACAAACAGGTTATTTGTTTACATATGGTGGTATAGCTATTTCATGGAGATCGGTGAAATAAATCATTGCAACAACATCATCTAATCATGCATAAATTTTAGCATTACTTGAGGCAAGTCGAAAATTCGTTTGATTGAGATCCTTAATTCAACACATAAAAAACATTTGTGGGTTATCTTTTGAAAAATTAAATACAACAACCATGTAGTAAGATAATATTACATGCATCGATCAATTGAAAGATGATTATATTAAAGGAGATCAGACAAAACCCATTTCTCCAAAGTTCTTTTTTAATCATGATCTTCAAAAGAATGATGATAAAAGCATCCAACAAATATGTTCATGTGATAATCTTGCAGACATTTCCGCAAAATCACTCCCAAGTATAATTGTTAATCAACTAGTACAAAATATTGGTCTTCATCAAAGAAATGATCGTTCAGCTAAGGGGGAGAAATAAAAGGATATTGTTCTCTTTTTTCTTCACTAAATTTTTTTCCATTGAGTTTTTTTAGTGAGGTTTTAACGTGACATATCCTCAATGAACATCCAAGGGGGAATATTATGAATAAAGATAAAAGTGGGTATCCATATTTATTCTTCTTTGTCATCTTCCTATTCCTTATTAATAGTTGTGATTTTCCATCTTCCTTATATCCTATAAATAAGATCCACATTGCAGTGTAAAATGGACTATTGAAGAAGATAATGCAATATTACTTTCTCATATAAAATCACAAAGCTCACATTTTTTGTAATTTGATGTAATTAGCAAAATGCACTTCAATTTTACAATGAAAAAATATTTGAGTAAAAATTATTTAACATGAGCCTCCAAATGAATTATGACGAAATACATCATTTGCTACAAAAGATTGCTTCATGATGTTCGTTTTTTTTTCCATTGCATTTTTCTCATATATATTATAAGTTGGAATTTTAGAAGTATAATCAATTACACTTTAGGGTGTATAATTATTAGAAAATAACAGATATACTCTAAATATATTATTGATAGTGTAAAATTATTTTACACATGCATCTAATCAAATTATGATATATATATATATATTAGGAAGTATGAATCTGAAGGTGAGTTAAGAGATGAAGACATGATTGAAGAAGAGTTAGCTAGAACATATAGAATTATTTATACCAAGTGGAAGGAAGCATGCTTGACTGCCGAGTAACATAAGATAACCATATGTGTACTTCATAAGGAAAAGGATAAGCTTGCCTCAACTATCACATGTCTGAAAGAGGAAGTTATGTGGTTAAATTCAAAGATTGAACATATGACAAAATATGTGCGTATGTTTAATATTGGTTCTAATATGGAAGATAAGATATTGGATGTTAGAAAGTAGAAGGTTATAAGGCTTAACTACAGTTTCATAAACAAGAAGGTCAAAATTCCCACTATGAAGATTGTTGGTTTTGTTGGATATTATTTGTTCCTTAAATATCGCCAACAAGATATGGTTTGTTTCAATTTGAATCTCCATTTAAATTTGAATTAATCTTCATTTAGCTGTCAAAGGAATCACCTAATCATACTGTTAAATCAATAACAATAGACTATATATTGATTATACTAGTTAACAAAAGTAGTTGTTGCGGTGCAACGCAAAAGATTTAAGGAATTTGGTGTGGAATCTCATGAGAACCAATAACTGATTCACACATATGCCGCCATATTTCTAGTGTAGAGTGGGAAATCAATGATGTACTAGTGAAGATCATTATGAAGTCTTTTATGTATAGTTGTGAAAGTCTCTAGATACTTGCAAGGCTAACACTATAATGCCCTAGTTAGTGAGGTCAGAGAGATGTATGTTGCATGTATAGAATGAAATATAATCGAGTGTGGCGAAAAATCGCGCATATATATATATATATATATATATATATATATATATATATATATATATATATATATATATATATATATATATATATAACGATAAAACTTCTCCTTGCGAGTGCTCCGTAGAATGTGGGAAGTTGTTGGATTGAACCTAACGATTGGGATTAGTGTGGTGCATGGCTATGGCGAGTGATCCCGTAGTTAGGTCTACAATTAAACTCTTTTAGTTGAGTAAATATTATAAGATTTTTTATAGACTTATAACAAGTTTGATTTGGGTTTGTACCTTCAAGTTGACAACTAAGTGGACTAATTAGTAGCCAATTTAACCTGGTGGATAGTTGGGTTGAACCCACATTCTTCAATCTTCTGAACTGAGACCGAAACTGGCATTAAAGAAAACAACACATGAAATCAAGTGGACTCTTTACTATCCGTAGAAATAAATGGTTTATATTTTACATTATTAAGTTTATAATAACTTTTGGGATTTTTTATTTAATATTTCGTTCTATATTTGTTTACTTATTTATTTATTATCCGATTCAATCGATTAAATCAGTTAAACAATAAATCCATTGTCTGGCCAATTTTATCTTCAATCAATTTATAAAACATTACATCATGCTACATGCACATAGACAAGCAAAATCTAACTTTATTCCACATAAAAATATTTGAAGTACTAAAATTGAATTGTAAACTTATTTAACTAAATTACTTTAATATTGAGAAAACAAGGTATTGCAACACATAAATATTTACACAGAGTAAGATACAATTAGTGTAAATAACTCATATTTCTATAAATAATTGACTTCTCATAAACTCCGTTGACTTTCTTAAGAACGGTTTGCATCACTATTTACTTTAAATGTGCATTTTATTGCATTATTATTATAAATTATCGACGTGTAATGAATCTGTCTATTCGCGTTTCTATTATTTATAATTGTATATTAATTTAGTATATTTATTGTACTATTGTCTCTTGAATAATCATATTTGATAGACTAATCATATTAACTACTCACACTAGCATTTAACAACCACCTTAATCTTGAGTCTCTCACGTCCTCTAACTTGATCCATTTTTTATCCCCGCCATACCTTTGTTAGTTCTCTATTTTTAGGATTGATATTAATTATAGTAAAACAAATATAGTAGCACTATGTTAAATATGATATGTTAATTTGTTGAGAAGAACAATTTGAGCAAGAAGTTCTATTTATGAATAAACATGTTGAGAAGAAATGTTTCATCATCAGGAGTAACATGTCAGATAAGATGTCTTATACATAAGTCATTTGACATTGTGACTGTTTGGACTGGGTTGTTGGATCGGTTTGACAGAATATTCTAGGAATATTATGCTATCCTATGTGGCGTGGCTTTTAAAGGTCTGGAAGATTCAAGTCAGAATCATGAAGAGTATGTACTTTCTAATTATGAAGATAAATTAGGAAGGGTATGATTAAAGATCTATTTTGTGCAGAAGTTTCTACTGATTTGTAGCAGCTGATACATTGTGATTTAAAACCCAAATCCAGTTGGGAAAAAGGTTATAAATAGAAGCTTTGTTACCTATGAAAGCAACCAGCCGGAGATGTGAAAGTTTATATTATTAGGGTTGAGTCTGTAAGCCACTCTTTAAGAGAGTTGGTATGTGTGAGCCTATTGAATATCATGTTGATATGAGAGTATAACTGATGTTTAAAGTTGTAATTCTCTATTGTTTATCCTTAAGCTTTTAAGCATAGAATGGTTATTGTTCTTGGAGGAAGCTTTTAAGCAAACTCTAAGTATTGTTGTTAGTTAAGAGTCTTGGCTAGATATTGTCATGGATGTGTGTCTAACTATTTAAAAGTATCCAATCGTTGACTGTGATTGAAGGGGAGTTGAGGAGGGCTTCATACCTAGATGAGTCTTAAGTAGAAAGTTAACTCAGATAGTGATTAAGTGAAAAGGTTGTAAACCAGAGGTTGTTTACGTGGGAACCAGAGGTTGTTTGCATAGTTCTTCGAATTGATACTATTATAGTGAACTTTATCCCTGGCTTAGTAGCCCTTGGAGTAGGTGTTATTGTACACCGAACCGGGTAAACAATTATGTGTGTTTTTTAATTTTCAGTAGTGTTTATGAATGTTTATACATTGCTTATGCATGTTGATTAGATGTCTCGACATGTCATAAGGACATCTGAAGTCTGATATACTAGAATTTCAATACCGAACTAAGACTCTAATAACATTTGTTAAGATGTTCAGATGAGCGATAACCACAAAAATGAGTCAACGCTATAAGATTGACCACAAGAGAATAATATTTCACACACACATAGACACATATACTCAAAACAATAAATCACTATCTATATGAATCATATTTCATGTGTGTGTGTATATATATACACGATATTTCATAATTTGATCAACACAATTAAAATCATGACGTTTGTCAAGTAATTTGATCATATCTAGAGTTTCGTAAGTCGGATTGAGACATGTACTTTGCAAAAGAAAGATAAAAAGGAGATATAGCCACTAGAAAAAACACGTTCGTGCTACTCCAAAAAGCGCTCGTATTTTGTCGTCATTTCACAGCATGACTGTATGGCGCTTTCCTAACACACCTTTTGGGGCTTTAAAAGGAAAAATCGGAGAACAAAAAAGAGGTTAGATTATAGAGAGATAAAAGTGATATATTGGTACTATTTTGGAGCTTTTGAAAGCCACTAAAGCCATTGGAGATCTATTTCTTCAGGATTCTTCATGTTCTTCTAGTCTACACTTATGGTATTGATATTAGTTTCAACATGAGTAGCTAGATTTCTCTTAAATTAGGCCAAATTTGATGTTGAACATGATTTTACTTAATTGGTACATGTGATCAGACGATGTTAATGTAATTGTTTGGACTCTTTGTTATTATTTATTTATTTATTTATTGTTTGTGCTCATTGCTTTTTGTTTGTTATAGAATTCAAATTGATTTTGGTAAGTAGTGACTACTAACCCTAGGGCTATTTATCTGACATACTTTAACTATTGAGTTCGCTATTTTACTAAGGATAGTATGATTAGGAATTGTGACTTAGATATTAACGTGTTGTGTTTCCTAGTTTAACAATATAATTTACCCGAGGGGTCGAGGAATTAACCCTTAGGCTGGTGAGATAAACGCCAAGGGATTGGGTGTAATAGAAGAGTTAATATGTCATGTAACTATGTAATCATTGCATGTTTGTTAACATCATTTCATCAATCAAGTAGAAATAGGAGATTCAGACAATAAGACATGATCACCCTTTTCATCATTGTTATAAATACTTCTCTCTTGAGCTTTCGACCAAAACAATCTAAAAAAACCCCATGTTTACTATTTTTAATCTCATCGCACAACGTACCTTGTTCTATGTTGCAATCCTTGTGGAGAAGGATTTATTTTTATTACTTTTATAACAACACTAGTACATTTGTTAGTAATTTTGTCACCACCCTCCTTAACCACCACAACTCTCCCACCAAGTAGGGGGTACTTCATTCTTTAAATTAAGGGTGTACAAGACCACCCCTAATAAGTTAAGGGCATGTCACTTTAAGATGGCAATGTATAGGGACAATAAGTCTACTACAAGATAATTCACCTTGATTTTCTTTGCGCTTGCTTCTAAACCGAACATCGTTTAGAGTGTTATGCGGTCTTTCACCTATACTTGATTACCTAATATACCAACTAGAGAACCTTGGAATGTTTAGATGTCATCTAAGTCAATCTAAAGCCCCTCAAAGACACTCTAAAACATGTCATTTCTGAGCTTCTAGAGTCAATTAGCATGTGCTTCACACCCTAATCATCATATTGTACCATAATAACCATGAGATCATTGTGTAAGGGAGAATGACGGTGACGTCTTTTCTAAAAAAAGGTGATTTTGGACTCTAGCTCCTTCTTTGAGTTTACTTTAAGTTCGGCGAATATGACACTTACCATCAAAACCTGCCTAGTACATTTTTAGTGGAAGAACTGGAGTCTCCCCCATCAATGAAACCTCTAGCAATGGTGTTGATAACAATATTTGAATTTCATTTTGCCATCCTCTTGGGGAATATGACAAAAATTAGTGGTGAATGATGATGAATATGGCCCTAGTTATTTTTACCAGGTCCCACAATGTGTGCCAATTGTATACTTGCTAAAAATGCAATGAGTGAAAACCTACTTATGTAGGTAAGTCTGAGAGTTTTAGGGATGTTGTGGTGTTAGAGCAAGCTCACGCAGGGGTGGTGAAAAGTTATGTATCTAGGTGACTGCTAAGTGATATTGAATCTCCCTTCTCAACTCAGTGGTTGCGGTATTTATGAGAATCCCTTGGGTCTGGATTGTAGGACACAGAAGAATGGTTACTGCATTATGCTCTAAAAATGTGGGAAGTGGAGTCGCTCTTTCCCCTATGATCCTAGAAAATGTGGCTTCATTCTTTAACTTTTGTCATATACTATTACATGATAAAGATAGGTTGTTCCTCATGTTTTCATAAGTGGGCGAGTGCATCAAACGATGGGTGCACATTATAATCAATGGGAGCATATTGTAATAAATGTGGAGTCTTTTTGGTAGAGTTTAGAAAGTCTCTGGTATATAAATATGAGGTGTACTTAACTCCAATGCCCATGTCATTAAAGTCAGATAGATGTATATTGCAAGTATAGAATGAATTGTAACTTGGTATAGCGAAAAATCACGCTTATATATAGGCAATAACAAAACTGCCCAATGTGAGTACTGCATGGAATGCGTAAGGCCGTTTGATTGAATCCAATGACTAGGATGGGCGTGGTGATTGGCCATGCGAGCGATTCCATAGTTAGGTCTATCGATTTTCAGTCTTGAGCAGGGAAAGTTCAAGATTAGACTCTTTGAGTTGAGTCGATCTTATTAAATGTTTGATAGACCTATAACAAATTTGATACCTTCAAGGTGACAACTAAGTGGACTATTTATTATCCTTAGAATGGTTTATATTTTAAATGATTAAATTTATAGGTGACAACTAAGTGGACTATTTACTATCCTTAGAAATAAATGGTTTACATTTTAAATTTATTATAACTTGATATTTTTTATTTCATATTTTTTTAGTTTATCACCACTGGTATAGTCCGGTTCGGGGGTCAGTTTTGGCATCAAATGGTTCCAGCCCCATCCCGATCGCAGTTACAGGGGATCGAACCGTGATCCTCCCTACCAAGTTCAACGCCAATCACCACCGAACCAACTAACGATCGATTATTTAATATTTAGTTCTATGTTTGTTTGCTTATTTATTATCTGATTCAATCAGTTGAATCAATTGTCTTGCCATTCTTATCCCGAATCCAGTTTTTAAAACATTGCAGAATGCTTATACAACTAAAACCTAACTTAATTCCACATAAAAATATCCTAAGTACTAAATTAAGTTATAAAATTATTTAACAAAGTTAGTTTAGTACTGAGATAATAAGGTATTGCAACACGTAATCGATTACACACAATAAAGTATAATAGTGTAAATAATTCATATTTCTATAAATAATCAACTTCTCTCATACTCCGCTCGTTTTCTTTAAAAATGTTTGCGTGACTATTTACTTTAAATGTATTTTTTATTGCATTAATTAATTATCGGCACGTAATTCATCTGTCTATTCACGTTTCTATTATTTCTAATTGTGTATTACTTTAACATTTTGTACGTTGAATAATCATATTTGATCGACTAATTATTAACTACCCACACCCAATATAACAAACATCTTAAATTTGAATCTCTCAGATTCTATAAATTGATTCATTTTCGCTTTCTCACCTGAACCAAGACTTTAATATCAATGGGTTAATGAGTAGATGAGCGCTAACAGCAAAAAAAAAGTCAATTCTCCAAAATTGACAACAAAAAAATGATAGTTATCGTCTCTATCCAAATCATGAAGCATTAACGAGTCATAATTTTTATACA
This sequence comes from Vicia villosa, assembly GCF_029867415.1. Lineage (NCBI taxonomy): Eukaryota > Viridiplantae > Streptophyta > Magnoliopsida > Fabales > Fabaceae > Vicia > Vicia villosa. The sequence continues at coordinate 196,190,090 of NC_081183.1, read as the reverse complement.
TAAACAACATTTTTCTGATTCAACACGTAATCGATTACATAAAATAAAATATAATTTGTGGAAGTAACTCTTATTTCTATAAATAATCGACTTCTCCCAAACTCCGCTCGTTTTCTTTAGAACGGTTTGCTCACTATTTACTTTAAATATATATTTTGTCGCATTATATTAATTATCAGCGTGTAATTTATCTGTCTATTCAAGTTTCTATTATTTCTAATTATGTATTACTTTTATATTAATTATCAGCGCGTAATTTATCTGTCTATTCAAGTTTCTATTATTTCTAATTATGTATTACTTTAACATTGTTGTACGTTAACTAATCATATTTGAACGACTACTTATTAACTACTCACACTAAATTTAACAAACATCTTAAATTTGAATCTCTCACATTCTATAAAATGATTCATTTTCATTTTCTCACCTGAACCAAAACTTTGATAACATTTGTTAATGAGTTCAGATAGTTGCTATCAGTAACAAAAAAATCAACGCTCCAAGATTGACAACAAGAGAGTGAGAGTTATCATCTATATCTAAAATCATAAAGCACCAACGAATTATTTTTCTGATTCACAGTCTATGTATGACTTGATCAATTATACTTAAAATCGAACAAAATCTAACCTAAACTATAATTAAATAATAGCCAAATAATTAATTATGTATCTAACAACCTAATTATGCAGTAGTAGTATCTTACTCTATATCATCATCCACTTATAAATCCTTAAACATTCCCTCACAATATATATATTTTTTTCTTTTGCTATAAAGTCATTTATAATTTATTCATACTCCTTATTCTTTAAAATTTTGTATTCATTCAAATCACAGACACTATTTAATCTACTATACCACATTATAACTTGAAAATAAGATTTTATAAATTTCAACTTAAAAATATTTTACCAAAGTACAATCTAAACATACTCAAGACTACTGTCACCGCCTCAATCGTAATAAGTTAACTCATTGTCTCAATAGTAACCGTGTTTATCCTCTTTAATGTAAAAATAAATATAATATTAAATATTAAATTCTTTTGCTTCAAGTAATACCATGTTATATTTATGTAAATATAAATATTAAATATAAATAAAAAATAAAAAAACCCTAAAAGAATGAGAGTGACACGTATGAAGAGGCAAGGAATATGTATTTACGAGTTTCTTGGGTTGATTTAAAGCGAGAGGCCACGCATATAAATAACTTCACTCTGATCCTCTTCACTCTCACTCTCACACTTTACACTAATTATTACAACATCACTCTTTCACACTCATGACAACAATCAAAATTCCCTCATCCAATTGGTCCGAAACCGAAAAACAAGTCGCAGAAACCCTTCGTGATTTATACCGTATCTCTTTGTTCAGTAGCGTCCCATTCAGTTGGAGATGCAAAAGAAAGAGATCCAAACCTTCGTCTCTTCCGAACAAGCGCTACCGTCGAGCTAATCCCACCGCCGCCGTTGACATCGTCGCCATTCTCCGTCGAGCTAAAGCTACCAGTCCTACAACGCCTCTTTCGTATCCAGCAACTGAATCTGATGATAAGCTCAAACGTTCCAAGAAGAAAATTTCTCTCAAAAAGGTATTCTCATTTTTTTCCTTTCTTGATTCATTCATTTTCTTTCACAATTTTTTTCGTTCTTTCTGGGTTTGGTTTCAGATTTTTTAGGTTTTGAATTTATTTATTTATTTATTTTCTGTTTAAAGGAAAAAGAAGCATCGCTTAAAACTATTCAAGATTTGACTAACACCCAAGCTTCCATCCGTCAGGTGAGTTCATTTTTATTTTTCGTTTTTATTTTTTTTCTCGATTTTTCATGGATTCATATTTTAATTAATTAATCTGAGAAATTTATACAGGAGATTGAGATTGTGAAGAATCACTATGATCAGCTGAAGAGTTTTAATTTGAAGTTGAAACTGAGGAAGCAACAGGTATAAATAATATAACTGATCTGTTTTTTTTTTTTCATCATAATTTTTTAATTTAAATTTTTTATTATTTTGTTCTGATTTATAAAAATTGCCATTTTTTTACAGCTACTATGTGGTGCTAGAACTACCAGTGACCTCAACAGTAAACTGAAAAGCCCCAATTTGGAAATTGGGAAGAATGATCAGGCCATTGGTTTAGTCAACAATTCAACAAAATCAACGGCTGAAAATGAAGAACAGAAGAAGCAGGAAAACCAACATCACGGGCCTTCTGATGGGCCTTCTTCTTCTGTTGGATTGGGCCGTAACAGAGGCCCAATAGATATTCCAGATCTGAATTTACCGTCGGAAGATTTTATCGAGGGGGTTGCTTTTCAACCGTTGGATGAAACTACAAGAAAAAACTGACAGATGAATCTTGATCTTTATTTTGTTTGTATACTGGGGGGTATATTGATTCTTTTTGTGATGGATGTAATTAAAAAAACTTTGTTGAGTTTGTTCAAGTTTAAGGGATGATTAGTCCACGAAATAATTTTGGAAATAATATCTTTATAATATTAATGTTTTCAGATTCTGAGTTTTGTGAAGAATGATTCATGGCATGATTTATTTGGTATTATTTTTGTCAAATTATGCACTGATAAAATTATAAGTAAACAACATCGAATGTCGATTATAGATCCGCATCTAATTCAAATCAATGTTAATCTAATGTAATGAATAAATGCGACTCTCCCTCAAAATGTTATATATAAAGCTTCTTAATATTTTAAAGTTATTTTCCCACTCTCCATATCTAACAAGTTTATTGAAAATTCAAAAATACATTTTGAATTTTAAATTGAACATCACATATAATCCAAGAATAGTTTTCGATTCTCCTCATATCTAAGAAGTGTATATCTTTTTAGTTGTAAGGAAATATGCATTTTAATAAAAAAAATTGGAAGGAAATTGTTTTAGTGTATATGGTATTTGCTTTTGTACTAATCTAAAAATAAATAATATATTAATTTAAATAGAAAATTTTAAAATTTAATTTTTTTCTTAATTCTACTAAGGTCAATTTTTTTGTTTGTTTAGAGACTGTAATTATAGTTTAAAATTAGAAATTTTTCTAATTTAAATTTTTTCTTAATTTAAAATTAGAGGATTACCATGTTTTCTTCTAGCATATCCCTCACCCATGTGTAATTCTCTCTTTCTCATAAACTTTGCATATAAATTGTCTTATTTTTATTTATTTTTTTGTAAATGACTCAACTAATTGATTATATGGTTTAAATTTTAATGGATTTAGCATCTTGCATCATTCACGGTCAAGACTCCATTTATCATTGTCTATGTTTAGTGGAAATTCTCTTCTGAATTATTATTTATAAGATGTTTGCAAGTAATAAACTCCAATAATTATCATTTATGCAATTCTTAAAATGAATAAAATAATCAATCAAGTTAAGTTTTGTACGCAATATTTCTTAGAAATAATCGTTTTAATAAAAATTTGTTTAAAAGGAAATTATTTTACTATACATATACATTTTAGAAATAATTATTTTAATAAAATTTGTTTGAAAGGAAATTAGTTAGTGTTTCTCTTTTTAGTTGTAAGGAAATGTGAATTTTAATAAAAAAATTGAAAGGAAATTGTTTTAGTATTAATGTTATTTTATTTTCTTTTGTACTAATCTAAAAATAAAAAAACGTTAATCTAAATAAAAAAATTTAAAATTTAAAATTTTCTTAATTCTACTGAGGTCAGTCATGACCCAACAAATTTAAAAAACTAAGACAAAATTTAAATGACACCCTCTAAAATTTAGGGCGTTGCATAGCCGTAGTAGCGGGACAACACGTGTATCGTCCACATTAATAACAAATCAATGTTGATTTATATAAGCCACGTTGTTTTGGTTAGTAAGTTTAGTATTTGTTTGTATATACTAGAATTGTAATCATTTTTAGGGCACACAATTAATCAAACAATTATTTTATGCATTTGTATGATTTAGTTTTTAATCTTTATCTTTCCTTTTTATTCATTTCTTTCCTCCAAAATATTATACTTAACACTCTTTAAAATAGTTAAGAACTTGTAATTGGAATGATCTCCAAAGTTCCTTCTAGCCAAATCTAGAGTGATCTGAGTCTGTTTAACATTAGTAGAAAGATTATCGTACTTGTCTTTACCCCTTTTATGAAGAGCCTCCAGAGTGCTAAGAAGCTTCTGACTTTGAGAACCAGTTGTACTATGTCAAATGTTTTCCACAATATCTTTACTGCTAGCATCTTTTGACAAATGTTTCTCAAATTTGAGAAGTTGTTTCCCATAGGTAGCCTTAGGGTGCCAGATCTAGTTCACATTGTAAACAAGGAGGGTATAATTATGGTTAGAACTAAATCTTAGGAAATGATTATTACAATGCTCATGATACTGCTTCAGCCAATGGTGGGAGACCAGAAATTTGACCAACCTAGCTTGGATATACACTTCTCCCACCTGTTATTAGGGCACTTATATCCAATATCTGTGAGGTTACATTGGTTTATAGTGTTGAAAAACATATATGCAGTACCAAAATTTATAGATAAACCTCCTTGTTTTTCATTATTTTTAGCAAAAATGTTAAAATCACCACATATGATCCAATCATCAAAAGCATCTGAAACACCAAGGTTAACAATCATATAACAAGTAACATGTTTCCTAGAATACTCAAGGAAACCATAAATACAAGTTAATCTACAGAAATTACGAATATTAACATAATAATAATAATAGCAATAATCATGTTATTATTAGAATTGAGAATAGTGATGTTTACATAATGTGACTAAAGTAAAATAATACCACCCCTTTTACCCCCAACAGAGGTGGAAGCCTATACAATATGAGAATTAGATAACAGAGGGTTAAATCACTACGCCAAAAAAGCCTTTAGACAACTCACCTTAGACGACGCTTTTATACAAAAGCGTTGCTAAAAGGCTCACCTTAGACAACGCTTGCTAAAAGGTTGCTTTAGAAAGCGCTTTAGATAAGCGTTGGTAAAGGTCCACATTAGGCAGCGCTTCTCAGAAGCGCTGTCTAAAGTCAAATGATTTAAAAAAAAAATCTTAAAAGCGCTGGTAAAGGCCCATATTAGCCAGCGCTTCTCAAAAGTGCTGCCTTAGATTATCATTAGAAAGCGCTTTCTAAAAGAGCGCTACCTTAGGTGGATTAAAATTGAAATTAAAAAAATAGTTTCTGATCACTGTTTCTATTCTCCTACTATCGTTCCTCTTCTCTCACGAAAAACCCTAGATTTCTTCTCACTGAATCCTTGAAAAACCCTTCAGAATCTCATGAAACCGCTCCTTTCTTCTCTCACTAAATCGCTTATGGATCCACGAAATCTCTTATTTCTACTCATACGAAAATCCCTTCAGCAAATTCGAAGAACACAGGGATTCGAAGAACCAATTTTCTTCTTCTGCAAAACGAAATTCATTTTTTCTGGGTTTATATCTTCTTCTTCGCCATTAGAGGCATTATATCTTCTTCTTCGGCATAAGAGGTATCTTTCTTTTGTGAATTTAATAACTGTTAGGTTGGAAATCTGTTGGAAAATGAAGAAATTTGTTGTTCATTGATTTTCGATTAATTGATTTCTAATTCAGTTTGTACTGGTTTGTTTTATTGATGTTGATGGAGGGTTGTTTCACTAATGCAAAATTCTATAGAAGTTGATTGACTTCCCTACAGGTACTCCCCACTTTTGTTTAAACAACTGATTATTTTATAAGATTTTAGAAATAAGCTTAGTGTGTTGATTAATCTTAGGAGTGGGAAGTGTGTTTTTATTTTCAGATTTGAGTTGCAGTGAGAAAGTTGAAAAGGAATTGGCAAACAAAAAGCTACCGAGTATTAGTTTCTTCAAGTTCGATTATAGTTTCAAGTTAGATTGTAATTTCTTCTTATTTGTATTTCTTATGCATTTAAGTATTGCAATTGAAGTGTTTTTTGTAATGCTTTCCCTATGAATTCAAGGTTTTTTTTTTTGTACTCAGCTAGATGGTTATAGTGTTGTCGAGTTTGAACTCTTGTTTAATTTGTGCCATAATATCTGCTGATGTGGTCGATCCTTTTCAAGTAGTCATACAGTAACTGGTGCGAAGAATTTTTAATTCAACAAATGGCTGAGATGTTATTGTATTCATTGTAATGAGAGTGATTCAATTAGTTAAACTAGTGTTGATAGTTTCTGCAACAAACCTTGAATCTTTGTTGCTTTATGGTTAATATAAAGAAAACTCATCCTTTATGACCATTTCAAGCCATACTTGTATTGAATGTGTTTCCAAATTTCTTTATAGTGATTATAGTTAGTTTAACAATCCATTATTAACTGTTGTAAGTTATATGTTATGAAACAATTTTATGGAATTGTTCAAAGCAGAGCCAATGGGAGAAAGCATGAGCCACAAGGATACTAGAGACTATCATAATATGTTAGAGGCTTAAACAATTGGACACTGAAACTAAGGCTGATATGTTTTTGAAAATAGTGACAGTGAATCCAACAATTAACAGAATAGAGATCATTCTCATAAGCAGATACCTTTAAGGTATGTTGCTGGCATAAAGGTTAGATCAGGTTCTATGGAACTAGATTTGAATACAGGGATGGAATCCAGATATAAACTACACACCATTTTTAGAAAGGACAGACGAGTGTTAAATTACAGAGGTTAAATGCACATAGCATACTGTGTTGCATAACAAATATGAGATAGGTAGCCACCTAGCTAAACATGTCAACACTTCAGTCACTAATTTTTGTATTGCATATTTACCATCCAAATTTTATCATGGATTTCCAGCATTTAGACAATCATCATACATTAGAATGGATAAAAATTACATTAGAATAATAAATTATATAATCAAACTTCTATTGCTATCATAAAAGATAAATAGGCACCCTTTAGAAAAGGCCAAATGAAACAAGTGGATAATTGACCATTGACAAAAATGACTACTAAAGAAACCTGAAAAATCATGATATTTCTAAGTGAAGCTTCTAATTTGTCTTTAGCAGGACATATCATGTTAACATTAGATGAAAACAAGTGGTTTGTATGTACTGCACAGTGCTTTGTTATCACTGTCATATAGAGCTCCAATTGTGTATGATGAATGCAATTTGCCTCACGGAACTTGTTGGTTAAATATATATCCCTTGGAATGCATATTTCGAGTCCCATGCTTTATTCCAGTATATGAGGTGAAAAGAAAAAGGTATCAATGTTAGGTTTCACTCAACAAGATTGGTGATTCTTTGCTTTCACATTGTGAAACATTTTCTCCTTTGCATAAAGCTTTGCACTTGTTTGCCATGACAATTCTTTAAGTTTCCATGGTTCACATTCTAAAATGAACCTGGTTTGATAAATAACTTAAAGCACTTGATAAAACTTAGGCCTTATCCATAATTTCTTTCCATGTATAGTGTTCTGGGCAGCGTAATGAAGTAGATTGTGGTTTTTACATGTTGTGGTTTATGAAAGAAAATCTTCCTATGGATGAATAGAGATTCCATCCAAGGTATGGATTTCTAACTTAGAAGTTATTTTAATATTTAACACATTTCTCATATAATTAAATAATTTTAACTTAAACATACTATGTTATATTATTATGTAGTACTTTGATGAATTCAAGTGTGCTTACTACTCAAGTTCTCAGTTGGATGAACTTAAGGAGGATTGGTGTAAATTCATGATTGAGTCGAAAGTTATATAAGGTATATTGTAATCTTACTTTAATTGATGAGAATTTTGAGTATATTCAAGTGTTGTCATGTGGTAAATTATAATCTTACGTTGTTTGTCATGTGGTAAATTATATTTTGTTTGTATCATGGTATGAATTACGATATTTTGGTGTTGTTTCATGTTATATGTGCAGATGTAGAAGATAGAGATGAATATATTTTGTAATGGTATAATGGTGCAAACAAAATGTGGCATATCTTTTGGTGTTGTTTTTTTGTAAAAGTATATGTATAAGAGTAATAGTATATATATATATATATATATATATATATATATATATATATATATATATATATATATATATATATATATAAGTATATTGGTGCAAATATATATGGTATATCTTTTGGCATTGTTTTTAATTGGATTGAAGCTCCAATTTGTGAGAATTTGGTGCATATAATATGGTGCAAATTGTGGTTAAAAACTGGTGCAAATTATGGTTAAAAACAGGTGCATATAAAATGTATAATACAAACAGCGCTAATTTAAGTAATTTATTTTAAAAAAATTGTATAGTTTAGACAGTGCTTTACACTAAAAACGCTGCCTAAAGAGGCTTTTTTAAAAATTTTGGTTTTAGGAAAGCGCTGGCAGCGCTTTCAAACTATACAATAAGTCAAACATGAGGGGCTTTAGCAGCGCTTTAAAACTAAAAGTGATGTCTTAAGGGGGCCTTTAGCAGCGCTTTCAAACTAAAAGCGCTGGCTTAAGGGGGCCTTTAGCAGCACTTTCACTTTAAAAAAAACGCTGCCTTTATCTACAGCAGCGCTGGAATAAACAGCGCTTTAAAGCACTGTCTAAAGCAAAAAAGCGTTGTCTAAGGTCTTGTTTGGCGTAGTGAGTTTGAAACATTTTTTTTGAAATGATAAGAGAGTAAACTTATCTTCTGAGACGAAAACTATATTTGGCTTATGGGACTTGATCACCATCTTGAGGGGTCTAAATGTTCGAGGGTTTCCCAACCCTCAACAGTTCCAAGATAAGATTTTCATTGCTCTCGGCTGACCCTTTCTAAGGAGCATGTTGTTTCTTCACTGATGTTGTTGTTTTGAATTTCCAACCTCTTTCTTTGTGTTCATGAACCATCATATCACTTTGACTTCCTCTATATCCTTGTGTTAGAATTTTTTGGTCATTGTTTTAATGTTACATGTATTAGGGTCATCAGCCAAACTTGTAGTGGTCTATTTAATAATAAGTTTGTGGCTAAAAGCATAAATATCATGAAAGATAAGATTAATGTGTAGATACCATAATTCAATATCTAATTTGCTGAGGGGCTAAATTAGAATATTGAAAACTAAGGAATAACCCTAAGGTTATTTATATGGGTTATGGTCCCCATTTGTAGACAACGTGAAAATGAATCATCCAGAAAAAAATCTCTTTTCATCCCCATCAGAAGAGATTCAAGGAGTCATAAGGAACACTACAATTGGAAGATCACATACCCGATAAACTTCAAGTATTTCCAATGGTAAACTCAGGCACGCTTCCGCGTTTATTCTCATAATTGTATTCGTGTATGGGTATAAAAGTACGCTTCCGCTTTCATTTTCATAATTGTATTTGTGTATGGGTATAAGGTATATGGGTTGATCTCATGTTTGACTTATTGGGATTAGTTTAGATTTATATTCTTGATTTCTATATTGATAGAAACTATAAGGTTATGAACTGGTCTAACAGGTGGTATCAGAGCCACCCATATCTGATTCAATTTGAATTTGAGAATTTTTTTATATAAGCGTTCCAAAATGGAGTTATTTTACTCTCTTAATTTGTATAAATATTATAATATGTTTAATTTATCTCTTAATTTTGTTAGCACCTCTAAAGACAATGGAAAAGGAAAGAAAACTTATGAGCCCAAGAATGAAGCTACAAGTGTTCCAGCACAAAAGAAACAAAAACAGGATGATAGTTGTTTCTTTTGCAAAAAGTCTAGACATGTGAAAAAGAAATGTCCTAAATATCACGCTTGACGTGCAAAAAAAGGTAAATTTCTAGCTTTGGTCTATTTTGAGGTCAATTTAGCTTCAGTACCTAGAAACACTTGGTGGTTAAACTCAAGTGCAACTAATAACATCAGTGTTTCAATGCAGGGTTGCCTAAACTACCAGAAGCCAAATGATGTTGAAAGATACATCTATGTTGGAGATGACAAGTCAGTGGAGGTGGAAACTGTAGGGAATTTATATTATTATTGTGTACTGGATTTTATTTTGATTTAAAAGACACTTTTGTTGCACCATCATTTAGAAAAATTTAATTTAATTTTCTTATTTGGAAAAATCAGGTTATTTGTGTTCATTTGGGAATAATATGTTTAAGTTATATCTTAATTCAAATATTGTTGGAACCGGTTCACTTATGAGTCATGATAAACTATATTTGCTTGACAAAATAGTTGTATATGGTGAATCCTTAAATATGGAATCACGTGGTACTAAGCGTAAAATTGATGATTACAATTCAAGAGCATTATGGCACAAACGCTAGGGTCACATCTCTAAAAATAGAGTTGAACGAGTAGTGTCAAATGGAATTTTGGATTCCATTGACTTCACAAACTTTGATGTTTGTGTTGAATTTGTAAAGGCAAACAAACCAAAAACAAAGAAACTTGGTGCATATAGCGCTACAAATATCTTGGAATTGATACATACGGACATTTGTGGACCATTTCCTACACCTTCTTGGAATGGTCAAAAATATTTTATATCATTCATAGACGATTATTCTATATATGCATACATATTTCCCATACATGAAAAGTATCAATCAGTGGATATGCTCAAATCATTTAAGGATGAAGTTGAGAATTCACTCATTAAAAGAATTAAGAAAGTCAAATCTGATCGTAGCAATGAATACTACTACAAATATGGCGGCTCAGGTGAACAACATCCGGGGCCTTTTGCCAAATACCTAAAAGAATGTGGAATCGTCCCTCAATACACCATTCTAGGATCGCCTATCATGAACGGTGTTTCTGAAAGACGAAACCAGACTCTTAAGGATATGGTAAGGAGTATGATTTATCATTATACCTTGCCAGAGTCACTATAGGGAGAGACACTAAAGACTGCATCTTACATTCTAAATAGAGTACCGATAAAGGCAGCTGCCAAAACACCTTACGAGCTTGGTCTGGGCGAAAACATAGTCTAAAACATTTTCATGTGTGCGGATGTGCAGCAGAGGCAAGGCCTTATAGGCCAAATGAAAAGAAATTGGACTCCCAAACAGTGACCAACTACTTTATTGGTTATTCTAAAAGATCTAGGGGCTACAAATTTTATGATCCCAAATAAACTCAATCTTTGAGACGGAAACAACCACATACTTAAAGGATATTGAGTTTAGATGGAAGAATAGGGTTAAACACTGTGTTTTAGAGGAAGAATCAGTAACAATTACATAACTGATTCATACAATTGCTTTTGATCAAAAAAGTATGTAACCTCCACAAGACATTATTGATTTTGCTCCTACTTAAGATGATATGTTGATTCATGAAGAACAAACTCAAAATCGTCAAAAATAAGTGATACAAGAACCAATACCTTTGCGGAGATTCACTAGAGAAAGGAGAAATACTATTCTGGATGGTTACATAGTCTTTCTCCAAGAACATGAGGAAAATAATGGTATGATGGAAGATGATCCAATCAATTTCTGTCAAGCCATGCAGGATTCCAACTTGAAAGAGTGTATTAAAGCAATGATGGAGAAGTATAAGTCCATGCAAGACAATAAAGTGTGGGAACTTATACCGTTACCAAATGGTGTGAAACCCATTGGTTGCAAATGACATTTTAAGACCAAGCGGGATTCTAATGGTAATATGGTGAGGTATAAATCTCGCCTTATGGCTAAGGGTTATACTTAAAAGGAAGAGATTGAATTTAAAGAGACTTTATCTCCGATTTCATCGAAAGAATTTTTTAGGACAATCATAGCTCTTGTTTCACATTATGATTTGGAACTCCATCAAATGGATGTCAAGACGTAATTCCTCAATGGTAACATTGATGAAATGATCTATTTGGTGCAACTAAAAAACTTTGTATCGGGATACTCGAAGAATATGGTTTGAAAATTGGCAAAATCCATTTATGGACTAAAACAGGCGTCTCGTCAATGGTACCACAAGTTTCATGAAGTAACTATCTCATTTGGTTTTGAGGTGAATCTAGTTGAAGATTGTGTGTTTCATAAATTCAATGGGAGAAAGTACATTTTCCTAGTCTTGTATGTTGATGACATATTGCTTGCCGCCAATGATATATGCATGTTGCACAAAACTAAGAAATTTCTATCAAGAACATTCAAAATGAAAGATCTTGGTGACACCTCCTTTATATTAGGAAATCAGATACATTGAGACTGATCTTGTGGTATTCTAGGATTACCACAAAAGAGTTATATCGAAAAGGTGCTTAAAAGATTTGGCACGAAGGAGTGTAAACCAGGGGATACACCAATCGCTAAGGGAGAAAAATTTAGTCTTAATCAGTGCCCAAAATGAAATTTAAAAATTCAAGAAATGCAAAAGATTCCTCATGCCTAGGCAATAGGGAGTCTGATGTATGCCCAAGTATGTACGTGTCCGGATATTGCATTAATAGTCGAGATGTTAGGCAAATATTTGAGCAATCCAGGAATGGATCATTGGAAAGCAGCCAAAAAGTTTATGAGGTATTTAAAGAGAGCAAAAGACTATATGCTCACATATAGGAGGTTAGACCAGTTAGAGGTCACTGGATACTCTGAGTCAGATTTTGTTGGATGCCAAGACAGTAAAAAGATCCACTTTAGGCTATATCTACATGTTGGCTGGTGGTTTAGTTTTTTGGCGCAGTTCCAAGCAAACTCTTACGACTTCATCCACCGTGACAACAGAGTTTATAACATGCTATGAAGCATCCGACCATGGGATTTGGCCGAGGAATCTTGTCACTGAGCTGCAAATTATGGAAGGAATTGAAAGGCCACTTAAATTATACTATGACAACAAATCATCCGTCCTGTATTCCAACAATAATAGGAGCTTGAACAAGTTAAAACATATTGACATCAAGTTCCTAGTTGTTAAGAAAAGGGTACAAAGTGGACAAATTTATATAGAACACTTGGGGAGAAACTCCATGATAAGATATCATCTTTTAAAAGGAATTCCACCCAAGGTCTTTCATGAACACAATGCTCACATGAGTGTTTTAACGTTACAGGAGTCTTTGGTTTAGTGGGAGTTAATCAATTATGAATTTTATGTTATGTGTTTTGGTATTACGTAGCATACTATGATATTTTCCAAATTAATAAAGTTTGATATTCAAGAGTTTATGTTTTGTACAATAAAATTGAATGATCTCACAAATGTTAAGTAGGACCAGTTGAAAATCAACATATACAAACCAACTTCATGTGATTTTCATGCTGCATATTTCATGATGAATATATGTCATTTAGTTGTGTCACTATTGGTGATCATTGATGGGTTTAGTTATGATCATGGAGAATTTTGAACTCATAAATTCTAACACATGTATATAATTACATATGTGACCAGTGGGTGATTGTTAGAATTTTTGGATCACAATTGTAATGTTACATGTGTTAGCGTCATTATGTAATTAGCCAAAGCTATAGTGGTCTAATTAATAATAAGTTTGTGGCTAAAAGCATAAATATCATGAAAGGTAAGACAAATGTGTAGATACCATAAGTTAATATCTAATTTTAAAACTAAGATATAACCGTAAGGTTATTTATAGGGGTTATGGTCTCCGCTTGTAGACAATGTGAAAACGGATATTAGAAAAATTCGCTCTTCATCCTCATCGGAGGAGATTCAAGGACTCATAAGGAACTCTACAATTGGAAGATCATATACCCGATAACCTTCAACTATTTCCACTGGCAAAGTCAGGTACACTTTCACTTTCATTCTCATAATTGTATTTAGGTATGGGTATAAGGGATATGGGTCGATCACATGTTTGACTCATCGAGATTAGTTTAAATTTTTGTTCTTGATTTCTATATTGATATAAACTATAAGGTTATGAACAAATCTAACACTTTAGGCTTTGTGTTTTGATTAGAAGGAGTAGTATTCTTTCTTTGTTTTCCCTAATAACCATTCTTCCAATTCTTTTAAGGAGAGTTTCAGGTACCGAACTGAGAGTCCCATAACTAGGAGAATTTAGAGGATTACTAGTGTATTTTTTTGTTTGTTCCATTATTCTTCTCCCATATTTTGTTGACTGTATGCATAGACCAAAAGGGGTTCTTGGCATTCTGATCCATTCTCTTTTGAGATTCCTTAGGGCAATACTCTTCATTGTGGCCAATAATGCCACAGTTGAAACAAAAACTAGAAAGTTTTTCATAGAGAAGATCGATCCAAGTAGTACCTTTCCTTGATTTTCCAATATGCATACATGGTTTGAGAGGTTTGGAGGAATCTAGAGAATTTTAACCTTGACAAGAGTAATCTTCTTAGGATACATGAAAAGATCAGAAGATAAAACTTTCCCAAATTTTGCTCCAATTTTTTTCCCTGTTTGAGCATACTTGATTTTGGGAGGGAGCCCCCAAATTTGAACCTAAGTAGGGACAAGATTGAAACACATTTCGTTTGGCTTAGTGTCAGGATTTCAAGGTTGATTCGAGAAACCAATACCAAGCACTTGTAGAATATCTAAATTAGGAGGCTTGATTCGAGAAACCAGGTTCAGAGAAGATCTAGGGCGTTTGGTCCTTTCTATTTTTTGAGTCTCCATCAGAAACAAAAACTAGAAGCAAGGAAGACCCCTAAACACCAAAAGGGCGAAGACAAAACACAAACATAAAACTTTTCTCTTAACAAAGTTTTCTGGTGTTTGTATTTCGTCGGTTTATGTTTAAATACACTCTCAATCTTCAGATTTTGTTTCTCTGTTTTGCATATTATTACAATTTTGGATATAAATAATAAATAATAATGATTTTGTCCATCATTGGTAACTTTTTATACAAAAAAATATAATATTTAAAACGGTTAAAATTCTTCATTTTTCAAGTTTAAAAACTGATTTAAAATTAAAAGTGGAAAAATATCAAATGTAAAATAGATGTTTAAATTGTTTTTATTATTGCAAGATTAAATTATATATATATAAAACTTACCTACAATTCCTTAGGTATGGTTTATGCTATTTTTCAATGAAAATATGATAAGTGTACTTTAACATCATTTAAGAAATGAAAATAGGAGAAACTTGCATATGTGTAAGAAGAAATTATACACTTGTCATATTTTTATTGAAAAATAGTACAAACCCCACCTAAGAAATTGTATCTAAATATTCTCCTATAAAATTTCTATTTTCTTTTTTTACTAACTATAAGATTTCCAAAATAATAAAATATAATATAATTTTTAAGTATCAACTACATCTGTCTTTTGAATAATCTAACGGTTGAATAAAATGATAAGCAATTGCAATTTTTAAAAAAATTAGACATGACATTTATTCTAAGAAACGCAAGTACACCGTTTTAGGCAACTAGGTACCCGTTTTGGGCTATCAGGTACCGATGTAATTACGGTACACCTATGGTACGTACCTAGGCCATACTCGTTTTTTACTTTTATTTCATGTTTGATACGTGCATTGGTACACGTACTTATGAAAAACATAATTTTTTTTCTTCCATCTATACAACTTCAAGTTATTTTAGTGAGTTAAATTTAAATTTTTAATTTATTTATAAAATGAGAGATAAAAAATAAATTTTATTTATTCTTACACTTTTGTTTGGCTGCACCAATGCTTTCAACTTTCAAATTTTAGCCTTTGATTTTATGAATTATTGGTAACGTGATTTATTATATGTTATTTGATTTTGAATTTTTTGAATAAATTACTTTTTAGTTTTAATATTTTTGTTATCATTTCAATAATATATTTTCTTCGTATTACTTTTTTAACAATATAATTATTTTATATTATTTTTATAATTATATTTTAATAAATATATAGTGACACATCTGTACTTTAGTTTTCTTAAAAATATCGAATTCCTTACGAAATATTCGTACCGGATATGTACCGGAACAAATGCATCGCATCACTTAACACAAAATCAACATGTTAATATTAATAATTGATAATATTAATTTTAAAATAACAAAAATGAATATTATGATATGAGTAGGTGTTAAAGATAGAATAAAAGAGAATATGCTTCTGTAAATTATTATTACCCCCAAGAAAAACAAAGTAAAAATCATCACATTGCGTGTGATTACTTCCTAATTTAATTCAAATTTCAACAAAAAATAAATTATTGTCAGAATCACAGGTATCTCAAACATTATTATAAGATATTATTTTCAATAATATTTATTGTGAGAATCACCATATCTCTTTAGTCCTAATATGTACTTACACTTCATCAATCTCAATAAAATTTTCATTATTTTTAAATTTTCATTATTTTTCAATTCTGTTTTCTCCTTCTGTTTTCTCTTTGTTCTCTTTTCTTTAGTCTGATAATATTAAGCCTTCTCTGTCTAGCCTGAGCTGCTGCAATAGCTCTATTCTCAATTCCTTTTTCTCCTTCTGTTTCTTTTTCATCCAAAGGAAAAACTATTGGGCCATTATTATTGTTGTTGATGTTTTGGCCCAATTCAATAGAAGAAGGCCCATAATTCTGCTGCTTTTTATCCAATTGCACTTTTTGTTGATTTTCTAAATTGGATTTAGATAATAACTGCAGATAAATTACAGTTTTAACAAATCATAAAACAAAAACAAACCAAGGCTAACACACATGTTTGAATTATGCATTTAAAGAATATTTTTTAATTAAAACTCTAAAAAAACCTAAAAAGAAAAGAAAATTATTAAGAAAAAATACCTCTTGCTTCTTTAGTTTCAAGTTCAGATTGAAAATTTTCAGCTGATCATGATATTTCTTCACATTCTCTATCTCCTGTTTTTAAAGATTAATTTTTCAAACAACAACAATAAGAAAAGTAACATCCTAAAGTAAAATTTAAGCATTAAAAAAAAGCCAAAAAAAATAAAATAAATCTTACTTGATTGAGCAAGGTTTTGGTTTTCGTCAAATCTTCAATAGTTTTAAGAGATGATTCTTTTTTCTATTCACGCCAACAAAAAAAAAAAACTTAAAATCAGATTGAACATTTACAGAAAGAGAAAAATAAAAAAATAAAATAGAGAAAGAAAAATAAGAAAACCTTTTTGAGTGAAATTTTGATTTTGGAATGTTTGATTTTCGTCTCTTCGGATTCAGAAGGTGGAAACGAGAAAGGGGTTGCAGGACTAAAAGCTTCACCTTTGAGAACCACGGTGTCGCCGCCATTAAACGTGCAAGTGCATAGATGCTTGTTTGGAGAAGTAGAAATTTTGTTTTGAATTGATGATCTCTTTCTTTTGCATCTCCAGCTGAATGGAATGCTGCTCAACAAACAAACACGATACAAATCACGAATGATTTCAGCAACCTCTTTCTCAGTCTCAGACCACTTTGAAGAAGAACAATTAGATTTCATTTTTTTTATCTCTGAATTTTATAAACAATGCTATTGAACCCTAACTCACTCTCTGTTGAATGAAATAGTAAATAGTGTGTGTGATTTATTTATATATGAATAAAAAGAAAAAGAAAGCTTGAATTATAGATTAAGGTGAGAATGGTGGGAAGATTTTGAAATATGATATTAAGGTGAGAATAGGTATATATTTTTTTAAAAATCAAATCAATCCAAAGATTTTTGGAAAATATATTCATGGCTAATTTACAGGTGTCACTATGTTAGTCATTATTTATTTATTTATTTATTTATTTATTTATTTATTTATTTATTTATAGAGTATATCTTAAACAGATTAGTATTAATTAAATATATATATTTTTTGGGAGTATTGATTGAATATATTTTAAAAGATGTAGTAATTATATATAGTAGTATTAAATTAAATAATATGAAAATGTTTTATGTACACACTCCTGTTTGGCTCCATCTAGTTAATACCTATTTTCTCTATCATCTAAAATAAAAATATAAAAATAAAGATTAGTTTTTTTTGTGAGGCTAATGAAGATTAGTTTTTTTTTTTTTTTTTTTGGTTTATAACCACCGGTTTAGTCCGGTTCGGGGGTACAGCTCTGGCATCAAGTGGGTCAAGCCCCCTCCCGATCGCAGTTGCGGGGGATCGAACCGTGGTTCTCCCTACCAAGTCCAGCGCCAATCACCACTGGACCAACTAACGATTGGTAATGAAGATTAGTTTTAGTTTTACAGAAAAACTCCAAGAATTAATTTATTCATTTGATAAAAACAAACACAATTTTAATTTTGCCCGGTGAAAAGAAATATTGAGACAACTTAGTTTCTACTTATTATTTACATTTGGTTTGTTTATGAAAAATATATGGGGTAAAGAAATGAAAGAGAAAAGAAGAATAAATAATAATTATTCAATAGTTTGATAAGAGAAAAAATGAAAGTATAATAAAAGAAGAAACCAATTTGTTTATTAGTAAAATGATATAAATGTTCTCAAGCAAAATTTAATTATAATATATATCTTAAAAAATAAGATAATTATTTCATTCCAATCAATAAAATATTAAAAACTAAAATAAAAGAAAAATTACCTCACATTCTCTAAGCTCTATTAGGACACATACATCCACTTTAATTTTAAAATATACATTAGCTCTTCTATGTACAAAACTCATGTCTAAAACTCATTTATATTTATGATTCTTTAGTTGACACTGAAAAATTATGTTTGTATATGTCAATTTTTTTTTAAGTGTCTTAGAGTATGTTTGGTAAAAATAGCGGCCGGCTGATAAGTTAGCTAATATTAATTTATAATAATTTATGATTGATGGTTGATGACTAATAGCTTATAGTTTATAGATGATGGTTAAAATTGATAACTTATAAGTTAAATGATGTGTTTGATAAAATTAGTGGTTCGACTAACTTATAAATGTAAAATGACATAAAAAACATTTAATACATAATTATTTTATTTTAAATTAAAATAAATTATAAAGGATAAAATTGAGTTTTTGTTAAAATAATAAGGATAAAGAAAGAAGAAAAAAAATAAGTTATAAGTTAAAACGCTATTTGAAATAACGACTAAAAAATAAGCTATAAGTTAACAAAATAAATTACAAACTCGTGATGAAAAAATCGCTATCAAACGAGTCTAAATTATCATTTGAGCTTATAAGCTATAAGCTTATCTTAGCAAATAGACTCTTAATGAAAAAGAAAAATATTTATCTATATGATAAAATTTAGAGGAAGTTAGTGTTTATTTTAAAAATTAAATGGAGTGTCAAAGTCATTTCAATAGATACTAGAGAAGGTAATTGTAATTTTCCCTAAATTAAATAAAGAAAACAATTTTTTACAATAACCAATTTTCTAAATTTATTTATTTATAATCATTCATCTTTAAATACAAAATAAAATAAAATATACAACTTTTTAAAATGTACTTGTAGGCCATGTATTTAGTATCTCTTCATCAAATACGTTTCGCTTAAGCTGTAGAGAGATTATTTTTAAAATGTGTATATTTTGTACTAGAATAAAAAATATGTAAGACGTAGAAGATGATCATCATAGAAAGACTTTTAGTATGGTGATTGAGGTCTTCGTTGATTAAAAAGGAGAATATACTTGATAGATTATGGAACGAAACTGTTGGTGGAGATTCTCCATTATCAGTAACATAGATAATCCTTATATCCTAAGTGATGACCCTTTAGATGTTAATTGTTGTATCAGAGTGCTGTTAAGAAGAAACTAAAAATTACGAGAAATATTTAGTTTCTTCAACAAACATAAGAAACCCTATTAGGTTTCATAAAAGAAGGAGAAGATGGAAGAAGAAGAAAAAAAATTAGGATTGGTTATAATTGTTTTTCTATTCACTTTCTCTGTTAAGGTGGTTTACAGATTACAAGTGAATAACAACAATCAACCTTTCTGAACAACTTAAGAGAACAAGTTTATTTATAGACTACTAAACTAACTTAGGCTACAAGCTAACTTAAACAGTTGAGCTAAATAAACAGGCCCAATTTAACATACTAACAAACCTAGCATTATCGACTATTGCATGCTAGAAGACATTTCGACTACAACATACATGACTTCGACATCAGCATGTGAACAGACTTCGACGACATGCTTAAACTCTGTCGAACCAAGACGTTAATTCTGTCGAGATACTAGAGTTCGATATAAAAATTCACATTAACCCGTCTAGCAACAATCAGGTTTCCCACAGATCTGGATGATGCTATATTGGCTCAAGATGAACAATGAGCTCGCTATTTTACTACTACGTTTAGGGCGACACATGGTTAAGACCCTAGTGACATAAAGGTTTAAAATCATCTTACATTCAGGAGCAACAATGTAGTTTCGGATCATCATTTCCTAATTAATGATAGTCAGGAAGAAATGGTTTGATGGGGAACACATGTTTAGTGGAGCCAGTGGACACTCACATAAACCACAAGATGGATCCTGAACTGGTAAGGATGATTTCTTATTTTGATATTGTTGAGAAAGTGAAGGGAGCTCATGTATAAGGGGGTCCTTCCTTCGACTGATTGATTTCATATGTTGATATTGGCAAGAGGATTTGCAAATTCTTTGGTGAATGTTCCACCCCCTTCTACGAATGCGTATTTACTTAGTTGAAGCTCAGTTTTCCCTTCAGCGATATTAAGGAATGAATGTTGAGGCATATCAAAATTCCCCTTCCCATATACACTTGGCCACCTAGGCATTTGTTAAAGTCTAACAAAAATTTTCTAGTATCGGACTAGGAATTTTAAATTTATTTTCTATGTTGCGCACCTAGAAGGTTCCTCACTGTGGGAAGGGGTTCTTTTTATTTGCAAAGCCTCTAAGATGTTTGTCATTTATATGGATAGGTGGAATAACTTTAAAGACCACTTTTTCCTTATAACTCCTCAGACTCCAGCGAATTGTTCAGTATTCTACGGGTCCCTCAAGGTGAATCTGCCCCAACATACCCTTCGGTCTCAACACCGGGAAAATGTAAAGTCAATATCTCAAAATGTTGTGTTTGGAGCCATTTTTTACGAGAATCGCATGAGTATGTTAGCCCATTTAAAAATATGGCCCCATAAGAGGTTTCAATGAAGAAGAATCTGAAAGCCTTGTAGGAGCGCTTGGGTTTTGAAGAAGGTATAAGTCCTTTGAATGCAGAGCCTTCTATGCCGAAAAGGTGACTTATCAACACCCGAGCTATAGTGGATGCGACAGATGTCCCCAGGAAAGAAATAGCTCTTTGCTAAGGAAAAGAAATTTGTCTTTATACTTACTATTGATATTTCTTTGACATCTAATAATTGTTTTTACTCTTTTTGCAAACACCATCGTGTCTACCAGGAATCTTTACTAGAGAAAAAAAGGCCAGGATGATGGTTGTTGCGTTCCAGGCTCCTCTTTTGACTCATGTTCTTACTCAAGAAGAGCGGACATTATACCAGCCCTCTACAATCATCGAGATATTGCCCACTGCTCAGGGCCAACCGCTTCCCCTTAAACATGGTGAAATATGAAGAAAAAGTATCAATGATCGGTTTGGGCAATAGATGATGGTCATAATATGAGGAGTTGAGATAACAATCCTACAGAGGTAGAAGCACTAGAAAAGAGATCTAAATAATCATGTTCTAGCACTACATGGATCACCTTTATCGGCCTTGAGATCACCCATCCCAAGTTCCCAACCACTCAACTTTATCAAGTGCCACCGATTTCTCAAGAAGCATGAGTCCGTGTCTTTGAGTAGTATAATGTTTACATCCAAAGCCTTTATGAAATCGATAAATTGGAGCTAATTTAAGATACCCCATTTCATATGTTCTGAGGATCTTCTTTGGTGACTCTGGAGGCTACTAGCTAGGGGAAATAATTGCTCCAAGTAACCCTTCCAAGGAGAAGGATCAATAAAATAGTAAGTATAAAGTTGCCGGCCCTTCTTAACACAAGGTCCTCAGGTTTAAATTCTCAAGGTCAGACTCACTTGTTGTATTTACTTGTAGTTTCTTGCTTGACAAAGACACTCATGAGGGCGATGAAGGTTCTTTTGTCTTCTAGGAAACTCACCTCATATCTAATTTCCTTGACATGATCCTTTTTTAATAAGGGGTGTGTCTTCCTCCATCTTAACTCTTATACTTTGACAAGGATGGCGACTTCAATTTCGTAGATCATCTAAAATAGGGTATCATAGATTTTCGAATGGGGCATAATTTGGTATGCATAGAGGATGTGTAGGAGATTAATTTTCCAATTTACTTTGGTCTCTTCAACTTTTTGCTTTATCCCTCTTAAAACTACTCATTTTTTTGCTCTGAACTACCCGTTAATGTGAGGGTGTTCTAGTGACAAAAAAATGTTGTGTGAACTTAAGTATTCTAAATTCTTTTGGAGGTTCTTATCTGTGAATTGTGTTTTGTTAATTATTACAACAGCCCGCATGTTCCCGTACCCGACAATGATGTTTCTTTTAAATAATTTCAAGATGTTGGTCGTTGTGATCTTTTCCAACGCTTCTAGTTCAATCCTCTTGGCGGAATAATATACTTATATGATCAAAAACTTGAGTTGTTCCAATGCTAAAGGAAAGGGGATGAGAATTTCCAACCTTTATTGCGAGAATGCCAAGGTGATGTTAATATGTGTAACTCTAATGGTGAATGGTTGTGAATGTCTCCGTATCATTGACATTGGTCTCATCTCTTCACATACTCTTTAGCATCCTAAACCATGGTTGGTTAATAGTACTCAACTTTGAGTACTTTCTTGGCCAAAGCTCGAGCACTTAAATACATACATTTCTTCATGCACTTCATTAAGATCGTGGGCATATTCTTCTCCTTCTATGTTTAATAGGGGTTGACCATTTTGGTTGCCTTTCACACAATTCCATGTGGTTTCTTCGTGGTGGGGATACCAAATTTTTTTGGTTTGATAGTTGGTATGGCCCTTCTCTAACATATAGGTTTCATCCTCCAAACCTTGAGCAATATTTCAAGGTCCAAGATTACATTCTTCATAGCAATTGGAAATTTTCTAAGAGTTGTAATAAGATTCCCCTGACTTGCTTAACATTATCTCTCAAGTATCAATCCGTTTTGAACCCTCACAAGACACCCTTGTTTTAGAGTACCCTTGTTTTAGAGTACATTCTCTGACCCTAAAAGAGGCACATGTCTACATCCCTCCTCCCACTCAACAATTTTCTTGGCCAAAACATATTTGGAGTTATTGTATTCTTCCTATTAGGTCCACGTTAATGTGGAGACTTATGCATAACAAGATTCCAACAGATAAAATTCATTTGCCTTCGGTCAACAACTTATGCTTGACCTTTATTGAGTCTTCAACATATTTGTCCTTTGATTGTCCTTTTTTATATTGGGTTATGTTTTTGTCTTTCTAACCTTCTCAATTTGAAGTTTAGCATGCTCAATCCATTTCATCTTTGGGGACTTTGCAATATAGGTTGGGACCCTCAACGCAAGCTGGTGGTTACCACCCCAATAATAAACATCATCAATGTCATTTTGTTTTCCAAGAATCAATCCAGGTTTCAAAATGTCAAGCCCAACCTTATAACTGCTAAAGCTAGGATCTGTGCAAACCCTCACATTTTTAGTGATTTGACTATCTTAGCCAAACTTATTCCATATATGACTTTAGTGTCCTAAAGGCCTTTAACATCTCCATTTGTCTTCCTAAACCTCCAACAATAAAAAAGGTCATATGGATGTTCCCCATATTGACTGACTTGACTAGCTTAAATGCAATACAGACGGGCTAACACTAAGATGTCCTGTCCAAGCTCAAAGTGTTGGTGTCTTTAAAGATAAAACTGTGAAATTATGTATGTAGTTTCATTATGAATTTAGGCAATGACATTGCCTTTAATGCTGAGCTCATTGATGTTATGCTGGCAATTAAGATTCCTCATTCATAAAACTGGTCAACCCTTTTATTGGAATAGGTATGCAATTACATATCAGAGTAAAGGGAAACACACGAAAGCTTTGTTCACACAGTTCGCCGCTTCGCGGCTTTGGCCCTTGCCCACCTAACATTACATATGAGACAAATTGAACACCTTTTGATTGAAATCAATTATAGAATTTGCACTATTTCCTTCAAATATCTAAAGTTGGTCCCTTGGCATCTAAAAGCAAGATGGATAAAATGCATGATCATGACTAGAAGCATGAGATTCATTATCACCCACATCTTTAGAGAAAGAGAAAGTAATAGCTTGGCACACAAGTTAGCCTCTATAGGTTTAGGCAGTTTAGACACCTCATATTTGTCTTGAATCACCTATATCCTCCTTAAGCTCAATCAATCTATGTCCACAAATAGACTACGAGGACCTTGTTTTTGTTTGTTTTGTCAAAAAAATTGGTTTGATCTCCTTGTTCGATTTTTTTTAATATATTTAAAAAATAAATATATGCAAAAAATGATAGTATTTTTTTGTCAGATATAAGCTGTTATAAAATATTTTATTTTGAGAAATATTGTAAATCAATATGTTCTTATTAATCGTTGCTCCTATTATTGAATTTTTTTACTAGTTACAATTATTGTTTATTCAATCACTCTAACTATTGTGAACAAGCAATCAAAATTTAATGAACACTCCGAGTTTTTATTAGAAAAGAATGGAATGAGAATAAACTAAAGTGGCAGATTTTTTAGTTGAAAAAGGCAATGGTTGTTTCGATAAACAGGGCAAAATAAAATAAAATAATACCTTTGATCAAGTAAAAAGTAGTTAGAAGAAAGAGAAAAAAGAGGGGACTTAGTTCAATTTAAAAAATACAATAATAATTTTGAATCTAAATGATGATATATATTTGAATCTAAAATAAGTCCTTTTCATAATAAAAAATGAAATATTTTTAAATGGTTTCTAAACTCTTCACTTTTAAGATCAAATTCATTATTTTTGAAATTAAAAAATTAGGTTATAATCAAAGTTCTAACAATATCAAAATTTAAAATAGAGAAAAAAAGAAAAAAGAGAGGACTTAGTCCAATATTTGGTCAAATAAATATAATTCCGATTGCAATTACGTAGAATCCAACCGTAACCCTCTCTATCAAGTCCAACACTAATAATCATACTTTGATATAAAAATAAAAGAATGACTTATAGGATTATTTACAATTTCTACCATCTTACTTCTAAAAATAAATACATAAAAAATATAATATAAATAAAAAATAAACATCGAAATTGATGTTAATTTTCGTAGATTGTATGGTTGAATGAACTGCGTGTGTTGTGATGCTTAATCTTCTTGTTCATTCTCTAATTCTTCTTTCAATGTAGTGGTTACTTTTTCTTTTAATTTTTTATTTTGAGTTGTCTTTTTATTCTTATTTTTTGTAGTGTGGCAAGTGGTCTTAGGGGTGCTCGCGGTGCGGTTTGGGCGGTTTTGACGAAAAAAATCGTCCGAACCGCAAGAGAAAAAATAGTGCGGTTTGATTTGGTTCGGTTGACTTTAAAAAAAAATCCGAACCAAACCAAACCAAACTAATGCGGTTTGGTTCGGTTCGGTTGGTTCGGTTTTTTACAAATATTTTATTGAGCCATACATACACATATATATGACAACATAATTTTATATTTAGACATTCATACACTAACAAATAACAACAAAACTCGTCATATTTTGTCAACAATTTTCCATGTAATATGTAAAAATTAAATTAGACAAAAGTGGAATATTAAACATAAAATAATAGCATAAAAAATATAAAATTATTATAATGAAACAAAAAAATAGAAGAGACGAAAGATTAGTGAAGGTGAAAAAGAAAAAGAAAAAGTGTTGAGAGATTAGAGAAGAAGATGTGCGATAAAAATGAAACTGAAATACAGAACATTTACATAAAAATGAGAAGGTGTAAAAGAAAGAATATAGGAGAGTAAAGATTATAGAAGAAGAGGGAAGATGTATGTAGCAAAGAAGGTGAAATAATGTTATTAGAGATTTGAGAAGATCGGGACTGAAATTATATGTGTAAGGATGAGAAAATTGTTCGTATTCATAAGGCTAATGTATAATAGGTTTAATTTTGGATTGGATGTGAGTTAAGTAAAATTTAGGTTGTAACATAATGCGGTTTGATTCGGTTTGGTTCGGTTTATAAAATACAAACCGCAAACCGAACCGAACCGTGCGGTTTTGTTAAAAAATGACCCAAACTAATCCGAACCAAATGCGGTTTTTTGCGGTTTCGGTTTGGTTTGGTTTGGTTTGCGGTTTTCTATTGGGTTGGTTTGGTTTTGAGCACCCCTAAGTGGTCTTGAGTATTTATGTTACTTTATGTACTTTTTTTTCTTTCAAATCAAAGTTTTTTCCTTAAAAATGTGATATTATTTTCTATTCTTCTTGACCCTAATAATTTGAAGTCTTCTCCTTCTGGCCTGAGCTGCTGCAATAACTCTATTTGCCGTAATTTCTCCTATCAGTAAATTCAGATCAGGAAGAGCTATTGGGCCATTACTGTTACTGTTGATATTGCGGCCCAATCCAATTGAAGAAGGCCCATTAGTCTGATTCTGATGACTACAAAGCATTTGAATTTGCTGAACTTGTTGTTGCTCCTTCTTTTGTTCTTCATTTTCAACCGTTGATTTTGAGTTATTGATTAAACCATTGACTTGATCATCCAATTGTACTTTCTCACCAATTTTTGAATTGGGGTAACAAAACTACAAATAAATAAAAAATTTAACAAACCAAGAAAATAGTAAATAAAAACAGGAAAAAAAAAAAAAGAAGCCTAAAATTAAAGGAAAATTACTAGGAAAAAGTACCTCTTCTTGCTTTCTCATTTTTAAACTCTTCAGCTGATCACAATCAAATTGTTTCTTCACATTCTCTAGCTCCTCCTGTTTATATCAAAAATGATTTTATATAAAAAAAATAGCACCTTAAAATAAAATTTAACCAATAAAACATTTCATTAGAAAAAAACAAACTTACCCTATTTAGTCTATTGAGTGAAGCTTGAGTCTTCTTCATATCTTCAATAGTTTTCTATTAACACAAACAAAAAACAACATTAAAATTAGGTTAAACATACAACAAAGAGGGTTAAAATAAAATAAAAAAACAAAAAAAAAACAAGAATACCTTGATTAGAGAAATGTTGTTTTTGACATGTTTGGTTTTCTCATCTAATTCAGTGGTTGGAAGTGAAAGAAGAGTTGCAGGATTTGAAGCTCCACCTTTGAGAACTAGGCCATTAAAAGCACAGAGATGCTTGTTTGGAGAAGGAGAAGTGTTGTTTTGAATTGATGATCTCTTTCTTTTGCATCTCCAATTGAATGGAACACTGTTCAACAAAGAAATACGGTATAAATCATCACGAAGGATTTCGGCGACATCCATCTCAGTCTCTGACCACCTTGTAGCAGAAGGAAACATTTTTCGTTTCATCATCTCTATGTGAATTTGACTCACAATGCGGAATCCTAACTTTCTATTTTGGATGAAATAGTAAATAGAGTGTGTGGTTATGATATTTATATATGGAAAGAAGAAGAGTGTAAGCTGTGAAATTGTGGGAAATGGAAAATTTTGAAATGATTCAGAAAGACAGGGTCTCTGCATCACCTAAATTATCTCTCACCATATTTTTTGGAATTCTGTTATTAGGGATTATTGCCACTTGTACGTGTATAATTGTTTGTTTAAATTTAAATAAATTATTAATAATTATAGATATTCAATATTTTAGTAATACAATTTGATTAATACCAATGTTATATCACATTTATTCAATGTTTTTTATTTCACATTTATGATAAGGATATTCTAATAAAAGTATTTTTTTTCTTTTTTATACAGTATTTTTAATTAATGTGAAATAGATAATTAAATGTGAAATAGATAATCGCATTTGCAGCTTTCTTGATAATTTGGAAGAAGTGGTTAACTCTCATTCCTACGGGGAGGCGAATAGATGTGCAGATGTGCTTGCGGTGTGGAATTGGTTATGACATGATTCTTTTTGGTATAGGATACATCGTGAGATTGATTCAGGAGGATGCCAAGGATGCATCGTCTACTAGGCTTGTTACCTTGTAGTTTCGTTTGTCTTTAAGCCCTCCTTGTAACAAAAAAAAAAAGAAGAAAAAAATAGATAATTAAATTATTTATTTTTTTAAGGCGAAATGATATATAAAAATATGTGTTGTACAAATATTTACTCTACATGATGTTTTAACTTTTAACCATTTCACATTAGATATATTAGTTAATTTTAAATTTAAAAAAACTAAAAATTTATAAAATTATTAAATTGAAAACTAGAGATAGAGGGATAGTTCATTATACCTTAAAAAAATTATCTATTTTCTTTGTTTTAAAAATCAAATTAAACGGGTTAGTCAGACCGATCAAACTAAGAACCAAAGAGATTATCGATTTAGTCTAATTGTTGGATCAGACATGCTATTGAAACATTGAAACTGATCAAAATCAGTACAAATGCATGTTTTTTTTGTTAGGACAAAATGATGATGTTTTGATATATATATTTTTTAAAAATAATATCAAAATATAATTAGACTTTTTTTTTTCAAAATTTATTTAGAACAACTTTCTCTTATTTGTAATTAGGTGTGGTTCAAAATTTATTTGAATATATATTTTGTATTATTTTGTTGTCTCTGATGATTCTATTTAAAATTTGAATTTCAAGAATAAACATGTGTAATTATGTTATTTTAAAATTTTGTAAGTGTCGTAATAATTTGTATAGATTAAGTCATCTGATTCGATCGATTTGATAAATATATAATTTTACTATAGAGACCGGTTAATTCGACCAAATTATCTAATTTCATCTAATTTAATCATACAGCTCGACCAACGATTCAGTGGTTGGATCATTGATTGACCTAGTATCTTTACTGGTTTAATAATCGGTCCAGTTTTTATAACATTATTTTTCCTGCTATATTTTAATTTTTTTTTGTATAAAAATATTAAAAAATATAGTAGAATTTATTTCAAACTTTTTTTTTATAAATTAAAATAGAGATTTTGACCTTCAATAACTTAAATATTTTAACATAATCAACATAACATAAAAATATATGTTTTAAAATTATTTTTTAAAATAAATAACATTAAATTTAAGTGATGTTTTATATTTTGATATCCAAACAAAGTCATAATAATAAAATGATGTAATACTTAAAAATATTTTTAGAAAACTAAAATAAATAGGCCAAGAGGAAATAAAAGAACTAATCATGTTATAGTAATAAATAGGAAAGAGTATTATAAATATTAAAGATTAATGTTACTTATTTTTAGCCATAATATTAATATTACTTGTACTTTGGAACAATTTTTTTTAATTATAAAGTGATATATAATTTGAGATGGAGATAAACCATAAACAAGAAAAAAAAGTTTAATTGCTTAAGAACAAAACTTATCTAAAATTTTTTAGGTGTGGTTTTTACTATTTTTTAATGAAAATAAGACAAATATACTTAAATATTATTTAGTGAGTGAAAATAGAAAAAATTTGCTGTGTAAGAAATTTTTTTGTCATATTTTCATTAAAAAATAATAAGAACTACCTAAAGAATTGTAACTAAGTTTTGTCCATTGCTTAATTCTTGGCATGGTGGAGACAACTAAGTAGGGGTCATGCGTGTGTTATTTAAAAATAATGCTAACCACATATTATTTAATACAAAGTGGATGATAACTTTAAATAAGTTTCAAAATAATTTTTTACGAAGTATTTTCTCAAAATATAAGAACTTTCAAACACCACCTAAATACTAAAGATTTCAAAGTGCTTAATTATGCAATATAATGTGAATATCAAAACTCGTTCTTATAATTCAATTAAATTTTGTATATTGATGATTATATTTTAAAATTTTATAAATTGAATCTCTAAATTTTCAAAAATTGCCAACATAATTGAATCTCAAATTGAAAATTAGCAACTACACACTATTATGAAGTTTTTATAAGTATATTATACTATACTCTTTTGGTCCCAAAATAATTGGCATATTTTTGTGTCGTTCTTTGGAGAATCGATGGAGTAGTATTTGATATGGTTGTTGGAAACACAAAAGTATATATTTTTATGCAGTCTCCATAAGTGTTTGTTGTCTTTCAAAAACCGTACAATAGTTTCAATAATTTTAAGAATGATTTTTCAATGTTAATTGTTTATGAATGTTAAAGTGACAAAAAGTAAATTTGCACAAAGTAAATTGAACTTTAGTATTAACAATTGAGAAAATTTGTTGGGGTTAGATTTCATTGATATATTCTTATGTATTATCAATGATAAGTAATATGTTATTTTAATCAATTTTAATATTATCGTCCATCGCTATGCGTCATAGCCCATGTCGGAGTCAACACAGCAAAATCAATCATATTGTTTAATAGAAAATTTCTCAACCTATTACCCAATACGATAACATTAAGTTTTGATAATTCGTACGAATACTAGACCTAAATCTATCTCTATAATTTAGCTTATCTAATAAAAGAAAAATTTAGATCTAGTAATGAAAAGTACCTTTTGAATTTTGAGTCAAACCATAAAACTTCTTTAAGGTAGCTAATCAAAAATAAACACTCAGAACAAAGAATTCATCAATATTAAAACATAAGAAAAGTTAAATAAAAAGTCATGATCGTGATTAATATATGAGTATTAGAACGACTACATCTAACCCAAACAAAAGAGAAATCAGTTCTGTTTACTAAACTGGATAAAAGTTTAATGAGCGTGACAACCCCTAATGGATAAGGCTGTTAGAGGTTTTAGCGTTTATCGATGATTAAAACTAGCCCACACAATAAACTGAGAAGCTTTGTATAGATTCTCTATATTACTCACACCCTTTTATATGATAATAATGATGTATTTATAGTTTAGGGAACTGGACTAACTCCCATATAATCTTGCAACCACTTTAAGCATGTATGGTTGATGTCCTGAAATCCAGGGAATGTGGTTAAGTCCCACAAATTCTTAGGTAACGTCGGTTGTCCCATTAGAAGTTATATGCACGATTGTGCATCGTGGACAAGAAACTCGAAGACTTAGGATACTCATATAGTAAGAGGACACTCGAACCAAAATAAGGTCGCTCGATTTAATGCAAGAGAGTTTCGAGAATGTAAAAGGTCAAAAGCATACTCCTCGCGTTATCCCGCTAAAGTTCTCTAAATTATATCACTACAGAGTCCCTCAAGCATGATGACTCATGAAGGCCGAAGTGTTTTGACTCCTTACTTATCTTTGGATCTTCGTGGTGAGCCCTGTGGAGGCTTTGCTCTTTCCCTCAAGTCTCGAATACGCCCCCAGGGCGAGACTTAGTTGAGTCCCTCAGGTGAGACTTAGTTTAGCCCCCCAGGCGCTCTTATAAATGTTCATCTGTGTGACATGTATCAGATATAAATAGTCGAAGCATCCGATAGAGGAAGCGTGTGGGTCTTATTATGCCAACAATGATGATTTACCCTTGGGACTCCCAATCTGTCTTTTCCTTCGACATGTTGAATCTTCCAAAACCTTTCAAATATGATTTGAGACCTAGAGGCCTTTGATAAACCATAGTTTTCCTCCCTATTTAAGGAGACAGGAACCAGATTTTCCCCTTTTCTTATACAAACTTACTTACTTAGGGTTCGCAAACTATTTATCCTACCCTAAACAGTTTATCCATCTTCACGAGTTCAAGTTCAAGTTCTACTCAAGTACTCCCATTTTTTCCATCTTTTCTTTATGGCAATCATTAGGGAATTAGATGAGGATGGAAACCTGATTGAACTCTTTACTCGCAGCGAGCGTATAGCCTTGTGGAACAATTGTTATAGGAATGCTAGACGTATCGATCGGGTTGTCGGTTGTGTTATTTAGTGGAACTAGGTATGTTTGTAAGTTGTGAGAGTTTTATTAATTCTGAGAGTGACATCAATAATGAAAGTGATAATGATTCCTTTTTTTCTTTATGTTATCCCAGAAAATAGGACAATCATGGTTATTTCTAACCTAGATCCTAAAGTGAATCCGTCTTGAAATTACCGATTGATGTATGATAATTGCACTAAATGGGTTTTATTGCCTACTATTGAAATTACTTGGCTCGGAAGACATCCTTTGTCACCTTTGTTCGCTTAGCGAGACCCTATTCTTAGCTTAGGAAGCTTTGGTTGTTGGAAGGTGTTTTTTTGGATGTTTTTGTGTTTTTTGGTTCTTTTTGTAAGAAAAAGATTTGGTTCTACATATGACCTTAAGTTTTGATGATAACAATATATAGTTTATTAAAGAACAATGTTGTACCCTACTGGTTTTGTTTAGTGTGTAGCTGAAAGTTAACAGGTTATGACTCTGAAGAAGTGACATGTGATGTCATCAGTTTTTAAACTCAACACACTCTGACTCTAAGGAGATAACAAAGTTTGCTTTACAAAGATAAGTCAAGTCTGGAACGCTTCTGAAGACCACTCATCAAATAACTTCTTACTCTGACTCTAATAAAAGAACTTATGAAGATTATCAAGCGCTGAAGTTTTACGCTCCACAGACTCTGAAAACCAAATTCTGAAGACTCTAGAGACTAAGTTCTAAAGATTCTGAAGACCAAGTTCTAAAGACTCTCTCGTATAGTTTTTTTATCATTCTAGACATGTTTCATCAACACGGATTTTGAAGCCTCTGAAGATTAGAAGATAAGATCAAAACGATATTACGTGAGAAAATAGTACACAATACAAGATCACCACTCACCCCACTACCCTGTTTTCATGGGATACAAACTATACTAATTTACCATTTCTGCAAGTCATTATGCAATGATACAACTATAATTTTTCAATTCCTTTTCTTCCCTCCAACGGATCTTTCATTGCCTCTATAAAGGAGTGCTGAAGATATTGAAAGCAAAGAATTTTGATCAAGCATCTAAAATGTAATATTTTGCTTACAAACAGAGGGATAAAAACTCTAGAATATTTTCAACACACTCAAGAACATCTTTGCTTATTCTCTTTCATAGAAAATATCTTTGTGTGTGATTCTATGATATTCATTTGTGTATTATGCTTTTTAGAAGCATCTTTGTAACACAACTTGTATCTCAATTTTTTAGTTGTATTTCCTTAAAGAGACTAGGGTATAGTCATAATTCTCAAGAACACATTATAGGTCTTTATGGTTATAATCAAGTTTAGTTATAGTGGATTAAGTTCTTGTGAGAAGGAAAAATCACTTCGGCGGGTGGATTGGAGGTAGCTTCATTAACAGCAAAATATGATAGAAATATTAGTGTTCATTATTTTTATTTTAAGTTTGCTTCTTCTTGTCTTGGGTAGCAAAAAAGTTTCATTCTTGAAACCCAATTCAAATCCCTTTTTTTTGTATTTCCTTAACCTTCAATCTTTTTACCTGTACTTATTAAATACATAGTTAAAGGTTCATACAAGCATTTTTATCAGGTTTTATTGATAAATTGAGGGTTTTTCATTGATTACTTGAAAAATAAGTTAATCAATGCCACTATATTTTGCGTATTTTTGGCACTTATCAACAATGGACTTGAGCTTTTAGTATGTTGAAGAGGGGCTTGACTTGTAAGGTTATTACTCTGACACCCAAATTAGTAATAGATTGAAAAGTGATGTGAGATTGAGAATGGAATTGAATAGTTAAGAAATGACGTGTCTATATTTTTAAATAGGAGATATAATTAACGACCTAAAGTGTGAAGTGAGGCATAAATCACAGTCTACCTGAATATTAATCTAGACAATCGACAAAGCTCCAATGGACACAATTATCTACTTCCAAAGCTCTAAAGGTCTATGTGTTTTGCGTGCTATACTATTTCCTCTATGTTATTGGGCCTTTTATCTTGGGCATTGAGGACAACCTATAACAATCTCCTACAAGCCCTTGTCCATCCTTTGGAGGATGAGGGTTTTGTAATATGTGCTCAAACCCAACCGCTAGATTAGGGGAAGTGAAAACCTTTGATGACATGTCAATTTCATCAAGAATAAGGTCATGCCCTTCTTGTAATAGGTAACGTTTTGTTGGGAATGAATGACATGTGTCCCTCCACTATATGGTGATTATGTTTCCTCTTCTCTAAGTGCTTGAGTACTTTGAATAGTTTTTGATGAAATCCTAATTTTTGGTGGTTTGAAATGGATCATACGACCATTTATGGGTGAGGCACATACAAATGGTTCCCGAA
Source organism: Vicia villosa (assembly GCF_029867415.1). NCBI lineage: Eukaryota > Viridiplantae > Streptophyta > Magnoliopsida > Fabales > Fabaceae > Vicia > Vicia villosa. The sequence continues at coordinate 196,155,913 of NC_081183.1, read as the reverse complement.
GCGTTATTCTCCCTTCAAAAATGTAAGTACGAAGTTCGCCTAAGAGGGGGTGAGCTAGGCTCTTTTAAATTTTATTGGTTTTTAGTGAAGATGGAATTATTTTCCTGGTTTATGGTGAAGTTAAGAAAGAAGTAAAGTGCAGAAAAATAAATGACACAAGGATATATCCTAGTTCCCCTCACAATCCGAGAGTACTCTAGTCCCCTTACGCAGTAAGATATTTTACTATTGTTGGTAACTTGTACAAGATAAACCAAAAACACCAAGAACAATCCTCTTGGATTTTATACTAAGTCCACTAGGAGAACAGTCCTCTCAAAGAAACTCTCTTGCTTCCAAAAATCTTGGAAAACAAGTTTATAACAAACTTAATCTGAATTTTTGCAAGAGTTTTAAAGTATTATACAATATATCAATCACTAGATTGATCTTCTCTTTCAAGCAAACAATTCCCAATAATGCTATACAAGTGTTCACAATGTATGAGATGAAACTTAGAATAATTTTCAATGAAAATTGAGTGCTGGAAGTTTCACTAAAAATTCTGATATAAAACACTTGTGAATTTTTGAAAGATAAAGAGATTTTGAGTAATTTGAATTGTAGATGAATGAGGTGTTTTGAAATCTGAAATAAAAGAGTTTATATAGCCTCTATACACCTTTACAAATGAGTATTAAATCATGAAGGAGTGCAATGATTTAATGCATAAAGGTATAAAGATTTCAAAAGAAATGCTTCAGAATTTTTGCTATTGTTTCTTGTGTAACCGGTTACCGCATATAGGTTATTCGGTTACACCATTTAACATTAACAAATAATTGAACGCTGTAACCGGTTACATCAGACTTAGAGGCAAAAAAAAACTTTAGCAAAAGGCATATTTTGTAACCTTTTATTATTAAAACAATTTAAAAACATTATGATATGAATGAAAGATCATTTATGAACACTTGTATGCGAAATTGAGAGTTGAATGTTATACCTTAGATAAAAAATAAATCATGTTAGGATTCTTCAAGACTGGAATAATTTCTTTAAACTTGATATGCTAGAGTCTTGAGCCATTCCATTTTTGCAATCCTTTATTTGTATGTTAGTTTGTCTTCATCAAAGCACTTTGGAAGCTTGTCATCACATTACATGTCCAGAATGGACATATGGCGTGGAAGTGTCGAGTTCTATGCGTCCATCAGATGTTGGAGACTTGGTGTATTTTTTAATCCAAAGGGTTAGTTGAACTAGGGATGTTTTGACAACATTATATGATTCGACTAGAGATTCTCGATAGATGCAATTAGAGATTTAAAGGCATTTATCAGTGTGAGTAGTGGTTTGCACCAATTCAAACGTTGAAGACACATGGAAGCAATTGGAAGACTAGAGCTCGTGTAAGAGGATGCATGTTGATTCCTTCATAGATAACTGCCATCAATAGTTAATATTGTAATAATATATAAGTCGAGTTCAATTTATGTAACAGGGGTCTCAAATTTCATCAAGTATTCTCTATAGAACTAAAGTATCCAAGTCACATGGAGAAACAATTTGTGAGAAGATGAATGAACTTGCGTCCTTCCTTTAAGTCTTTTAGATTTAAGCATTTACTTCATGACATTTATTATTCTTTTCATTTATTTTCTTCTTCTAATTAAATTCTGCATTGTTTCGATCATAGTTTCTATCCAAATATATAAATTCCAAGCACAAACACTTTTTGTTATACTTTTCTGCACAAAATGTCTTTAGGATTTTTCGAGTTTAATCCCTTAAGTGAACTAAAACTTGTAATTTGATTTACTAAAAAAATCAATAAACAAAGGGGGAGGAATAACGATCTCACTATTTTTAGGACGTGGAATATAGAGGACCGTTAGATGCACCTTAAGTGTAGATCTTCTGCATCGAAGTACAAATAGTCTTGTGGTTCGAAGAAGTTTTTAAAAAACTCAACTATATAGTTGGTTGATAAGTTTAACTCCAGAGTAATCTATATGTATTGGTTGCGTTTTGAATCTTAATAAATTTCAAGGGTTGATTGGTGGTGGTAGAAATATATCTACAAGATTGAAAATGAAGTTGATAATAATTAGAAAAAATATGTTTGAGTAAAAAGTGAATACTAGTTCAAGTCCCACATCTAGGAATATAAAAAAATAAAAATAAAATTATTATAAATACAGAGTCCATAAAATAATTTGTAATGAAGAAGCTTTACAATTTTTGCAGCGCAGTTAGTTATAAATATGGATAGTCACTTTCCTTATAGTGGAGAGAAGAGGATTTACAATATTGTCGGTTAGTTTTAAATTTTTATTGTGAATTATTTACTTTATTATTGGTTTATTTATATTATTATGAAGATTATTTTCTAGTTACTTTTTTATCATAAACATTATAAATTATTTCAATAAAAAATTATCTCGTTTTTTGAGCGAGGAATATACAATTTGACGTGATCAAATCATTTTGCATATTATAAATTTGACTCAGTATAAATTCCAATAATTCTTTCTCTCTCTTCTAAATAACTACCGTTACTTATGTTCCAAGTAATACTTTATTTAAAAAATTAGGAGAGTTTGATATTTGTGACACAAAATTAATGTTGTTATCCTCTAATTAACTAAGAAAGATCTTTCAAATACTAAAAAAATATAGATTTAGATAATATTACAGAAAATCTTTAAAACTTTCAACTCATTTGTTTAGTTCTATTTCACATTTTATCGGTAATAAACTTCATTTAAAAAATAAGTTTATATTGAAATAACAAACAAATGAAAGGAAAAAAAAACTAAATTGCTTATTTTTTTTATGACAAAACGAATTCTCAAATTTTATTTATGAATCAAGTAATACATTAATAATTGGATTTCAATTATATTACCAAGATTTTCTTTATTAAAACTTTGATACTAATAATTTCAAGAGTTAAAAGGTAGAGTATTTTTTTACGGTTCAATAGAAAATCATAAATGTTTCAAGTTATTAATTTTTTTTAAATAAGAAAATAGTTTAATTGGATACATGACAGTGTAAAAATATTTCACACTGTCAGTGCATCACCTCTTTTCTCTAATTTCAATTGCTTTATTTTAATATATATATTATGATGCAATTTTATAGAATCAATTAACCATTAACCAGTTGTGTAATACACAACCTTTATAGGATCAATTAATCAATTGCAAAATACACAATCAATCTTATACAATTAGCTTTAAAATACACCGTCGATTTTATAGAGTTGATTATTCAATTGCGTAATATACAATAATTTTATGAATCACTTTTATAATTCACAAAATAAAAAGTTTATTTTTTATTTAAAGAATTGAATTAAATATTTTTATTGATATCTTCTGAGAAAAATCAAATCAATATTTTTTTTGACGGAAAATCAAAAGTATTTATTCAACAAAAAAAAACCACAAACACAAACTTGTCTTGAAAAGAGGCATAAACCCTAGCTATGTAATGAGGCGCAAACGTGATTTCCAAGTGGACACGTGTCATCCCCTTAATACCTGAGCCTTTTCCTCTCGCCGTGGAATAACAAGAACACGGATTTCGCAAACTTCTCCCATTTTTTCACTTTTCCTCTTCTTCTTCTTCTTCTTCTTCTTCTTCTTCTTCGTAAGAGTACTCATTTTCATTCACTGTTTTATCTATTATTTCCCTTTTTCTTCCTTCAATTTCAAACCCAAAAAACAGAGAGAGATGGAACAGAGTGGTTCCGATTGGTTAGAGAGTGAAATTGAAACTGCAGAAATTCTTGCTGATTTGCGTCATACTTTCTCTTTGTTCAGCCATGTACCTTACTCATGGGTCCGTAGAAGAAAGAGATCTGCAATTCAAAATAAGCCTTCATCTAATGGCGGCGGCGCCACCACCACCGTTGTTCCTCCACCTCCTCCTTCTAACGCCGTTAAAGTCAAAGCTTCAAGTCCAACAACCCCTCATTCGTTTCCAGCCACTGAATCAGATGAGAAACCCAAACATTATGAAAAAAGAACTTCTCTCAAAAGGGTAAACTTTTTCTCTCTCTCTCTTGCTTTCTTCTTCTTAACTTCTCTGTATTAATGAATTTCTTGTTTTTTTTTTTTAATTTTATTTAATTTAATTTTTCTATTATTTTTTTGCCATATTAACGTTGTTTTGTGGGAAAACAAATACCCAATTTTATAGTTCTATATTTTATTTTTGGTTTTTCTGAATTTTGAGTCATGGTTTTTGTCTAAACAGAAGAAAGAGCACTATCTTAATATTATTGAAGATTTGACCAAAACTAAACACTCCATCATTCAAGTAAGTTTTCTTAATTTATTTTATGGTTAATTATTAGAATTTTCATCAAATGCGTTTTTTGTTTAATTTTGGTTTTCTGAATGTTTGATATTTTTGAAATGCAAATAGGAGATTGCAAATGTGAAACATCAATATGAAGAATTGAAGGTCTTCAATTCCAAATTGAAAGCAAAGGGGAAGGAGGTATGTGTTACTTTACTATTAATAATTATGATTTTTTTTCTTTTTGTAATTAATATTTAATTTTCTCACAAAATTTCATCTACTTTGATTTTGTTTTTTTGTTTCTGGGATTACTTTTCTTATCCTTGATTTATTTATTTATTTATTTGTATGATCCATATTATTTTTTTGGAATTTTTTGTTTTACATTTGTTGTATTGAAGCCATGGTGGGACCAATCTTGTTTTTTTGATTTATGGAAATTGCTATTTTTACAGCTAAATATTAATGGTCCCAAAGGTGAATACAAAATTCCCAATTTAGAAATTAATAACCCAATGAAATTGAAGGATGTCATCAAAAATTCAGTCGACACTTCCAATTCCACTACCGAAAATACAGAGCAAAGAATTCATGATGCCAACAATTTTGGGGTTCATCCAACGACGTCGTTGGGAGTTGCATCATCATCATCATCTTCAATGGGCCAAAACAGTGGTAATATAGGCCCATTATCCATTCCAGATTTGAACTTATCATTTGAAGCAAACATAGATTTGAGTAAAGTAAGGGAAGCTCAAGCAAGAAAGAGAAGGTTTCAGATTTTGAGATTCAAGAGAAATAATGGCAAACAACACCAATCTTCTTCTAGTAGATAACACTCAAACTACCATTGAGATGTCATCAGGAAGACAGTTTTGTTATAGATTTTTTAATCTATTTTAAAAAGTTATATATATTCATTAGAAGTATCTCTTCTCTTCATAAGAAAATTCTTATGACGTTGAAGAACCGAGATTGCTATAAATATAGTACATTAGTATAGTACATTAGTAAATCTTGTTAGTAATTTTTGAGATTCATAGTTGCAATGGATTTTGGTGACAATTAGGTTTGTCACAATTAAAATTTTGGAGACAATTGTGTGATCTTTGGCAGCAGTTTAAAGGATCACATAAGATAGGTTAGATCTTGTATTGGCTTCTTATGCAAAAATTATATATTCTCTTCTCAATTATTAATACTAATCCTTTGAGTCGATGAGGATTAAAAACATCTATGTATTTGAGTTCATTCTTTGTTGACATCAACTTTAGTACTCTATTCATATTCCATGGATATCTAAATACCTATACTTGTAGTTTATATCTAAGTAGTACTCATCCCGTAATTGTTATCAATATTTTTAATAAAAATAAATCTATGAATAATAAAATATCATATTATTTTAAGTTCCGTCTGATAGTTTCTTTTTTACTATGTTTGTTGGTGAATAATTTGAAAATTCTTAGAGTAATGTAGCTTCAAGTGATCATACTCTTCCGGTGGAGTATGATAGTTCTTTTGAACTATGACGGTTAGTGAAGACATTGTACATTTTTTTGGAGTAATGTAACTTCGAGTGACTATATTATTTATTGTGAAGTATGATAATTTTTGTGAACTATCATTGTTGATGAAGACACTGTAAAAGTTATTGGACTGATGTAGTTTCCAGTAATTATAAATTTTACAGTGGATTATGATAGTTCTTCGAACTATGAATGTTTGTATAAACATTGAAAGTTAATGTATTATTTCCAATTAAGGTGAAAATTATTGGTATTGGTTAAAAATATGTTGAAGAAGTCCAGCATCACCTAGTATTGTAAAGAAATAGGAAAACCAATATATATAATGGACTTCAGTTCATTGTTTTAAATACATGAGTCAAAAACCCTTTAAACTTGTACTTGTCTTTTTTTTTTTTTTTTTTTTTTTTTTTTTTTCTGTTATGCTCTTCATATATTAGAGTGTTGTAAGAAGTAGTTAAATATTTGATTTAAAGAGTGAAAATTGTGGGGTTGGTTGATGGTGCTTTATGTGTTGTAACAATATGCGGTAAGTATTAAGAGTCTTAAAATTTTAAAATTTTAGATAGATATGTGACGTCTATGGTCATGGCGCATGGATTGTACTTCAAACTTCCTCAAACTCTACTATACATAATATCAGGTTGATTCTGCTGTGTGGGGAACAAGAGGTAGATATATTGTGTTGAATGTTGTTATAGGATGTGAAAAATTCATACTTGCTGAGAAAATTGCTGGATTCATTGTGAGTGATTAAATTCCAAGTAAAAATGAATAAAATATTAAAATTTTATAAGAAAATGACTCATATATCTTATGTACTTAGAGATCATATGACAATATAATAAAATAACTTTTTTATAATATGTAGTCACGGTGCAAATACTATCAAAATCTTAAACATAAAATTTTATGGTTTTATGTCAGAACTTAAGTGAATGTGTCAATCCTAGCAATTATTTTATGTTATACAAATTAATTGAGTATTAACAAAAGTAGAAATCTCAAACATTACTAAACATATATATTATTTCCAAAAATATTTTGTTCCCCAAGATGCATCAGATTTCCTTTATACTAGCAATCTCGGTCCAACATCACAAGAATTTTCTAAAAAAGAAATATTCTTATATTCATAACATAATGAATATTCTTATATAGCTTTTTAAAATAGTTAAAAAATGAAAACTTAGTGCTACTATCTACTAGAAGAAGATTGGTGTTGTTTAGCATTATTTCTCACATTTTTCTCGAGTCTCAAAATTTGAATCCTTCTCTGTCTTGCTTGAGCTGCCCATGCTTTACTCAAATCTATATTTGCTTCAAATGATAAGTTCAAATCAGGAATTGATAATGGGCCCATATTATCGATCTTTCGGCCCAATGAAGAAGATGATGATGATGCCACTCCCAACGACGTCGTTGGATCAAACCCAATATTGTTGGCATGATGAATTCTTTGCTCTGTATTTTCAGTAGTGAAACTCGAATCGTTGGCTGAATTTTTGATGATATCATTCAGTTTCATTGGGTTATTAATTTCTAAATTGGGGATTTTGTATTCACCTTTGGGACCATTAATATTTAGCTGTAAAAATAGCAATTTCCATAAATCAAAAAACAGGATTGGCCCCACCATAATACAATACAACAAATGTAAAACAGATAAGTCCAAAAATAAAATGGATCATAAAGGATAAGCAAAGTAATCCCAGAAACAAAAAAAATAATCAAAGTAGATGAGATTTTGTAAAAAAATTGAAAATTAATTATCATTAAGAGAAAAAGAGCATAATTATTTATTAGCATTAACAACGCATACCTCTTTTTGTTTTGCTTTCAATTTGGAATTGAAGAGCTTCAATTCTTCACATTGACGTTTCACATTTGCAATCTCCTATTTACATTTCAAACATAATATTCAGAAAAGTAAAAAACACATTTGATGAAAATTTTAATAATTAACAATTAATTAAAATAAACTTTACTTGAGTTGTGGAGTCTTTGGTTTTCTTCAAATCTTCAATTATTCTGAGATAGTGTTCTTTCGTCTGTTGACACAAAAATCATAACCCAGAATTCAGAAAAGAACAAATAAAATTAAATAATTATTCGGTATTTTCTCCACGGCAAAAAAAAAACAAAAAAAACCAAGCCATTAATACAGAGAAGAAGTTAAGAGAGAGAAAACATTTACCCTTTTGAGAGAAGTTCGTTTTTCCGAATGCTTGGGTTTCTCATCTGATTCAGTTCTCGGAAACGAAAGAGGGGTTGTTGGACTTGAAACTTTAGCTTTGACGGCGTCAGGAGGAGGAGGAATAACGGTGGTGGTGGCGCCGCCGCCATTAGAAGGAGGTGTATTACGAATTGCAGATCTCTTCTTTCTACACCCCCACGAGTAAGGTACATGGCTGAACAAAGAGAAAGTATGACGCAAATCAGTAAGAATTCGAGCAGTTTCGATTTCACTCTCTAACCAAACACTACTACTCTGTTCCATCTCTCTCTATTTTTTTGGGTTTGAAATTGAAGGAAAAAAAAAAGAAGAAGAAGGTTTTTATAGATAAAACAGTGATGAATTGAATGAGAAAGTATAAAGGAAAAAAAGTGAAATGGGGGAGAAGTTAGAGAAATCCTTACTCTTATTTCTCGCAGGCTCAGGTACTAAGAGATTGACACGTGTCTATATATTTGGAAATCACTTTTGTGCATCACTCATAGGGTTTATGGCTGTTTACAACTACTAGTAGTAGTAGCTTGTGCATTTGTAGTTATTGGAGGATTTTTTTTTTCCATAAGGATATCACTAATATAAAATTAATTAAAATATAAACGTAATTTTTTTGCTATATTTAGAAAAAAAATGATTTCACATTTTAATAGTGATAATAATAATAAAGAATAAATAATAATATTATTACAAACATTTTCACAAAAAGTAAAAAGAGAAAAAAAAGTTAATGAGATTATTCAAGATAGAAAAATGATTTGAATGGCAAAGGTTTTCACAAATTATAAATAAAATAATAATAAACTTATTTTTTGATAAAGTAAATATTAAAAAAATAATTTTTTTTATATTTCTCACTTAAAAATATGAGACAAAATATAATTTTTTTAATATAAAAATACACAAAAAATAAATAAATAATGAATAAGTAATTAGAGAAAATCTTCATACAAGTACATAATAAATTAATGATAATAAATAATTTACAATAAGAATTTATAACTAAAGTGCTATTTTAAGTTTGACTATATTGCAATTTGCAAATCTTCTCAATGTTTTTTTTTTTTAATCAAAAGGATTATATTCATAAACAATAAGGAGAACAAAGAACACAAGAGAGACCAAGCCAAAATCTCTTAAGAACAAAGTCTAAGCCTAGGGGTTCATTTCTTGTCTAATAAGTAATTCTTAAAAATGTCTTTATGCACAAAGTTGAACAATGTCATCGTGTTGAGATTTAATTATAATCCAAGAGTATAGTTGTCGTGTATCTTTGCATTGACATTGAAGTTTCAAGCTAACCCTATGAAATAGCTTTGTGTAAGGAAGGTTATTGGGACGATTCAGGTGTAAAAGGTCAAACTATTTAGTAGAAATATTAAGGGGAAACTCTTGGGGACTTGATTAGGTCGTGTGGCTTAAGCTTAAACCTGTATAAATTCTGGCATGATCTTTTTATCCCCTTCATTTACTTTTTTCGTATTTTATTTTTTGTTGCTTAATCTCTTCTTCTCATTTCTTAAATTCAACCAACCTTAAAATTAATTGTTTTGAAAACCTTTTTCAAAATACAAATAACATAAATCACCCGCCTTTTGTGTTTGAAGTCACTTGGTCGACAAGTGACCCTAAAGCCCAACTCTTGTTATAAGACTAATCATCTCAAGAGGTAGAATGATTGTTTAATTGATTTTTTTTCAAAAATTATATGGTCCTTTTATTCCCACTTATTTCATAAATAATGAAGTAGTGAATAAACTGAGAAACTTAACGAATAAAGAGGAAAAATAAAACGTAAAACATCGTATAAAGCCAAGTACTTAATAGCTAATGTGCTAAGCATTAAAGAGTACAACTATGTTTTTGGAATTTCAGACACTTGAACTGACATGTTCATCTTATCTCTCTTATTCTAAGTAGAATCTTCATAGATCATCTTGAAACATGAGGATACCTACTATGAAGGTTCAATTGTTATTTTTGATTAATTCTAGGATATATTGGATGGACTAAAAATTATCAAGAAACCCAAAGAGAAAGAATTTGTGCAAAAAGACAAGGTTAAAACACAAGCTTTCATGTGCACATTGAAGTATTTGTGATTTCTATCCCAAATTTCAAAGGCATGCTTACACGAGAGAACGAGAGGAAGAATAAATTCATAAATCATGGAGAGAAGCCAAATAAAAATTGTTTGATCTTGAACGGCCCACTCTTCATATTCATCATAGATCTTTCCTTCAAGCTGATCTTGAGGCTTCTTGAACTTGACTGTTTCAGGACAAATTTGTGAGAAGTGGATGAATCGGGTACAAAAAGTTCCATGAGTGGTGGCGATTGACGAACTCTAGCGCTTGGTGCAGTTGGTTGAATATTAAAAGAGGCTTCCATGGAGGCTCGACAAAGAAGATGAAGAAAAGAGAGAAAGTTAGTCATGATATAGAAAGTTGTTAGAGAAGTAAGAGAGAGAGAGAGAGAGAGGAGAGAGAAGAAGGGATAGACTAGGTGATTGATACCATGATATAATATTATTTTCACATTATTAATTCAATCTCTCTCAATATTTACAAAACCATAACCACTTATATATAAAAAATAATTCATGGTGGATGGTGCAAGAGTTAGTTACAGTTATGCATGTAGATGCATGACGATCCACTTATATTTAACATACATCAATGCCTATGTCAATCTCCTGTATCTTCCTAATAGAAATAAAGTTCAAGAGAAAGAGATAAAAAAAAGTTTAGGGAGATTCTAGAAAATAGAAGGCTAATTAATTCTCAAAATTACAAAGGGAAAAAGGCTATCATCTAATTTTTCCCTCTAACATCATCACTGTGAAGGTTCGAAAAACACAATAAAGGGGGTTGGATTGAGTTTTTTGATAAAATAAAATTTTATGACACGTTTGGTTATCCTGTTTCGTTTGAACTCAAACTACTCCAGTCCACCCACCAAGGTGATTTTGCCTTTCTCTTACAAAGACTTAATCAGCTAAATCAAACTTGATTACAACAACTTCACAATGACAATCGTCAAAGTCTTCTTGAGATAAACCACAACCCGGTTTCTCATGGAACAATAACAACAAAACTTAATCTTATGTTTTTGCAAAAGTGCTTCTAATAAGCTGTATCACAATTGTGATGCATACACAATGTTTAAGAGCAATGCACAAAAATAAAAGAATGAATATTAATTTGAGAGCTTTTTGTAATGGTTTGTGCGTAAGTATTATTGTCTTTAACTTCAGTAGTGTCTTCAATATATAATGAAGCTTTTGGAACCGTTTGAGAGACACACTTTTCACTTTTGAAATATTGTAATAATATGACTTAAGACCTTTTCAAAGATAGAGATTATGTCCGTAGAATTGATGATCCAGCCGTTAATAGAAGATCTTGAATTTAATACTTCGTAACGAAAATGAGTATCAGAGCATTATGTTACCATTGGTGCAATAAGCGTTTCCATATCAGAGCTTTATCAGAACTTCTGCTTCTGAGAAATCACAGTCAAAGCCTGAGCAATCAACAACCTTACTACTTTTGATCTTGGAGAGTTTATTGTAGTGGCTTTCAGAACATGATCTTCTTAGAACGTAGATCAAGTGGCAAATACTTCTTGTTCTTGTGGACTTCCTTCAAAGTCTTCGGAACTTCTTATTCGTATAAAATTCCTTCAGAGTTTTTAGATCTTCTTACTCTTGTAAACCTATCTCTCGATGGAGCCTTCTAATTCTGAGAGATCAATGTTCAGAGTATCTTCTTCTTATAAGTTTCCCTCAATGCAGCCTTCTGCTTATGAAAAAACATTGTTTCCTTCTTCAGAACTTCTGTAACAAAAATAAACGATTAGGGAGCATATATGTTCTTATTAAAATTATGTGTTTGTTACCATCAAAACTATTTCAAAGATGTAGAACCAAAATTTATTCTAACACACTGCTATCTTCACTCTCTTCACGAAGGTCAACAAATTTTGGTCTATGCGCGTTACTCGAATTTAATTCAGCATTATTCTCCACCCATATATGTCCATCAATATTGTTAGAAATATTCTGATTTGCAACTTGTGAAGCATGAGATACATCAATCATTTGGAAGAAATCTTCATCAATTCCTTCAATTTCTCTCCACATTCTAACTCCACTACCATTATAACCCCTTTATTTTATCGAGCTAACTGTTTCGAAATAAGATTATCTATCTGAATCTTTCCTTTTAACGATTGTTACAACACCTCCTTTGTTAAAAATTAAGCTTTCAAGGACACTCTCCCCCATGGTGAAAGATAACATTGAATAAACCCATGTCTATATGTTAAAAGAAATGGTAAAATCAAAGTCTACTTATTTTGTATCTTAAACGATTGGAAACAAAAATGTAAGATAAACGTGAAGAGCAATGCGAAATACCTTGAAACGATGAGGAAGCTACAATGTCAATTCTGAGAATGAGCGGGAATCGATGAATAAGATAATTGATCTTTAGAAAACAAGCAACGTGTGTAGCGTGTTGAAACCAAACATGCAATTGGAGCCTGGAGGAATAATTTGGGTGAGAAGATGAAAAGACGCACGAGCTTCTTTTTTAGTTTTTTTAGAGAATGGGGGATATGGAACAATCTTAGACTTTTACTTTTGTCTAAATAAATGTAATATAAGTTAATTAAATCTTTTAATGAAAAAAAAAAGATAATATGATACAACATGTGACAACCACGCAACTAAAAAAATAAATGAAAAAATAAGATTTTTGAAACTACAAGGACAAAATCTGTGTTTTCTTACATGGACATTTATGGAATTCACCCCATATTACAAGGAGTGAATTGAATATTAACCCTTTAAAATAAAAGATATTTTTCTAATTTCTTCTCCAGCTCTTCGAACTAAGAAACTAGTATATAGAAGTCATGACGGAAGCAAATGAGTTCAATAATATGACTTTTGTCTGGTTCATCTTTGAAGTTGTGGGGTTTCATTACATTGTTTTAATGAGGTTTGACTTTTTGACCTGGATTTCACTATAAGCTTTGCGATCTATATTTTTATTTTTATTTTTCTTAAATTATTTTTTTGTTCGTTTGTCTATTTAATGAATATTTCATCAATTCTTCTTCTTGAAACCTTCTTTGATCAAAATCTTATTTTAATAGTAATATAAATGTGTTGTTGTTGTCGTCGTCTTCTTAATGGTAAAAATCTCAATCGATAAAATACTAAAGAAATACCTAAATTAAATTATATCAATAAAATTCAAATAATAAAACACTAAGAAAATTTTAAATATCTAAAACTCAATTTTGTAAAAAAAATTATGGTTTAAGAAAAATAACATGTAAATTTTTGTTTAATTTGATATAATATTTGATATTTTAATTATTCATAAATTATGATTTTAATAACATGGAAACTTTTAATAAAAAAAAAACATGTAAGTTAGTAATACACATGAATTTAGTCACATCACCCTATAATTTGCCATATCATTAATAAAAACATCACATCATTAATTTTGAACGTTGAAATAGACTAAAACTATTTAAAATTGAAATGTAGAGACTAATTGAAATAAAGTGACATAAACTGTAATTTAATATAACATATATGTTAATATATTAAATATTAAATTTAAGTGATTTAATTGAAATTATTTTTTAATTTTTTTGTTTGAATAGAATATTAAAATTATTCATGGTTAAATTATTGGGTCATTTTTATAAAATTTAAAATTGTGGGTCAAATTTAAGATTTGAAAAATAGAGACCAAATTAAAATTTCAAAAATTTAAAGAGATTAATTAGTCAAATTTAAAAATTATTAAGGATCAATTTGTAATTTTTGAAAAAATTTCAAAATTAATTTTCAAAATTTAAAAAATATAAATATCAACTTGCAAAATTTATAATAATAATAATAATAATATTCAATTGGACATTCAAATTCTCTAGATTACACTATAAAAATTTCAATTTTTTTTTAATTTACAGTCTCATTTTAAAATCATTAAATTTAGGTGTCACTCCATCGTTATAACAATTATTTTTATTTTTTAGTTAAACAATAAATTTTATCTAAATTATTTTAATTACCTCTAGGTGAATAACCGAGGCGTAATTCTTGCCAACGTGTATTTAATCCATTCATATATTAATAACAAACTCAAATAAGTTTTTTTAACAATAAACAAACAAATTATCAATATGTATAAATCAACAGTTTATTTTTTTGTAAAAATAAATCATTATTCACAAAGCTAGAAATCCCAACATTACTAAACAAATAAACAGATGTATTATTTCCAAAATTATTTTATTGACCAAGATCCAACCGGTTTGCTAATGTAGTATATATATTGCAATCTCGGTCCAACGTCCCAAGAATTTTCTAATCAAGAAATATTTATATTGAATATCCATATATAATTCTCCTAGACAGATTTAAGAAAAAACCCTAAAACAAAGTTGTTTGCTTTGTAACACCTCGGGTATGTCAGTGCTATCTAGAAGATTGGTGTTGTTTAGCATTATTTCCCACAGGTTTCTTGAGCCTCAAAATCTGAATCCTTCTCTGTCTTGCTTGAGCTGCTCTTACTTTACTCAAATCTATATTTGCTTCAAATGATAAGTTCAAATCAGGAATTGATAATGGGCCCATATTATCGATCTTTCGGCCCAATGAAGATGATGAGGATGCCACTCCAAACGACGTCGTTGAACCCGGCCCAAATTTTTTGGCATCATGATTGGGCATTTGCTTCTTTTGCTCTGTATTTTGAGTAGTGGAATTGGAAGTATTGACTGAATTTTTGATGATATCATTCAATTTCATTGGGTTATTAATTTCTAAATTGGGGTTTCTGTATTCACCTTTGGGACCATTAATATTTAGCTGTAAAAATAGCAATTTCCATATATCAAAAAAACAATATTGGCCCCACCATATATACAATACAACAAATGTAAAACAAACAAGTCCAAAAAAATAATATGGATCTTATGAATAAATAAAGGATAAGCAAAGTAATCCCAGAAACCAAAAAATTTAAAGTAGATAAAATTTTGTAAAAAAATTGAGAATTCATAATAATTAAAATACCTCTTCCCCCTTTGCTTTCAATTTGGAATTGAGTAACTTCAATTGTTCATAATCACATTTCACTTTTGCAATCTCCTGTTTGCATTTTAAACATCAAACATTCAGAAAATCAAAAATCAACAAAAAAACGCATTTCATGAAAATCCTAATAATTAACAATTAAATAGCAAAAAAAAAACTTACTTGATTGATAGAGTGTTTAGTTTTGGTCAAATCTTCAATAACATTAAGATAATACTCTTTCTTCTGTTTACACAAAAACCATAACTCAAATTTCAGAAAAACCAAAAATAAAATATAAAACTATAAAATTGGGTATTTTTTCCCCACAAAACAACGTTATTATGGAAAAAATAATAGAAAGCCTGAAATTTTTTTTTACCCTTTTGAGAGAAGTTCTTCTTTCCGAATGTTTAATCTTGTCATCTGATTCAGTGGCTGGAAACGAATGAGGGGTTGTTGGACTTGAAGCTTTGACTTTAACGGTGTCAGAAGGAGGAGGTGGAGGAACAACGGTGGTGGTGGCGCCGCCATTAGAAGGAGGTGTATTACGAATTGCAGATCTCTTCTTTCTACACCTCCATGAGTATGGTACATGACTGAACAAAGAGAAAGTGTGATGCAAGTTAGCAAGAATTTCAGCACTTTCAATTTCACTTTCTAACCAATCGCTACTACTCTGTTCCATATCTCTCTCTGTTTTTTTGGGTTTGAAATTGTAGAAGAAAAAGGGTTTTATAGATAAAACAGTGAACGAAGAAGAAGAAGAAGAAGAGGAAAAGTGAAAAAATGGGAGAAGTTTGCGAAATTCTCGTTCCTGTTATTTCACGGCGAGAGAAAAGGCTCAGGTATTAAGCTGCTGACACGTGTCCATTTGGAAATCACGTTTGCGCCCCATTACATGACTAGGGTTTATAGCTGTTTTTTCTTCTCAAGACAAGTTTGTGCTATGATTTAGAAAACTGATTTAATATTTTTAATAATAATAATTAATAATTAATAATAAATCAATACTGCTTAATGAGTGTTTTTTATATATAGGAAAGCCTCGACAATATAAACAGAAGATAGTTATTTAAAAGAAGAAAAAAAGTTTGTAGACATTAGACTATGTCAAATTTATGATGTGTAAAAATGGTTTAACCGAGTCAAATGTTTTTACAACTCATAAATAAAATAATAATAATAATAAAATAATTTTTTAAAACCTCATCACGTACACAAATAATAATAAAATTTTAATTTATAATAAAAATTTGAGAAAATAAAATCAACAATAAATAATTCACTATAAAAATGTGTTACTAACCTGTAATTTTTACTATAATAACAAGATTGCAAATTCACAAAACAACTTTTACACATACTCTCCATATTTATAATGGTTTTTATTTTATTTTCTTCATATTAGTAGATGTGGGACTTAAATTTGTACTCATTTTAACAAATCTCCTTACTCAATTATTAAACTTCATCTTTAAAATGTAAAAGATGGTCTTCATAGTTAACCATGTTTGCAAAGAATCACTCTTCAACTTCATAGTCTTCTTTTATAGACTTCACATGTTCTTCATAAATTTTAGACATGTGCTAGAAAAATCAATTTAAAACAAATGAAATGAGGCTAGAATTATGAACAAAATCAATTTCTTAATAAGTATTTTAAACACTCTTAATATGTCTTAGAGTTGGAGCCCAAAAATACTCATAATAATTCAACCTTAGTCAAGTTTGCACAAGACCGACGAAAACTTAAATGTAGCGAAGAGTGTCTGAAATTTTAGTGAAGAGGATGTATGTTTTTTGTGTTAATTTTCTGAATTTGAAATGCTCCATTTATAGCCCAAATTGATGATGATTCACACGGTTGCGACTCTTGATGAAACATACTTTCAACAACTTTTTTGTCAAATGTTACATTGTTTTGTCTAAAACAACAGTTTTACCAATTGTTGCACTATTTCGTCTAAAGCAATAGTTTCAGAGCATTTCTTATTCTGACTGCATTCTGCAACGTTTTACCAAGCGTTGCCTATTTCTGATTCAAAATACAAACAACATACTACAACACTTCACAAATTGTTGCCTATTTTCAAATTCAAAATACGAACTTCACATGCATATTTTTCTTGCCATTATGGAACACACCCATGGTGATTAATTATTATTCAATATTAATAATTTACAACAATCCCCCACTTGTTCTAACAATGACAAGATCAATTCCAGAAAAAGGGGAAATAAAGAACGTTAATACAGTTAAGTATCTTTCGATTTGAGCTTAACCTTAGTAAGGATAACTCAAAGTCTAATCTGAATATTAGGTAGTTATGCTTTGAACTGTTATCCCATGTGATTAGACTGACGTTACCATACACACACTCTTTAATGGTTCTTTGCCTACATCTCTCGCCTAGCACTATTCACGATCATGTGCTTTTCCTGTTTCGTGAATTTTTCATGAGAGAAACTTCAACTCTCACTTTGAGACGATACCATCTTGAAATTCATATAGGTGAAGTTATGTATCTATTTCTTGAGATACATATCCTCGATATAGAACTTCACTAAGAGTTTGAAAAGCTCAACCCTTAATATGTAATAGTCAACATTGTCACAGAATATTGCACAAATATCCAAATCAACGACTTGTCGTTACCCTTTGAATCTTAGGTTAAGATTTTTTTAACATCAGATTGGGAAGTTTTATCAAGGCCTCTTGATAATGGTGGTAATACATTATTTTAAGGTTGAAATGATTATAAAACTCTGATTAATCCTTTAAAACAGTGGATTTAATTTTGCTTATCTCAATAAATTATGTTAACTAAACACTGCGACGAGTTTCTAAGTTTTTCATATAAAGGAGGTGTACATAAGATTAAATAGAGGTGCGGGACAAAAGCCCAAAACCTAACATGTTGAAAATGGGTAGCCAATTGATTAACACTATGATCTAATCGATTGGATACTTTTTAAACTCATAAATTTAAACGTTGGAGTACACCACGATGGCTAGTGTGATGAGACATAAATGCCACGGCTTGTTGCAATGGCTAATTCTCAAGTTTTTAAGTTGCTAATCAATTAGCACCATCATCCAATCGATTTGGGAAATATGATTCAGATTGTTTGTGGTGACAAGCTAAAACAGTGGGATTTAGTTTTGCCTCAGGTCGAATTTGCCTACATCAACGATGTACATTTCCCTACAGGGAAATCACCATTTCTCTCTAGTCTATACTTCTGTTCCTAAGCATGTAGTTGATTTGGTTAAGTTTCCTAAGGCGTCTGGAGTTAGTGTGGCTGCTGAGAATATGGTCAAGGAAATGGTGCGTTAAAGAAGTTGTCAAGGCTAAGTTAGAGGCTACTGGGTAGAAGAATAAAGTAATTGCTAACAAACGCATGAGAGTCAAACTTTTCAACGTAGGATATAATGTGATGGTTTTTTTGCGCAAAGAGAGATTCTCGGCTGGTACTTACAACAAGCTGCAGCCACACAAATATGGTCCGTTCAAAGTGACCCGAAAGATCAATGATAATACTTATGCGGTAGCTCTCCCGAATGCCACGAATATATCCAATACCTTTAATATTGTTGACATTTATGAGTATCCAGCAGATGAGACACTTTATCAATAAGAGAACTTTGGATCAAGTTCTTTAGAAGTGGAAGAAACTGATATAAGAAAGTTGGCTGCACGTATCGACGAAGAAATCACGCGCCGGAAAACATTTTAATATTTAAATTTTTAGTTTTAATATTTAAACATTTTTTAATTTTATTTCTATTTTAGATTAAAAATCTATTGGGTCTCTTTTAAGCCCAATTAAAACTATTTATAAACTCTATAAAGTTTTTTTTTTCTATTAGGTGGATTCTAAAATTTATCTAATAGATTTTGTCATTGCAATCTTGAATTTTTATTCTAAATTTAACAGTTACTATTCTCTAGAACTTCCTACTGCATTATCAAACCTCAACAATTATATTTCTACCTCTATAAATGATTTAAAATTCTTTAAATATCTCTTATTTCAACAAAATAAAATAAAATAAATTTTATACCGAAACTTTTCATCTTTAAGAATTAAGATTATCGCCGTGAATATTCGTAAGAAATATCATATTGTTGCTTTGGGCCTCTGGGCTATGTTCCTCCTTAGTACACCCCAGCTGACCATTAAGAAATATTATATTTGGCACTATTAGCACCCTCGGTTTTGCTGATATATTTACAATACATTTAAATACATTTTTCATCTTCTATTTTGCTAAAATAATTTATCAATTTTTCTCATTTGAAGACTATGTTTTTTATTTCCATATTTTACATTCTGAAATATATTTACACACTCAACTTTGGATGTTAACATGCTCCAGTATTTATAAATTAAATGACATTTCGTAATCAATCTCAATATAACAAGTTTATTACAACATCATTAGAATAATATTACCTGAACATAAAAATTTATAAAATTGGATAAATTTGTGAAATTAAAAGACTAAAAGCTTAATTTAAATAATAAAGAGAATAAAGTGTTAATTTAAACGAAAAAAAAAGATAAAAATACATTTATATTTTTAATACAAAAAAAATTGTCTGAAGTCACGTGACTTAATAACATAAAATTTACATGGTAAAAAAAAGTGTGACGTGAAAATCACGTCACTAAATATTTAAAATAATAAAATTATATATATATATATATATATATATATATATATATATATATATATATATATATATATATATATATATATATATATATATATATATATATATATATATATATATATATATATATATATAGGGCATATCATATGAGAATGACATATTTATATGAGAATGTGAGAATGAATCTGAACCATTGGATTTTAAAATAAATGGTGGAGATTATGAGTGAATCTTTTTTTTCTCTCTCCTGTATCTTGAAATAAATGAAGTAGGAGAGAGAAAAAAAAGATTCACTCATAATCTCCACCATTTATTTTAAAATCCAATGGTTCGGATTCATTCTCATATTCTCATATAAATATGTCATTCTCATATGATATGCCCTCATATATATATATATATATATATATATATATATATATATATATATATATATATATATATATATATATATATATATATATATGATGTTTTCACACGAAGAGAATTGTAAAATTTTCAAAAAATTAGTTGTAACATTGGATTTTACATTGCAAATCAAAATTAAAAAAATCTAAGTGAGAAAAGTTTATCGGTTGAACTAGTTTGATAGACAAGTTTATTAGTTTGTGGCGTGATTTTCACGTGACAATCTTTTATAGTTTGAGTAGTAGCTCATAAAGTTAGAACAATGGATTACAGATGAATGCTCAAGCATTGTAGTTGGGTCAAAAATATGACTATTCAGATCTAAGTTATTTATAAATTGTTCAAGGAAATATCCAAACATGACCTTCTCTTTGCTCAATATTACAGATGAACTTGAAAATATATTTTTCTCAAATTTTAGTCAATGATAGTTGATGCTTTCAAGTACTAACGAGAAAATTGTACAAGTCTATATCTCTTCACTAGTAAGTGCTTCAGTCACAAGTCACAACAACAACAACCAAACCAACTTAGAAATTTTCAGCCGCCAACCAGCCAATCTCTAGCTAAAATATTTCTTCATCTTTCACTATTGCATGATTCGTCAATTCCATTCTATTTTCCATTCGATTTCAAAGTTTCCGAATCTCAACAATCCTTTTTTCTTTCATTTCTTTGAAGGTTGGTTGCATAAGCATTTCTAAGCTTCTAAAAAATGAAGTCGATCTTCTGTAGAAACCTTGATTTCGACGCAAGACAATCTGATGTTGAGAGGATTTTTCAGAAAATATAACAAGAATGATATAGTGGACTTGAAGTCTGGTACTATGGTATTCCATTCTTCATCATTTGATCTTTTTGGAATAATTTTAACTTCTAGTTTTTAAGGTTAAGTTGAAGTCTAAAATTTGAAGTTCTATTTTTGTAACTTAATTGGTGATTTATTAGGTATTCTTATACTATAGCTTATGAAATTCAATTGGAAGTTTGGTATATTGGATGATCAAGTAGTATTTTGTTGGTTGCTTGCTTTGTTGCGATGAGTTTACTGGAATTTTTTGCTTTACATTTTATGTGATGGTTGGATAGATTTTGTGCTCAAATTAAATTTTTTTTAGAGGTAAAACGACATCGACACTGACACGGTGACACCGTTAATAATTTGAAAAAATAAATAAATTAAATGTAATTGTAAGTGTCGGTGTAGGTGTCCAGCATCGACACGGACACGTCTGCTTTTAGAGGTGTCGGTACTTCATAGGTAATTACAAATGTACCCGAGTTGATATTTTCTTATCTTTGGCTTTTAATTTTTCATGATGAGTTGTGCTTCTATAAAAGCTAGATACAGGACCGGCCCAACTCATTTAGGAGCATAAAACAAATTTTAAAGTGAGACCTATAAAAGTAATTACAACTGTATCAGAGCTGATATTTTCCTATCTTTGGCTTTTAATTTTCCATGATGAGTTGTGCTTCTATAAAAGCTAGATTAATATGATAGAGTTATCGTGAATCAAGTGCAGAGAATAAATCAAAAGTGTACTGAAATAATAGAGGGACTAGAATAAATCTATAGAAACGATTTATTTTTTTTTATCTTTATTGTTTGTGTGTAGTTGATTGGTTTATTTAAAATGTTAGAAGCATTGGAGTAAGAATGTAAGTATTTTTATAGATTTGTATTTTTCATGTTTATTTTATCATGAGATTTTTTATATATGGATAAGTTTTATTATAACTATTAACTTGAAAAAAAAAATTATGGGTGCAATTTTTTTATGGGGACAACTTCTCTACCCGTCACAAAAAGTTGGGTAGTGTACATTCAGCCAACCATATGATGCCATCTAATTTTAACACAATTAATTATTTATTAAATATTCCAATTGATTGTTGTTTTCAAGACATTTTACACAGGAGATAACATTACCCAACTTTTTGAGTTGGGTAGATAAGAATTCACCTTAAATTAATGTATTGATTGTCTCCATCAAGAGTGAGGAAGATTCTGATGAGACGATTTTGATAAAGAAAAATATTTAATGTCATGAATAAGCACAACATATTTATAGAATTTATTGGATGACATCTTGATAATACTTGTATAAAGAGAAGAGTTTGTGTAGTAAATAATATTTTGAATGTCCATGTATCTGTTTAGGGATAAGTTAGTACCTTGGAGAATGGAGAATGTCCTTGTACCTTTAATACATTTATCAAATTAAATTCAATACAAGGAGGAATAACATTAACAATACTACGCCTAGACCAAAAATTGGCCGTCTTGACTAACGAGTTAGCAACCATATTTGCTTGGCGTTTAATAAACTTTACCTCAAAGTTTAGAATAAAAGCTAACAAATGCTTAATAGAAAGAAGAATACAATTAAATTCAAAGCTACCAGTAGATATAGAGTGAATGCCTTGAATAACCGCTTGGGAGTCGCTTTCGAATATCACATGATCCAAATTCAAGGTAACAGCATGTTGAACAACTTCTTTCAATGCTAATGCCTCATCTTCTCTCGAGGATATACTACCTATATCCCAAATGACTCCTGCAGTAATGAATCTACCCATGTTATCGCGAAAACAACAGCCGCCTCTATAGTAGAACGGTGAGGCCTGTTGAAACCGGCATCGGCATTACATTTCACCCAACCTTCAACAGGAGGAGACCATACTGAAGAAATATGATTGCCATTAATTCTTTCATGATTATCCTGGGTTGTGAACTAATCCTGCCAATTAAAATAGGCTTGCAAGCCTAATCTAGAGAGACTCTGCCTTTCATCAATCCATACTATATTATTACCGTTCTTCCAAATCACCTCAACCATCATAGCAAATCGACCTGCATTCTTCCTATCTTCTATACTACAGATATCGAGAATAAGAGATTTAGTATCACTAAAAGCCTGTAAACAAGGCTCAATGATAGAAGACAAACCTGCTACCCTCCAACACTGAATAATAGAATTACACCCGAAAAACACATGTCAATCCTCTTCTTCATTTACTTCACAAACTGGGCATTCTGACGGACATTGAACAAAGTGTTGTCGGAGTCTAACCCGCGATGGCAAGCAACCTCTACAAATTCTCCACAAAAGGTGTTTAACTCTAGGAGGAGCCATAATGTTCCACAAATTCTTCCAATTACCGACAACTTTACAATTAGAGTGATAACCGTGCAAGTTTCTCAAAAGTCTATAGCCTGTACGGACACTATACTTGACATTATTCTCTTCATTCCAAACCAACCTATCATCTACCACATCCTCAACCAAGGGAACATTCAATATCTCTTTTACAACTACATGATCAAACAAGGAATTAACAACCTGGATATTCCACTGTTTAGTATTAGGCAAGAGAAGATCCTGAACATAAAGATTATACACACCTTGAGGATACGGTCCTCCTAAACGAACATCTTTACTTCCATGAATCCAAGGCTCATGTAATACTTTAATTTGGCTACCATCTCCAATACTCCATCTACAACCCATCTGCAAAACATCTCTTGCTTTCCAAAGACTTCTCCACAAAAAACTCGGATTAGAACCAATATTAGAATCCAAGAAAGAAGTATTAGGGAAATACCTTGCTTTGAAGAACTTGGAAACTAAAGACTGAGGCTTGGTCAACAATTTCCACCCTTGTTTAGCTACCATAGCCAAGTTGAAAGCTCTAAAATCCTTAAAACCCAAACCTCCATCCCTCTTAGAACAAGAGAGCTTCTCCCATGCCATCCACCGAATCCCTTTGTTATTATTTCCACCCCCACCAAAAGGAATTCAACATCTTCTCAATATCGTCTACCACCGCATCAGGAATGATGTACACACTCATGATATAGGACGGAATAGATTGCAAGACCGACTTTATCATGACTTCCTTACCTGCTTTAGATAATGATCTTCCCCTCCAAAAATTGATTCTTTTCCATATACGATCCTTGATAAAAGCAAAAGTATCCTTCTTACTACGGCCAATCATCGAGGGAAGCCCTAAATACGTACCTGTCCCAAAAACATGACGGACTCCCATAATTTTTGCAATATCCTCATGGGCCGGAATACTAAGATTGCGACTAAAAAAGACCTCAGACTTTGTCAGATTAATCTCTTGACCTGTCACAGTGACATAGATCTTAAGTAACTCCATAAGGTGAGACACCTCCGCAATAATAGCCCTGCAAAATAAAAAACAATCGTCAGTAAAAAGCAGATGGGACACACTAGGTGCCCCTCTGCATATCTATACACCATGAATGTCCTCACATAAATTAGTCTTTGTAATGTGTTATAAGACATAAATTAGTTTCATTCTCTTAGTCTCACACATTAAATGAGTCTATACTATTATTATCTTTTTCCGGATTCATTAGATGAGTCTAATTGCCATTTCCTTTTATGTAGGCTCTTTTGTTCTCATCTTTATTATTTTAAATATTTTCTTCTAGCAAATTTTTTTTCTTCTTCAAGTTTTTTGAGATTTTTTAACTCAAACAAGATTTCTTGTAGTTTATCAAATATAATAGTTAAATTTTGAAAATGCAGATCTTGAAATTTTAAATTTGTGTGTGCTTTGGATTTTAAACCGCAGTTTGCAAATCCGATCATCTTTTTAGGCAAACAATTTTTTAAATGATTACCAAGAGTTTTTACAGAATTTATCTTATGGGAAAATTAATTCTAAAGGTTTCCTTTATATCTTTTAGATACCTTTGACTATTAATCTAATGTGTTCATCAAACTCTTCTTGAATTTCAAATATAAACCAACAATCAAAATTGAATTTGTAAGACACAAGATTTGAAAGAAAAGAAATAAAATCATAAAAATAAAACTATTATTACAAACCCAACCTCAATATCTCAATGAATAATATGAAGTCAGGGAATAAATCTAAGACTAACCTTCCATTATACTTTTGCACTAATATTTAAAATGAAAAGTAGGTAAAATTTATCGGAAGTCTTTGGTAATTCAAACATATTATGGAAGTTTTCAGAATCGTTTCGTGAAAAACAGTTTATGAAAAATCACTTATGAAAATCTTGAAAAACAAAATTTTGAAGAGGAAATCGATTACTCAGATTGGGGAAATCAATTTCCTGAGAGTTTTTCAATTTTACATTTGGGAAATAAATTTCCATCGTGATTTTTGCGATTTTTAGTTGCTTTTTGGGCCTATTGGTTCCAGCTTGTATTTTTGTATCCTATAAATATCCCTCATGTAACATTGTTTGCGTTTAATACCATTTTGTTAATTTTGCCTCAATTTCTCTCTCTCTCTCTCTCTCTCTCTCTCTCTCTCTCTCTCAATATCGCAATTTATTTCATCTTCTCCAACCCTCCACTTTCTCCATTGATTCACCTACAAGCTTTGGGCTTGTTCCAACATTTGGAATCAAGAGGCTAATTCAGATCCTTAATCCGCTGCAAAGATGACTACCGTCTCCAATGATCGAGTTCCCACCAATCTTTCAACTTTTGATTTCAAGAAATATGATCAATGGTGCAAAAACAAATGAAGATGTGACACACTTTACGCGTTTGGTGAATCAAATCAAGTCTTGCAGAGAAACCATTATGAGCAGAATGTTGTGTCGAAGACCTTGCATTCTTTAACGTCAAGATTCAACAATATTATTGTGGCATTCGAAGAATCCAAGGATATTTCGTCATTGAGAAAGAAGGAGATTTAAAGCTCGCTTAAGGCTCATGAACAAAGGATGGATGAACGAGGAAATAAATGAGAGAGAGATCCAGAAGAGAGAAAGATGTGGGGAGTAGAATAAAGTTTACAAGCAAAACACCATAAGCCTAACTAAGGGTATGTTTGATTAAGAAGAGAGAAATAAGTGAGAGAGAGCGCGAGAAGAGAGAAAGGTGTGGGAAATAGAATAGATTTGATGGATTGTTTGTTATGGAACAAGTATAAGATATATAAGGACTTGTTTGTTTCAACTTTAAAAAAATAGATTTTTTCTTTGTATTTTTAAAAATAGATTTTACAAAACCGTTTTTCAAAATATTACAAGTTTTCTTTATTTATTTTTTCTAAAATGAAAAACTAATTTTAACATCCTATAACATAAACATACATTATTGAAGACCAAAACCTAGTCAAAATCGCAATTTTTTTCAAAAAATTATATTTCAAAAATGATTTTTATAAAAATCTATTTGAAATGGCTTCAAAATTATAAGTGATTTTTTCACATTTTGATATCCAATTTTTTTCATAAATAGAATAAATACTTAAAATCGCATTTTAAGAATAACTATTCAAACCAAATTTTATTTGAAGCTTTTATATAAAGTTTTTTTGTAAATTTTTTTTTACATAAAATTATGTAACACTATAAAAATCATTTAAAAAAAAAGTCAAAACAAACGGGTCCTAAAAGAGAGAAAAGAGTAATTATTTTTTAATGTAAAAAGTTACCCTTTAAATGAAAAAATTAATAAGTGAGTTTTTATTTTAAAAATATATTTTATAAACACTTTTAAATATGTAGGGATTATTTTCTACCCATATAAATTTAAATATTTGTTTTTAATTTTATTAAAAGTCAATAACCATTTTAAAAATATTAATTTTTTTAGTTAGTTACGCATATGTATATGTAATCGTTATCACACTATTAATAAATTTATTTTATAAATCAGTTGACTTGTAATTTAATATTTGTCATTGTTTAATTATTAATTATACAATCCAAATAATATTTATTATACATTATACTATACTGTTTAAAATTAATTGCATGCAACAATAAACTATCCATAAAATAAAGGGTAAATGTGGAAAAATAAATCAAGTGATTGATACAGTGTCATTTCTTCTCATATGTGCATAGAAATTAAAAGTACATAGGGCACATAATATTCTATCCCTCGTTTTTATTTATCTAATGCTCCAAGCGAGCGTGTATATCTCTCTTCTTTAACTCACCCAAAACAAACACATCATAAATGAGTTATTTCTAAACAGGGACAGTGTGAACACTCAAAGAATCTTACTATCACACAATCAACTTTTTAGAAAATAGCAAGTATACTCTCCATTTCTACATTGTCAACACGCAACTCAACGTTTCATTTCTATGAACCATTAATTATTCTCTTTGTATTGTTTCTCGATTCATATCTGAAACCTTGACCCGCTCTTTCTACTACTGTTTAAGTAATGGTGAAGTTTGGAAATGAGCTAAATTCCAAAATGATATAAGAATGGAAGGAGGAGTACATGGATTATCGCGGATTGAAGAAGCTCGTAAAGATAATGAAGGAGTCCAAGAATTCAAACCGGCAAGTGAAGAAGATGGCAAAGAAAATACATCAGCGAATGTCTTCTTCAAGCTCAAACCGCAAAAACTCTGTATCCAACTCAGTTTCATCTATGGGAAGAAACTCACCTCCTTCCTCTCACCTACTAAAGATATCATTGAGGTAATTTTTGTTCATGTTGTTGTTATTATTGTTTCTTTGATCAACAATTTATTGTTTCTATTGTTAGTTGAAAAATGGCTATATTCAGAGAAAAATGGGTTTGATCTCGAACATACCATCAAGATATTAAACAATGGTTATTACCTAATAAAAACTAATAAGAATCAATAGTTCTTTTTCTGAATAATTTTATCTATGCTTCATACCTAATAAAACCCACCATAAGTCTGTTATCGTTTAATGAAATATGTTTCCTTTCAAAAAAATAAAATAAAACCCACCATATGAATCGATGGGTGAAAAAACAGAGAACTACAATATGATAACGTTATAGTATTTGTAGATTGATAATAAATAGAACCTATTTGAAATCTATAGGAGAATTGTATTTGAAATGTCAAATGTGAATTATGAATGAAATTCCATTGTGACAGTGAACCATTGTGTTATGTACTTGTATTTCGACAGTGAACTATTATGACATTGAAATATCCATAGTAAGTAATCATTTTATATATAGTCAACATGTATGTCTTTAATGGTTTTGGTGAGAAATGGCAAGTGCAATTTCTTAGTTAGAAGATATCACAGTAAATAGAATGTAAATTGAACTTTAATAATCTATGAATAGCAAAAAACATTTGTTCGTAATATAATAGAAATTAAGGAAGTTATGTAAATTCTCTATCCTCTTGCATAATTTCTGACATATTATGGTGAACATACCTCGTTAAATGTTAACCCAACATTGATGATATAACAAAGCAAAAGTAGTGTAAAATCATAGTCAAACATTATGTATGAATGAATAAACGAAACAAGTTTTAAAACTGATTGGATGCGTTTTGCACGTATCATCTTGCAAGGTGTCTGAAATTGGGGATATAAACCTACATGACAAATGCATTAGATGGATTAATATTGAACAACAATTAGAAGTAGTTTATAAATCAGCTTTAGAACAATTTTAAAAGTTGATAGGGAAATGGAATACTTCAATTCATTGTTTAAAAGGTAATTTTCACAAAGTTATGTACAAAATTTCTAAGTTGAAAAGGAAGTTAAATTTTTTCTAGTAATACAGTGCCAAAGAACTATATTGTCTACTGCTATGACAATCCTACTATTTATATATATTTATTGTCAAATTCTTATTTAGATAGAAAAAACTGCCTATAGATAGAACATATTGGTGCATCAGAGACACATACATATAAACATTGAAGAATTGAAATGAATTCTCCTTCAAGTTAACATAACTCAAGAGGCGGCAATGTATTATAAATATATTAATTTAAATAGCATATGCTACTGTTATATTCATAAGTAAGACCTAATGTAAGAGGTCACAATTGTTCTAAACGTTAGATTTCATAGGGTCAGTTTCCTTAGATGGAAGTTATGTAAAAGTTCTCTCCTAATGTAATAATGTTAATGTAAGACTTAATGTAAAAGTACTTCCTTTTTTATGCATTCAGCTAAGGAAGATAAACACCGTGAATAGTGGAGAAAGAATCTACAAATACAAAACCGATGTTTTGTAATTGTCTTCTAAAAAGGATAACGTAGGTTTTTGGATTTAAATCAATGTGAAATACATTATTTTATATTTTTTTGTTTTAATTTACTAATGTGATGAACTCTGTTTATAGGTATCTCGGTTTTTAGTGAGCCTTGATGTCGAGCTAAACAAAGTTAACTATTTTTTTTTATCCAAAAAGAGAGTGAATTTTTGGAAAGAGAAGATACATTACAGAAGCTGCTTTTGATTTTGTTGGATTTAAAAAAAATTATTAAGGACCGAAGACAGCGGACAAATATTGCTGAAGAAGTTCCTCCTCAAACACAAGACTCTAATTCGTTAGGTTAGATTGTCAATTAAATGTTTTTTCCAACACAAGATATTAATTAGTCGAGTATAATTTAATCACAATCAAATCATATTAAACTATTTAATATCATTAACAATTAATTATTTGTGTTGAAGATTCACATAATTTACTCTATTTTTATTTCTGCAATTAATTTTGTACTTTCAATTACAAAATTCATTTCCATTACAAATGAGCTTAGGGAGGATTTAGTGAATCATCCAACACGAGATTTTCATCAGGAGATTCACAATGCCCATAAAGTTCTTAGAAGTGCATTTGTTGAGCTCTACCAAAGCCTCGATTCACTCAAGATTTACATGTTTTAGTTCTTCTAAATATGTTATTAATGATATTAAAAACAAAAATATAAGAAATCTCTTTTGAAATAAATTTTTAAACAAGAATTTATTTTTGTCAAAAGTAATTTTATGGAGGGGCTGATAAGGAAAAGGTGGCGAGGTTACAATCTCACAAGCGGCAATTCGAATTGGTTCAAATGGAAGAGAATGAGATAATCAACGAATACGTGACGCACTTTACGCGTTTGGTGAATCAAATCAAGTCTTGCAGAGAAACCATTATGGAGCAGAATGTTGTGTCGAAGACCTTGCATTCTTTAACGTCAAGATTCGACAATATTATTGTGGCATTCGAAGAATCCAAGGATATTTCGTCATGTAGAAAGAAGGAGCTTTAAAGCTCGCTTAAGGCTCGTGAACAAAGGATGGATGAACGAGGAAATAAGTGAGAGAGAGAGAGAGAGCGCGAGAAGAGAGAAAGGTGTGGGGAATAGAATAAAGTTTACAAGCCAAACACCATAAGCCTAACTAAGGGTAGGTTT
The DNA here is from genome assembly GCF_029867415.1 of Vicia villosa. Classification (NCBI taxonomy): domain Eukaryota; kingdom Viridiplantae; phylum Streptophyta; class Magnoliopsida; order Fabales; family Fabaceae; genus Vicia; species Vicia villosa. The sequence goes on along the minus strand of NC_081183.1, from coordinate 196,125,479 downwards.
GATTAAGAAGAGAGAAATAAGTGAGAGAGAGCGCGAGAAGAGAGAAAGGTGTGGGAAATAGAATAGATTTGATGGATTGTTTGTTATAGAACAAGTATAAGGTATATAAGGACTTGTTTGTATCAACTTTAAAAAAATAGATATTTTCTTTGTATTTTTGACAATAGATTTTACAAAACCGTTTTTCAAAATATTACAAGTTTTCTTTAATTGTTTTTTCTAAAATGAAAAACTAATTTTAACATCCTATAACATAAACATACATTATTGAAGACCAAAACCTAGTCAAAATCGCAATTTTTTTCAAAAAATTATATTTCAAAAATGATTTTTATAAAAATCTATTTGAAATGGCTTAATAATTATAAGTGATTTTTTCACATTTTGATATCCAATTTTTTTTCATAAATAGAAGAAATACTTAAAATCGCGTTTTAAGAATAACTATTCAAACCAAATTTTATTTGAAGCTTTTATAAAAAGTTTTTTTGTAAATTTTTTTTACATAAAATTATGTAACACTAAAAAAATCATTTTAAAAAAAAAGTCAAAACAAATGGGTCCTAAAAGAGAGAAAAGAGTAATTGTTTTTTAATGTAAAAAATTACCTTTTAAATGAAAAAATTAATACGTGAGTTTTTATTTAAAAAATATATTTTATAAACTCTTTTAAATATGTAGGGATTATTTTCTACCCATATAAATTTAAATATTTGTTTTTAATTTTATTAAAAGTCAATAACCATTTTAAAAATATTAATTTTTTTAGTTAGTTACGCATATGTATATGTAATCGTTATCACACTATTAATAAATTTATTTTATAAATCAGTTGACTTGTAATTTAATTTTTATCATTGTTTAATTATTAATTATACAATCCAAATAATACTTATTATACATTATACTATACTGTTTAAAATTAATTGCATGCAGCAATAAACTATCCATAAAATAAAGGGTAAATGTGGAAAAATAAAGCAAGTGATTGATACATTGTCATTTCTTCTCATATGTGCCTAGAAATTAAAAGTACATAGGGCCCATAATATTCTATCCCTCGTTTTTATTTATCTAATGCTCCAAGCGAGCTTGTATTTCTCTCTTCTTTAACTCACCTAAAACAAACACATCATAAATGAGTTATTTCTAAACAGGGACAGTGTGAACACTCAAAGAATCTTACTATCACACAATCAACTTTTTAGAAAATAGCAAATATACTCTCCATTTCTACATTGTCAACGCGCAACTCAACGTTTCATTTCTCCGAACCATTAATTATTATCTTTGTATTGTTTCTCGATTCATATCTGAAACCTTGACCTGCTCTTTCTACTACTGTTTAAGTAATGCTGAAGTTTGGAAATGAGTTAAATTCCAAAATGATATAAGAATGGAAGGAGGAGTACATGGATTATCGCGAATTGAAGAAGCTCGTAAAGATAATGAAGGAGTCCAATAATTCAAACCTGCAAGTGAAGAAGATGGCAAAGAAAATACATCAGCGAATGTCTTCTTCAAGCTCAAACTGCAAAAACTCTGTATCCAACTCAGTTTCATCTATGGGAAGAAACTCACCTCCTTCCTCTCACCTACTAAGGATATCATTGAGGTAATTTTTGTTCATGTTGTTGTTATTATTGTTTCGTTTATCAACAATTTATTGTTTCTATTTTTAGTTGAAAAATGGCTATATTCAGAGAAAAATGGGTTTGATCTAAAACATACCATCAAGATATTAAACAATGGTTATTACCTAATAAAAACTAATAAGAATCAATAGTTCTTTTTCTGAATAATTTTATCTATGCTTCATACCTAATAAAACCCACCATAAGTCTGTTATCGTTTAATGAAATATGTTTCCTTTCAAAAAAATAAAATAAAACCCACCATATGAATCGATAGGTGAAAAAACAGAGAACTATAATATGATACCGTTATAGTATTTGTAGAATAATAATAAATATAACCTTTTTGAAATCCATAGGAGAATTGTATTTGAAATGTCAAATGTGAATTATGAATGAAATTCCATTGTGACAGTGAACCATTGTGTTATGTCCTTGTATTTCAACAATGAACTATTGTGATATTGAAATATCCATAGTAAGTAATCATTTTATATATAGTAAACATGTATGTCTTTAATGGTTTTGGTGAGAAATGGCAAGTGCAGTTTCTTAGTTAGAAGATATCACAGTAAATAGAATGTAAATTGAACTTTAATAATCTATGAGTAGAAAAAAAACATTTGTTCGTAATATAATAGAAATTGAGGAAGTTATGTAAATTCTCTATCCTCTTGCACAATTTTCTGACATATTATGGTGAACATACCTCGTTAAATGTTAACCCAACATTGATGATATAACAAAGCAAAAGTAGTGTAAAACCATAGTCAAACATTATATATATGTATGAATAACCGAAACAAGTTTTAAATCTGATTGGATGCGTTTTGCACATATCATCTTGCAATGTGTCTGAAATTGGGGATATAAACCTACATGACAAATGCATTAGATAGATTAATATTGAACAACAATTAGAAGTAGTTTATAAATCAGCTCTAGAACAAATTTAAAAGTTGATAGGGAAATGGAATACTTCAATTCATTGTTCAAAAGGTAATTTTCACAAAGTTATGTACAAAATGTCTAAGATGAAAAGGAAGTTAAATTTTTTCTAGTAATAGAGTGCCAAAGAACTATATTGTCTACTGCTATGACAATCCTACTATTTATATATATTTATTGTCAAATTCATATTTAGATAGAAAAAACTGCCTATAGATAGAACATATTGGTGCATCGGAGACACATACATATAAACATTGAAGAATTGAAATGAATTCCCCTTCAAGTTAACATAACTCAAGAGGCGGCAATGTATTTAAAATATATTAATTTAAATAGCATATGCTACTGTTATATTCATAAGTAAGACCTAATGTAAGAGGTCACAATTGTTCTAAACGTTAGATTTCATAGGGCTAGTTTCCTTAGATGGAAGTTATGTAAAAGTTCTCTCCTAATGTAATAATGTTAATGTAAGACTTAATGTAAAAGTACTTCATTTTTTATGCATGCAGCTAAGTAAGATAAACACCGTGAATAGTGGAGAAAGAATCTACAAATACAAAACCGATGTTTTGTAATTGTCTTCTCAAAAGGATAACGTAGGTTTTTGGATTTACATCAATGTGAAATACAGTATATTATATTTTTTGTTTTAATTTACTAATGTGATGATCTCTATTTATAGGTATCTCGGTTTTTTGTGAGCCTTGATGTCGAGCTAAACAAAGTTAACTCTTTTTTTTTTATCAAAAAAGAGAGTGAATTTTTGGAAAGAGAAGATACATTACCGAAGCTGCTTCTTATTCTGTTGGATTTTAAAAAATTTATTAAGGACCGAAGACAACGGACAAATATTGCTGAAGAAGTTCCTCCTCAAACACAAGATTCTAATTCGTTAGGTTAGATTGTCAATTAAATGTTTTTTTCCAACACAAGATATTAATTAGTCGAGTATAATTTAATCACAATCAAATCATATTAAACTATTTAATATCATTTACAATTAATTATTTGTGTTGAAGATTCACATAATTTACTCTATTTTTATTTCTGCAATTAATTTTGTACTTTCAATTACAAAATTCATTTCCATTACAAATGAGCTTAGGGAGGATTTAGTGAATCGTCCAA